>NW_022631032.1:2138609-2418457 GCF_010015895.1 Lontra canadensis | reverse complement strand
GGGGGGCGGGCAGGGTCAGTTTAAGTTTTACTGCATAAACAACAAAATCACTGTTTAACCGAGATGGAATCGCTCTGGCTCAATAGGCCTTTACGGTGTGGATCTGTGTTTCCATTTCTCTTGGATAAAATACCTACACGTGGATGGGATGGCTTGGTTGTCTGGTGTTTTTCACTTTCGAGGAAGCTGTGTGCTATGAGCACACTGTAAGGGGTACACGTGAGTTGTGTCTTTCCACGATGTCAGCAAGGTTAACATAATTATAAAGCAGGTTCAGGATTCCAAACTCAGTGACATTTCACCGGGTGATTAACTTGGCTTCTTGCGCACAGAGCAGAACGCAGGACAAGCCACAAACAAGATAACAGAATGGCGTAGGAAGTAAACAAACCAAACACGAAGTCCACCGGGCTAGGGCCTGTCAGCTCTGGGCACTTACGCTTCTATGTTTATGCGGGGAGGGATCTCGGCTCCCACTGGAGAATAATCAGGTGGGCAGGAGCTGCCTTTTTTAAGTGGTCAGACATAGAGGGGTCAGGTGTGAAGAGTCTGACAGTTTGCTGACAAAATCCTCTCCCCTTTAAAAAAAAAAAGGGAATTAATGTGCTGGGCTCCTGCAGATGTCCTTTGCCTCTGCTCTTGTCAGTTCTGGGCTGTCAGCTAATGCTGGTCTCAGCCATATCTCCTAGCTGCGATACCCTTAACTGCTTCCGTGGCTGCTTGACACAAGTGACCCCATCTTACTCTCCACACTGCCAAACTGTCAAAGTGGTTATACTATTTCATTTTAATTCATTAGTTAAATTAACTAATTAATTTTTATTGTTTTAAAGATTTTTATTTATTTATTTGACAGAGAGAGAGATCACAAGTAGGCAAAGAAGCAGGCAAAGGGGGAGGGGGAAGCAGTCCCCCCCACCCCCACTGAGCAGAGAGCCCTAGGTGGGGCTCGATCCCAGGACGTTGAGATCGTGACCTGAGCTGAAGGAGAGGCTTAATCCACTGAGCCACCCAGGCACCCCTTAACTAATTAATTTTTGGCGAGAGTGTGTGAGGCTGCCAGGTAGAGGGGTGGGGGGAGGGACTAGATGGGGGGCAGAGAGAGAGAACCCCAAGCAGGCTCCATGCCTAGCAGGGACCTCAACCCAAGGCCAGGTCCATCTCATGACCCTGAGATCATGACTTGAGCCAAAATCAAGCTTCCCCACTTAACTAACTGAGCCACCCAGGAGCCCCAGCCCTACTATTTTAATATTACCACTAGCCATGCACGAAAGTCCATTGTAGTTTATTTCTGCATTTTCTTAAAGGTAAGAAGCCAGTTTCTAATTATGTCTGTGTCCAATTTATCAAAAAATTTTCTTGGTGATTTATGTTTTTTGCCATAAGAAGTCTTTGCCTACCTTAAGTTGAGGTCACAAATATTCTCCTAGAATTGTATAGTTTTAGCTTTTTGTTTAGGTTTATGACACATTAAAATTAATTTTTATTAAGGTTCTTTTTAAAAATTTTTAAAAGATTTTATTTATTTATTTGACAGAGACACAGCGAGAGAGGGAACGCAAACAAAGGGAGAGGGAGAAGGAGAAGCAGGCTTCCTACCGAGCAGGGAACCCAATGTGGGGCTCAATCCCAGGACCCTGGGATCATGACCTGAGCAGAAGGCAGACGCTTAACTGACTGAACCAGCCAGGCACCCTTTAATGTACATTCTTTTTTTTTTTTTAAGATTTTATTTATTTATTTGACAGAGATCACAAGTAGGCAGAGAGGCAGGCCAAGAGAGGAAGGGAAGCAGGCTCCCTGCTGAGCAGAGAGCCCGTTGTGGAGCTTGATCCCAGGACCCTGGCAGAGGCTTTAACCCACTGAGCCACCCAGGTGCCCCTTTAATGTACATTCTTTCTTCTTATTATTATTATTTTAAGATTTAATTTATTTATTTGTCAGAGAGAGAGAGAGTACAAGCAGAGGCAGAGGGAGAAGCAGGCTCCCTGCCAAGCAAGCAGCCTGATGTGGGACTCGATCCCAGGATGCTGAGATCACCCAAGCCAATGGCAGCCGCTTAACCAACTGAGCCATCCAGGTGTCCCCTTTTAATGTACATTCTTTTTTTTTTTTAAGATTTTATTTATTTATTTGACAGACAGAGATTACAAGTAGGCAGAGAGGCAGGCAGAGAGAAAGGAGGAAGCAGGCACCCTGCTGAGCAGAGAGCCCGATGTGGGGCTTGATCCCAGGACTCTGGGATCATGACCTGAGCCGAAGGCAGAGGCTTAACCCACTGAGCCACCCAGGTGCCCCCCTAATGTACATTCTTAATCAAAGTAATATACAAATACAGTTTACGAAGTTCAGACAGACACCAAAAGCTTACATAAGAAACAGCAGCCTGGTATGAGAGCCTTTCCTAAGCCTGAAGATGAAATGGAGTAAGCCTAAAGCCCTCTCTTCTCTGGGTCAGGGCTCAGCGTCCCATCTTCCTGTCCTCCAGTCCCCTGCCTCTTCCTCTGTCCCCCCTCCTCTTTCATCTCCCTACTCCTCCTTGTGGCCATCTTGAATCAGGACTAGATTCTGTGGGAAACTGGAAGGCAGGGGCAGAATGCCAGTGCTGAAACCATCTTTGTGCCCTCTGTTCTTGGTCCACATGGGGTGGGATCAAAGTTCACAGGCTGTGAGGGCTCAGGTCTTCCTGTGGTTTTCCTAACTCACAAGGGGCAGATCCAGCGCTTCCCTGGTCCTTGAGGGGCTGGAGTTGGGGAATGAGCAGATTCCACTGTGAGGTGTGTGACCCCGAGCAGGCTAATGATCCCTCTCTTTGGCAGTCCCAGGAGCCCTCTGGCTCTTGCTCCCAGCTCGCAAGCCTTCAGTGATGGCGGACATCCTGCCTACTCCGCATTCTCCTGTCCCCACGTGCCTCACAGGATGGGAGGAAGCAGCCAGGGCATCAGGAGAAGGAATGTTTGGGCCTTACTATTTAGATATACCATTTGAGTCAGAGGACATTTTTACTCTCAAGGAAGATTTGAATCGACACATGTAATCCAAATTACACAAATATTGCTTAATGTTTGGACGGAGAATTTTCCAGAGCAAACTTCACTAAGCTGACACTTGATCAATGTTCTTTTAGCATACAGGTTTTGTTTTGTTTTGTTTTAATGAACAACTTTTTAAAAAGCGTCTTTTTTTTTTTTTTTAAGGATTTTATGTATTTATTTGAGAGAAAGAGAACAGAGAGAGAGAGAGAGAGAGAGAGCACATGAGCTGTGGGTTCGGGCAGGAGGGGTGGGAGAAGCAGATTCCCCAGCCAGGAGCTTGGGATCATGACCCAAGCCGAAATCAAGAGTGGGATGCTCAACCAACTGAGCTACCCAGATGTCCCTTCAGGAACTATTTTTTAATACAGTTTTTAAAAACGACTCATTCAACGGCCTGTCTTGGTTCCACGAACCTCCTCCGTTCCTGTGTAATACAAAGTGCTCAGACATTCAGGAGTGTGTACCTGGACCTCAGCTGGGACCTCCGGGGATTCGGATCTCCAGCTTGGGAGCCTCATGTTCTAAGATGGAAAGGGCAACCGCTGGATGTGAGCAGCCGCGCTCTGAGTCAGGACTCTGAGCTCAAACCTGGGTGAGCCTCCCTCAATGTGGGATCTTGCAATCCCCGGCGCCTCATTTGACTCACCTCTAAAATGGGGATAAATCCCTATCGCCTACCTCAGAAGACCTAGTTGTGGCACATCAAAATAAGTAATTATTGCCATAAGCCGTGGTAGCGTTAAATAATCACTTGTGTAGAGCTCCTAATCCCAGCGCGTAGCCGGGAAAATTACCCCTGTAAACCCCCACCCTCAGAGAAACAAGTTCTGTTTCTTCGCTCTGACCACTGGGTGGCAGCACAGATTTGATTCTGTGACTGTTTCCTTCTCAAAGGCAGCTTTTGTGTTTGAACCACAGCCATGTTTTGGTGGGTCAAAACCAACCGATTATTGGCGGTTTCATATAGTTCTACCTGAAGCTTGAGGTGTGACTTGCCCTGGGTGGTGTTGTTTTGGCTTTTTTTTTTTTTTTTTTTTTTAAGATTTATTTGAGAGCGATAATGTGAATGAGAGAGATCATGAGCAGAGGGGAGGGGTAGAGGAAGAAGCAGACTCCTGGCGGAGCAGGGAGCTGGACTTATGACTCCATCCCAGGAGCCTGGGATCATGACCTGAGCCCAAGACATACTGAGCCACTCGGGGGCCCGTCGTTTTGGTTTCATCTCAGCTAAAACGTGACCCTTTTCAGGGACTCGTCCACTGAAGCTTTTAGGAAGACTGGGCTGTGTCCCCGTTTGAGCCTGTGGAGAATCCCCACTCACTATCAGCCGGGAATTGCTGCTAGACACTTGGGGTCAAAGGACCCATCCAAGCTGGAAAGAGAGAGCCAGAAAGATAGCATCAGAGATAAGGACAGAGCCAGACACACAAGAGAAGCAGTAGGCTAATGATCACAGGTTGTGATTTGCAGAGGCAGAGGTCCCCCATTCGACACACCATGCCCGGTGACCCCGACCTCTCTTCCCTGCTTCCTGTTACCTCTCCCTCTCTCATGAGGGATGCTGGCCTTGTACCCCCAGGGTTGTGAAAGAAGTTGAGAAACAGAAAGATCTCAGATCATTAACAGAATTGTCTGGTGACCCTAAGAATTGGGAGTGGCTCACCTGAAGCCTGGGTGAGGCTCCTGGGCCCCGTACTCCTGACCCAGGGGCCAGGTGGTCAAGCAAAAGAGCCCATCTTGTCTGACTAAAGCTCAGCAAGGATGCTTTTTTTATATGTGGGGCAGAGGTCCTTTGGGCCATCAGTCTGTGGCTCTCCAGCCAAAGGGACCCTGGGATTTCCCTCTCTGTCTCTCTGTGCTGTCTTTCTCTCTCTCTATGAATAAATAAAATCATTTAAAAAATCTTTTAAAAAACTAATATTCAGAAACTATATATTTCACATTTACAAGCAACAACTGTAACCGTCCCTCAGAATAATATACTGCTCAAAATATAACTTTAGATAATGAGGAGTTGTAGCGGTCAGGCAAGCATCCTTAGAGATGACCTTGAGAAAGACATGTACTGGCAGCAGCCCTCTGGTGGAGGCCAGCGGCTGTGGCTGCCGGGCTTGCTCAGGGTGGAACTTCGCCTGCTTCCCTTTTTCCTTGTCTCGCCTGCCTCAGAGAAAGCCTGCTGTTAAGGTAATCCCTTTAAGTGCACTTGCTCAACTACAAATCCATGCTGCTGGACCCCACCACACACTTGTGTCTTTTTGTCTACCTCGATTACCTCTAAGACTTGTGACCAACATGTGATTCACATTCCTTTCTGTTTACCTACTAGACCTATGGCTATTGTATAACCTTCTTTTCTTCTCCGTTGTTGCTCTCTTGTATCTGATAAATAAGGGACTGAGGAGTTAGGGGTGGGGGCAACAGTCCTTCCAGCTGTGGTCCCCTGCTTCCTCTCTCTTCCAGCTGACTTGTTTGGGCCTCATTCTTCTCCCGCACGCCGTTGGGAAAGCGGCAAACAATTAGTTTTAAAAAAACTAATGGAAGAAAATAATGTACATATACTAAAAAAAAAAATGTACATATACTAAAAAAACAACAAAAACAATAATAACCACAAGAAGAAACAGCTGGGAATAAGCCTAATGAGATTTATGCAGTATATTTATGAATAAAATTTAAAATTTTTTAAAAAATAAAAATAAAAATAAAAATCTTAAAAATTTTTAAAAATAAAATTTTAAAACTCCACTAAGGGATACAAAAGATGATCCGAATGAACGGAAAGACAAAGCCCATTTTTAGAAAGTCCATTTACTCTAGGTTGTATACATTTAACGAGTCCCCTAAAAATAGCAGCAGGATCTTTTTTTGGTAACCAAACAACTAAGAATATCCAGGACAAATGTAAAGGGACCAGACTTATTAGAGATTTAAGTGTCTTACCTTACAGAGCTAAAATAATTAAACTAGTGGGATTCCAGGCCAGCAGGAGACAGATGAGTGGAACAGCAGAGAAGGCACAGGGCTATTCCTGTATTCAAATACAAAGGAATTCAGGATATGTTAAAATTTCAAATTGGTGGAGGGAAACTATTCAGTATAAAATTGCTGGGCAAACAGGGTGGTCATCTGAAAAGCAAGTTTATTGCCACACCTTCAACTTCACAGCAAAATAATTCCGAGACAGACCAAATATGTAAATGTTAAAACATGAGACCACAAAATACTGAAGCAGCAATGGGAGAATGAAAAAATCATTTGGGGCCGGGGAAGCATTTCTAAGTATGGCACGGCACCTATAAGCCTTGAAAAGAAAAGGAGAAAACTGCTACATACAAGGAAAGAAATTCACTATGCAAAAGACACTGCAGTCACAGGCAAAGTCAAAAAATTGGGAAGGAGGGGCGCTCGGGTGGCTCAGTGGGTTAAGCCTCTGCCGTTGGATCAGGTCATGATCTCAGGGTCCTGGGAAGGAGCCCCACATGGGGCTCTCTCCTCAGCGGGGAGCCTGCTCTCCCCCCCACCCCCGTCCTACTTGTGATCTCTGTCAAATAAATAAATAAAATCTTTAAAAAAAAAAACTGGGAAGGAATCACAGACATATCGACAGATTCATATTAAGAGAAATGTAAATTAGGACTTAGTGAAGTACCATTTTTACCTGTTTAGGAAAAATCATCAAGTCTGGGCGTAGGTTGCCAGAGAGAGAAGGAAATGAATTTTTTTTAATTTTATTTATTTGACAGAGACAGCGAGAGAGGGAACACAAAGCAGGAGAAGTGAGAGAGGGAGAAGCAGGCTCCCTGCCGAGCAGAGAGCCCTATGCGGGGCTCCATCCTAGGACCCTGGGACCATGACCCGAGCTGAAGGAAGACACCTAATGACTGAGCCACCCAGGTGCCCTGGAAATGAATATTTTCATATGTTGGTGGTGGTTTTGTCAACCAGGACAATCTCAAGGAGTATAATTCCGTAATATCCGTAACAATGACTATTATTATTTTTAAAGACAAGTTTTGGTTTATATCCATTATTTCCATACATTTACTCAGCATTCTCTCCTTTATCTTCTGTCTTAGACTCTTCTTCTGAGATCATTTTTCCCCTGCAGTGCAGTTTTCTTGGTGGTAAATTCTTAATTTTTAACAACCCTCAAACCTGGAAGATAGTCTCCCAGAGTTCATAATTCTAATTCTATGTTGACAGTTACTTTGTATCTGTATTTGCTAGATTGTAGTCAATATCTTTTGACTTTTGCTGTTGAGAAGTTGCTGTCTTCTTAATTGTTCTTTACAGGTGACCTGTTCTTTCTGGCTGTTTTTTACCACCTTACCTTGTCTTTGGTTTTACTGAGATGGATTTATTTTTATTTACCCTGCTAAGTATATCCTGTTTCCCTTCCTAAACCTCTGATACGATGTTTTCTACCAGTTCTAAAAATCTCACCGCCATTGTCTCTTTAAACACTTCAGGTCCTTCATTTTCTCTATTCTCCATGGTTGAGGTTCTGGTTACGTACACAGAGTTTAGTAGAGCATTGTACCCTCACCTTCCTGTCTCTTACTCAGTGCCTCCTTTATGTTTCCCCCTCTACTTGTCTCCTTGTTGCTTTTTGCTAGTTTACTTAACTCCCAGGTCTGCCATTCTTTCTTTGTGCCTAATTGGCATTTTATTATGAGAATTAGACTTTCATTTCAAAAAATTTAAAAAATCTGTTCATGTCTGATCATTTGAGTATGTTATGATCTCATCTCTATGATTGCTTTCAACTTTTCATATACAGCTGTATTTTAAAACTTTTATTTAGAAATAACTTCACATTCACAGAAGAATTGTAAAGACCGTGCAATGCCCTTCATGCTAACATCCTATACGACTGTGGCATAGTTGTCAAAGTAAGAAATGAACATCAGTGTAACACTATTAACCAAACTGCAGACTTTATTCGGATTTCGCTCACTTTTTGTTCCGGGATCCCATCAGGATACTGTGAGGTACTTAGTCATGAAGGCTCTTTGGATTCCTACACCTGTGATTGTATCTCAGTTTTTCCTTGCTCTTCATGACCTTGACTTTTGAGGAATACTGGTCAAGTATTTCTTTTTTCCTTAAAGACTTATTATTTATGGGGGGTGTGGGGCAGAGGAAGAGACTCTTCGAGCAGACTCGCGGCTGAGTGTGGAGCCCAATGCTGGGTTGGATCTCACGACCCTGAGATCATGACCTGAGCTGAAACCAAGAGTGGATGCTTAACCGATGGAGCCTCCCAGGCTGCTCAGATATTTCATAGAATATCTCTCAGTTTGGGTTGGTCTGATATCTTCTCAGGAGGATTAGACCTCAGTTTTGGCTTTGGGTGAAGAATATCACAGAGGTGCCCTCCTCATTACATTATATCAGTATCAACCATCACGATATCACTGATTGCAACATGATTTATTACTAGTAACATTAATCTTGTTCATTTGGTTAAGATGGTATCTGCCTGACTTCTCCATATAATATTATTTCTCCCTCTCCAAATTCTATTCGTGAGAAAGCCAGTCACCGGGTCCAGCCCACCCACACGGAGAGAGGACTTAAACTCCTTAGCCCAGAAGGAAGAGTATCAAAGAATTCCTGGATGTATGTTAAAACCAATGCAGTAATTAATTTGGAGGAAATACTTCATGTCTATGCAAATATTCTGCTTCTCCTTAGAGTTTGGCTCACTGATGTGAACATTTATTTGTGATCGTACCTGTAGGAATTATCACTAGTGTGCTAATGGTGATGTTCTATTGCACTCATTCCTTCTACATCTATCATTTGAAATTCTTCTGCAAGGAAGATTTGTCCCTTTCCTCCCATTTATCTATTCAATCATTCACAGATGTGTATTTTACATGGTTATATTAAAAAAAAAAGACTTTCAAATCAGCAGGAAAAACTGGACTATTTCATTGAAGGCAGGAGAGGCAAAACCAACAATAAAATGTATTGTAAATGGAATATACAAGACAGAAATAAATCCTAATATAGCAGTATTAACAATAATTACACATAAAATGGGGAGGAGCAGAGGGAGATGTGGGGGGAGAGAGAGAGAGAGAGAGAATCTCAAGCAGACTCCCCGCTGAGTTTGGAGCCAGACTGAGGACTCGATCCCATGACCCTGAGATCATGACCTGAGCTGAAATCAAGAGTTGGAGACTGAGCCACCCAGGTGCTCCGCAGCTGGATTTTAATGAAGCCACCTCCTCAGATGTATTGAAGTATTGAATACAGAAGAGATGTATTGAAGATATAGATGATTTGATTGACTCAGTTAATAGTCTTAAGAGTGAAGATGTGTTGACAGATGGAGGCCCCGGTTTCCATCTCCCAGAGGTGAAAAGCAGGATGGAATCCTCCGAATTAGAAACACACAATGGATATGGATTGTTTTTTGTTTTGTTTTTAAAAAGATTTTAAAGATTTTATTTATCTGACAGAGATCACAAGTAGGCAGAGAGGCAGGCAGAGAGAGAGGCGGAAGCAGGCTCCCCGCTGAGCAGAGAGCCCAATATGGGGCTCGATCCCAGGACTCCCAGACCACGACCTGAGCCAAAGGCAGAGGCTTAACCCACTGAGCCACACAGGCGCCCCAGATATGGATTGGTTTTTAAAACACAGTGTCAAATCTTGCAATCAAGTGAGTAGGAGAATGAGATTTATTAGTCTACGGCAAAGTTTGATAGTTAAAGCCACATGAACATGAAAACATGCCTGCTTTACAAAGATGCAAGTATACCCCTCAAACGTATCAGAATGGATGCCCATGGTGGGGTGGGGAAGGGGTCCCCCAGGAACTGGGCTGAGGGATAAAGGGAAATGATAAATAAGTAAAACAAGGGAAGGGCCTTGTGGGCTGGTGGCATTCAACTCTGAGCTGAGGCCCAGGATAAGCTTGTCCTTTCCAGACACATACCTGATTGCAAATCTTGCCGATCAGCAGAAAGGTTTGTGGGTCTGTAAATGATTCTAATGGTCATGTGCCCTTCAGACTTGACATTCTCCCTGCAAAATCACAAATACCTGGGGCCTGAAGGCAGCTCTGGAGGTGGGCACTGCCCATTCCCGGCACCAGACACTGGGTCAGCTGCCCTCCCAGCCCAGGCAAAGTCCCCTCAAACTGGATCTGTCTTGGGGGAGGGGACACCCCTGCTGAGCGGGAGCCATCCAGACACTAGCTCCATCTCAACTCGAGCTTCTGGATTTCTTAAGCAGTTAAAGCATGAAATCCTCCAGGCCAGTTTCCCAGGTGGGTAAGGTTACTCCCCATAGCTCCCTCTCCCCCTCACCTCCCGCTCCCACAGGAACGTATGGGAGGGGAGCATGTCCAGCAAGAACTCTCGGAAAGAAATGGTCCCAAATGGCAACTTGCAGAGAAGAAGAGAGTTTTTAAAGAAGTTTTTAAAGAAGTTTTTAAGAAGAAAAGTTTTTAAAAAATGTAAAATCGCCAAAGGACTTGAGAAAACATTTTTCCAAAGAAGATACACAAGTGGCCAGTAAGCACAGAAGAGGCTCAGCACCCCTGTCAGGGAGAGGCAAACCCAAATCACCATGAGATCGCACTTCACACCCACTGGGATGGCTATTCCGAAAAAGAAAAAGAGAAAACAACAACAACAATAACAAAACCCCAAGTGCTGGAGAAGATGTGGAGAAATTAGAATGATTGTTCACGAAGGGTGGTATGTGGGATGCGGCAGCCATCTTGGAACAGTAGGGTAGTTTCTCAAAAAATTAAACATAGAATTACTGTATGAATCCAGCCATCCCACTTCTGGGTATATACTCAAAAGAACTGAAAGCAGGGTCTCAAAGAGATATTTGTATACCCATGTTCACGGCAGCATTATTCACAATGGCGAAAAAGTGGAAACAACCCAAGGGCCCACCGATGGCTGAGCGGACAGGCAGGATAGTATCTACATACAGCGCAATATTATTTGCCCTTAAAATGGAAGGGAATTCTGCAATAGGCTACCATATGGATGAACCGGGACCCTGCATGCTAAGTGAAATTAGCTGGTCACTACAGGGCAAACACTGTGTGATTCCACTCACAGACCATAATGGGAGAGGAGTCAAATTTATAGAGGCAGGAAGTCGAATGGTGGTTCCCAGGAGCTGGGGGGAGAGGGAAACGGACCGTGTATCATGTGTACAGAGTTTCAGTTGGGAAGATGGAAAAGTGCTGGACACGGATGGTATGATGGTTGCAGCGCAAAGTGATAGTGATCATTGCCACAAATTTTTATGTTACATATATTTTACCACAATTTAAAAAAAAATACAGAGGTGACTAAGAGAAGACTGTGAATGCTGCATCCACCCCACCCCTTGGGGGTCTTTCTCATTCTCGGGGGAAATCTGAGGTCAGGGCTGGAAGCGAGGAAGCCTGGCTTTTAAAAGGTGGTTGAGGCATGCCTGGGTGGCTCAGCTGGTTAGGCATCCGACTCTTGCTTTTGGCTCAGGTCATGATCTCAAGGTCCTGGGTTGGAGTCCCCAGGTAAGGCTGTGCCATCACTGGGGAGTCTGCTTGAGAATTCTCTCTCCCCTCTCCCTCCCTCTCTCTCAAGTAGATAAATAAATCTTGAAAAAAATTATTAAAAGTTTGTTAAGCTTCTGATGGAAATGGGAATGGGAAGGTGAGTGAGGGCTTCAAAAACCCGTGGGCCTGGGGGAGGACATTGCTTGTCATCCTCTGACAAGCAAGAGCCACTCCTCTGTCCTGTTGCAGGGGGGAGGCTTTCAACATTTGTGAGGCATGCTTACATTTGTGAACACACATTCATAATGTATGCGTGGGTGCTCACACACGCACTCATTCAGAACTGGTGTCCTATTGAAACACATCAGCTAAGCAAACCAACCTCTGGGTCTTAGGAGCTGGGGGAAGTGATCAGCCGGGATGCTCCTTCCCCCTAGCCATCTTGGCTCTCCACTGTGGGGCCGGAGACCTCTCAGCTAGGAGGGCTGATGGCCGAGCACATCGGCAGGCAGAAAGGCTCTTGGCTCTTGGCACCCCTTGCAAGAGGAGGAAGGGACTTCAAGCTTTGCTGCAGGACGTCGACCTCTCCAAGATAAGCTCAGTCCTCCTCCCGTCTCTAACCTCAGCTGGGCCAGCTGTTATCAGTGGTGTGTGGGCTCTGAGAAGCGCTGACCCTGGCCTCCTGCTCTGGGTCAGGGGCCTGCCTGACCGCGCCCCTGAGAAGATGTCGGAGATCTGGAACAAGGGAGATAAGGGCAATCACACCTGGACTCTGGCAGGCAGGCCGCCCAGGCAGCACGGGGTGTGGGGGTGGGGCGGCAGATTCACTTCGACTGTGGCCTGACCCTTGCAGACTTGCCCCCTCCCCACACTATGCTCTGCGGCTGGTTGGGCCTGCGTTCACATCCCACTGAGTCCCTCGCTTCTCAGAGCCTCCACCTGCCTGTCCCGTAGAATCAGGGCAGTATTAATAGTTCCCCTGGGTGGGAGGAGACGAGGTGACAAGGAATGTTGGTGACCTGTTGTCAGGACGGGGGTAGACACTGGCCAGCCCCAACGCCAACAGTGACCCTTTCTTTGTCAATGCCACAGTCTGGGAGTTGCCAGGGAGGGCCACTCAGCACTGGTGGAGCTCCCCGGGAGCGGTTAGCCTTCCAGAATGCAAAATTAACATCGTTATCTCATTCTTTCATTCAGCCAGCAAATCCCTTATTGGACCCCTGCTACATTCCAGGTGAAGCTTGGCCCTAGACATGCAGTGGGCAGAGGGCCGCCTCAGTCTCTGCCTTAAAGGGCTGTTTGGGGAGGCAGACCCTTTCTCTTCAACAGCCTTCTCCAAGAGACCTGATGGGTGATAGGAATGACCCACTGTTCACAGCTCAGTACCCCAATGTGCCTAGAGTCGTAGGCAGGGCTCAGTGGAGATCGTGGGGCCAAAGTCCAAGCCTCCTGGTTGGTGCCGGCACCCCCCCACCCCGGATCTGTGTGGACCTGGGCTGTGAACCTGGGCTTGAGCAGGGGTCAGGCTCCTCCAGCCAGGCCGCACTCCTTGGGTGGTGGAAGGCCTCTGAGGGCTTAGAGTGGGCAGTCTGTGGGGCCGCACAGCCCCAAGGCAGGCTCAGCCTCCTCTGGGGGCTGTCAGTCTGCACAGCAGTGGACAGCTTGTGGAGGTCAAGGTTCACCATGCTCTGCTCTCCAAACCCCCCAACCAAAACCCCCCAAAAATACACACTCAAAAAATTGCCTGTTATCCACAAGCTCCTGGGCAAGGCAAGGGTCCAATTTGTCACCACGGCTTTATCGCGTAGTGGCTCTGGGATCAAAATGCCTGGGCTGGAATCCCTACTTATCAGCTGAATGACCTTGAACGAGTCACTTATCATTTCCGAGCCCCGGTTGCTTCATCGGTAAACTGTGGCGATTATACTAACTTCTGAGGCTCATTCGAGAGGTAGACCACAGAGCTTACAGATAGTGTCTAGTACATTGCCCAGCACAGTAAACACACCCTTTAAGTGTCAGATATTCTTACAATTACTGGGATTAAACTGCGGGCTTTGGCCAACCGGATTCAAATTCATTCTATCCTTTACTCCGTGTGATCTCAGGTACATTTCTTCCCTTTTGTGTAGTGGCCACTGTGGTCTGCCACCCAGAGACCCCACCAGGACTGAGGGTCTTGTTCCCCTCCCACTGGGGGTGTTGGGGGTTGATGGGTCTCAGCTGGGTTTCTCTCTGAGACTTGCTCTCAGCTGAAGACAGCCACCTTGCTTGAGGTCACATATGCCCTGAACTTGCATCCACTGGGTGGTCGAGGTAGAGGGTATAAAAGGCCAGGCCCTTGTGCCTCAAGGCAGGATAACTCTGCAGAGACATGGGCATCCCGGGGCCGGATCAGCTGGAGTCTTCCGTGCTACCGCGTTGCATTCTGCTCCTCTCGGCACATTCCAGATTCCCCGTGCTTGCTGAAAGCACTCTCCAGTGAACCAGCACACACATCTCTGTCTCAGAGCAGGTTTTCTGGGGACCTCCACCTATGACAGTGGTGCCCGGGAAGATCTTAGGAACAGCCTCCAACACAGGATTTTGGTGCCGGTCTCCTGGGGTGAGCTGGCCATGAGGACCCCGGGTCACACCTGTGGCGCAGTCGTGAACCCTCCTGGCGGTGAACTGGGTGAGATGCTTGTGGAAGGGAAGGTGGGTGCAGGTCGCTGTCCATGGTGTCCTATGAGCCAGAGCTGAGAACCAGATTCTGAGTTTGAGCCCGGAGCCAAGCACCTGGCAGCAGAAAGCCCCGTCTCCTGAAGGCCTTGGTCCCGAACAGGAGGGGACCGGCCACACCAACTGGACAAGCTGACTCACTGACGTCTTTCCGGTTCTGGCCTCCTACATCAGCCCTGAGCTTCAGATGGGTTTGGGTAGGATGGGAGTACCCTGGAGGCAGGAGTGTGAATAATTGAGAAAGGTGGCTGGAAGGAGAGAATTTCTGCAGCCCACCTTGCCCGAAGCAGCCTGCTTGATCCTGGGCTCAGGCCCCCTGGCTTGGCCTCCTCCCTTGCCCAACCCTCCTCCAGGCCCTTCTGATGCCAGGGCACCTGCAGCCAGCCCTGTTGAGCTTGGATTTTTGTCTACGTCCTTCAGGATGACCTTGGCATCGCAGACATCCCTGTTTTACCCCCAGGCCTATCCACAGTCTGGGCAGGAAGCTGTGGGCTCAGGTCACACAGAGTGGCAGAAATTGGAAAGGTCAAAACTACAGTCCACACTTTAATCCCAACCACTATAAGAAGGTCTGACATTTACGGCTTCTGTTTCCAGTCTGTGAGGCCTTGGGTTTGAGTTCCTGGCTGGGCCAGGGCAGGCAGTGGCCTCATTCTGTCCCCTCCAGAAGACCACGTGGGCTCCCAACCAGCCCAAAAAGCAGACACTCATGGAGGAAGCAGAGGCTCTGACCAGTTGAGGGTCTTCTCCAGGGTCTCACAGCTCCCAGTAGAGCCACAGCCACATCCACATCCAGGAGCGCGTGGCTCCCTCCCCAGCCCCTCTGCCTCCTGGTCGGGCCCGCCTCACAGCTGCCTGCAGGGGCTGAGGAAACCGGAGCGTTTGGACAGGGATCTGGACAGTGAGGGACTTATCCTGTTTTTTGTTTGCTTGTTACGTATTCATTCCCAGCGGATTAGTTATCTTGAATGCTTTAAATGTAGAATAGAGAGTTTAAAGAAGAAAGTAAAAATTACCCTAAATTCCACCAACTGGAGATACTGTTAACAGTTTGGTGAACAGATTTCCAGACGGCTCTGTGTGCGTGCGCGTGTGTGTGATTTTATAATGGGATCATATACTGTTTCATAACCTGCTCTTTTTACTCAACAATATGTCATGGGAATCTTTCCACATCACTAAATATAGCTCTATCCGTTATTTAATGGCTGCAGACTACCCACTGTATTTCATTGCAAATTAAAGTATGTACCATCTTTTATTGATCCAACCCAATACGGCTGGGCATTTAGGTTGTTTTCAGTGTCTTGCTATCACGAAAGCTCTAGGTCAAACACTATTACATGTCCACCAAATGTCTTCGGGCACATTCTAGCAGGCTGAGCTTAGAGAAAAATTCCCATAGCTTGGGCCATTACTCTGCGGCCTTGTTCCAGTAGCGGATTGTTTCTCAGGGGCTTCTCCCTGACGGGCCAGTGGCCTTCCTCCCAGGGGCTCCTAGGGCAGGTCAGCAGAGATGTGCTCAGGAATGTCCCTTTATCCTTGGGCAGCTCTGGTAAGAGGCGGGGGTGTGCCCTTGCATCCTAAGCTGTGGAATTCCCAAGTCCAAAGACTCGAGAATCTACAAGAATCAGTCCTGCTGGGGTCTGCTGGGGCTTCTGGTAGCCTGCAACTCTGAGGGGCTTATCTCTGCCCTCAAAGAGGCAAATGGGCCAGATAGGGGCTGAAGAAACTCAGGCTGAAGGCATGCGGGGTGCCTGCCAGGATGCAGGTCTGGGTTCAGTTCTCCATGGATTCCCGCTTTTATTCGTTCTTGTCCACAGCACTAGCCAGGTTTGTGGTAGGGGCAGATACGTCTAATCGAAGAACACAAGGTTCACAGATGGTAGGGAGAGACCACAGTCAGATAACCATAGGGTGACAAGCAATTCTCGTGTGCTTGGCGAGAGGAAGGAGGACTGGAGGATTTTGGGGGATAGTCAGTCCATTATCAGACTTTCGTCTAGATCTTAGCTAGGCAAGACATACTTTAATCTTTTTTTTTTTTTAAAGACCTATTTTTTGAGAGAGGGCGAGAGAGAGAGAGATGCCTTGAGTTGACACCTAGCTGACTGAGCCACCCAGGGTCCCCAGAGAGAAAGAATTTTAAGCAGGCTCCAAGCCCAGCATGGGACTGACTTGGGGCTCGATCTCACAACCCAACTTGAAATCAAGAGTTGGATGCTTAACTGACTGAGCAACCAGGTCCCCCTGGTTCTATGGTTCAGGATTTCCCTTTGGCTGACCACTGATAAGACCCTAGGATGTCACCATTCCCAGGTGACTTCCTGCCCCATCACTGAAGTCTCCCCACTATGCCTAGACCTTTCACCTAGGAGAGGCTCTGGGTCTTGATTCTGAGTCACAGAAAGGCTTAAAGAGACCCTGAAGACTGGTCATTCATCCCCACAGATGAAGAAACAGAGGCCCGGAGAGGGCCCATGACTTTCCCTGAGTCACACAGCCTGTTCCAAAGCCAGGACAAGTCCCAGGGGCCCGTTATGCTGTCTTTTCACCTTTACCGCTGACGTCAGTTAGACATATATTCAGCTGAAAATAAGAGAACACTGGATTGGCCGCCAGGGAACTAGATCAGGCCAGTCCAGGCCTGGGTACTGCCTCTTCACCCCAGGTTTTAGTCTTTCTCGTTTGCTTTGCTCACTGTGCCTTTCTCGGTTTGCTTGCTGCCTCCATGGCAAGGCAGCCTGCTCCATTTTCCGGTTTTCGCCTCTGCTTTCTGGGCAGGAAAGGGGAAAGCCGGTGCTAGCCCCATTCTTTTGAAAATGCCTTCTGGAAATCTGTACCCTAGAACTCGCTCTGAGGTTTCATCAGCCAGAACTGGGTGGCGTCACCCAAAGTGAACCTTTGTAGCTGGGCGTCTTGCCGTTCTGAACCAAACCGCCAGGAAGGAAGCGGGGAGAAGGATTGGTGGTGACCGTAGATGGAGCCTGCCATGAAGCCGCCTGGACTGGGATTTTGCTTAGTAGTCACCAGGCCCTCCTCTTCGTCCCCCAGGATCCCACAGTCGGCCACAGTAGAGAATAGAAAGTGGGTTTTCCTCTGAATTGGAGGTTTCTGGGGACATCGACCGCTGGGAAGAAGGAAGAGTGGTGTTCTGGCCACACAGCGTCCTTACCCTAACCTTGCAGTCTTCTCTTCCGGAGAAGTCCTCCTCAGAGATGCCTGGCATGGGGCGCAGGGCCCTGGATCTGTGGAAGGATGGAGCCGCATGCCGGGCAGGAGTAAAGTGAGAATACTGCCCCAGCCCCTCAGCTACCTCGCTGGGAGCCCTGGGCTAGGTGTGTCGGCATCGTCTCGCCCATCCCACCTCTCCCCGTGGACCGCACCGGTGCCCCGGTCACACGGGCCACTCTTCCTTCCAGCCTGGGCTCAGCGTCCTCCATGAGCACTTCCCCACCACTCACCCTTCCCATCCAAACCCTCGACCCCACGGGGTGGGCACTCCCGTTCTCGTGCCCTGGGAGCTCCCGTGGCCTTTAACAGGGCTCTTCCAAGCCAGGTGGCCTATCAGCATCATCGGCATCACCTGGGAATTTGCCAGAAACACAAGTTCTCAGCCCTTGGAATCAGGGACTCGGGGTAGCGGCAGCACCCTGGTTTCACAAGCGCTCCAGGTGATTCCGAAGCCCTCAAGTGGGAGAACCATGGGCACATGGTGACTCAGCCTGTGAAACCGTTTCTGGGCTGTTAGCAGCGACCAAAGGCAGCTGGGAAAGGCGGACGTAAAGAAGGGCTCTCCCTGCCCCTCTGTGCTTTGGCATAGACCAGGGGAGAATCCTACAAAGACAGGGACGTTGAGCCTGAGAAGAGCCGTGGGAGCTCGGGACCACAGAGGGGCCATCCAAGACTTCCCAGCATATGGATTTGGGAGCTGAGGTTAAGGCAGGAGAAAGGGTTTGTGGATAGCAAGAGTGGAATCAGCAGGCAAGCTTCCTGAACCCCAGGTGAGCGATCCATTCTTTTCCCCCAATTGAAGTATCTTAAAAAAAAAAAAAAAAAGCGAAGGCATTTATACCTAATGTGTGCACCCGTTACAAGAACACGGCCCTGAGGAATACATCGTTATCATAAACATGTGAAGAAAGCTCTGGAGGGGAGTCTGAAGGTAGGGGTGATGTCTCATCTGTGCTGTGCAGGCCAGGACCTGCCTGTCTGTGTTGGGGGTTGGTGAGGAAGGTCATTCGCCTTGTACCATCGCTGTTTTTCACCACATCAACCCAGTGGCCTCTCCAAATGAGACCGAAGGCAGGGGCAGTGGCCCTTAACCTAACTTTTTGGTGTCTTCCAGAACCCAGGGCTGTCTGTGCTAACAGCTATATGCACGGGAGGCCGGTCTCCCCCAACCGTTGGTGGGGACCAGGACAAGAGTACCAAGGGAGGCTCACCTCTCATTGTGGCTACAAATTTATAAGTTGCAAATCAAGCTAAAGAACTTAAAGAAAAAGTCCTTTGACTTTGGCCAATGAACCTTTATAAAGACGTGGTGGACTGAGAGAGGAGACGCAGAGGGAAGAGCGCCCCATCCCATAGCTTCCCTGCTTCTCCTCCCAACCAGCTCCAGCCCATGCTTTGAGGGCCTCATGCACAGGCCAGTGGACCCTGCGGCCTGTTCGTCAAGCTCATTCTACGCCTCCTGCGGATGGAACCACCTGACCACCCTTTGGAGGCAGGGCCTGAAAATGTCCTGAAACTGGAGGCTGGCTCAGGGCTCTTTGGAACGCGAATTCCAGAAGCATGGTCTAAATGCTGGGTCATGGGCTGGGCGAACACAGCCCCTTCCCCTGTGAGTCCTCCTGCGCGGGTGGGGTGTGGTCAGAGGAGGGCTCTAGCAGAGGCCTCGGAAGGCTTGTTTCTCAAGTGTGGTTCCCCTGACCCGCTGTGTAGGCCCCACCTGAGTGCCAGGTAGAACCGTCGCCTCACTCCACACCTGTGAATCACGATCTGTTTCTAACCAAATCCCTAGAAGCACAGGCACATCCCCATTTAAAAAGCAGTGCTCTAGGGGGCGCCTGGGTGGCTCAGTGGGTTAAAGCCTCTGCCTTCAGCTCAGGTCATGATCCCAGGGTCCTGGGATCGAGCCCCCCATCAGGAGGGAGCAGGGAGCCTTCTTCCTTCTCTGACTGCCTCTCTGCCTACTTGTAATCTCTGTCAAATAAATAAAATCTTAATAAATAAAAAGCAGTGCTCTAAAGCACAAAGCCCAGGGGGCAGAGTCCCTCTAGGGGGTCCTAACAGTAGGTACTAATAAGGAAGTGCTTAACAAATGCCAGCTATCACCTAAAGCAGGCCTGGTAGTTACCACGTGGGGCTGCCGACTGGTTCACTATGATTTCATTCTCTCTTTCTGTGGGGCCTCTGTGGCCTGAATCTGAGGACGGCCAGGTGGTTGCCTAAGCTAAGTGGTCCAGTAGAAGACACCTGACCCACATTGGGCCATCAGGTGATTCTCCCAGGAAACCCCCAGACAAGCTCTTAGGAGTCCTAATACTAGCAAGTTACAGCAAACGTCTTTCCTGCATGTGGGGTTGCCAAGTGCGCTGTGGAGTGTCTTACAGTAGAATCCGACCTGCGCACCCATCTCACCAGCTTCTGTTTCACATGTGGAGATGGGACTCAGATGCTTGCTGGCTCTCCCAAAACTTCTAGCCAGGAGTGGCAGCCCAGGGAGAGCCATATGGCCAGGAGACAACGTGGACAGTTTCTGAGGGCCAGGTCCTGGCCCAGCTTGCTGAGATAAGGCGGACCTCCCAGTTACAAGGTCGAGGATAGTGGGAGTGAGACCCAGCGCTGTGTAAGTGCTGCAAGAATGGAGGGAGGCCTAGAACAGTAGAGGAGCCAGGGAGAGTGGAGCACAGGGAACCTCCACCTCCCCACCCAGAGCAAGGTACATGAACCAAGACCAGCTCCCCACTGCTGCACACCTCTGGACAGGGCAGAGGGATGGCCCCTTCCCTCCTCCAGTGAGTCAGCTGGGAGCCAGTTCTAAATGGAGTAGGGAGTTGGGGGCCTCAGTGGCCTGAGGCCTGGGCTGGTCCCCAACTGTGGCTCTCAGGGAATGGGGCTCTGAGTGGGAACTGCCATTCTGGGCTGGGGAGGGTGCGGGGCAGGTAGGCTTCTGGCCACCTGAGAAGACAGGTCAATGAGCAGCAGAAGTTTCTGATTCCAGGCCTCAACAAGTACTGGTTGTTTCGCTTTATTAAAAAAACAAAGCAACATTTTTCTTAGCACTGACACAAAGGTGGCCCCGTGTTGCTGTCACCTAAAAACCCAACATCACCTAGCATTCACACAGGTCACACTTTCCATGGCTTATAGTTCTGGTGTCACCCCAGTGCAGCATAGCCAAGCAAATACTGTTACTGCACTTAACAAAAAAAGAAAAAAAATCAAACGATCATCAGGTCGGAGAATCACTCAGTGCCTCAGGGGAGAGGGTACAAAGCTTGGCGGTGTCCTCGCCGGTTGCTTCCCCAGCACGGTGACTAGGACACCTTGGGATGGCAGGACTGTGGCCAGGATACTACCAGGGGCCTCCTTGGTGGCTGGGAGATGGAAGGGATCCGCCCCCACGGCTGGGGGCGGAGCACCAGGAACCAGCCTGTCATCGACGTCCCCAAGGCCCCCGCAGATCCAGCCGCAAATAGCTCCAGACCCACGCGGCTCCCAGTCTTGAGAGGGTGGCTTGCTCGTTTCTCCTTTTTCTTTCCTCAGGGAGCAAAATTCAGAGGAAGAGCTGGCAGTTCTGGAAACTTTTCTGGCTCCCCTGACAACCATGGCAAAAATGGAGTAGAGAAGACCCTCTGAGGCTCGGGAGAGGAGACAGAAGAACCCTTGCCCTGTCCTGAGCTGGAGCAGGCTAAGACCACCTCCTGCTCACCCCTGAGGAGGTGGGGCTCCCTCCCGGCGCCTAACCTGGGCCTGGCACAGCCCGTTCCTGCCTCCTCAGAGAGCTTGGGTGGGCTTGGGTGTCCTCAGAGGCCTGGGCCGCCTGCTGCTCCCGGCCTGGAGTTCTCTGGGCAGTCCTCAAGGCTGAACACTTCAGCCTAGAGACCACTGCTCTGCTAGATGTCTGGGGGCAGCCGTGGGTGTCACATGGGAGTAGGAGGACAGAACACTCTTGAGATGGAAACTCGGGGGAGCTCTGAGGACATGAGGAAAGTCTGAGGAGCCATTTCCTGGGTCTGAGGCACCCTTATGGATTTCACCCTGTGCTCCTGGGCTCCGGCCTCCCTTCCCTCCCAGCCCAGCCCCATCAGGTGTCCAGGGGTCTGGGCCAGGCCAAGCCACAGAAAACAAAGGGCTGTCTGTGCCCAGCAGCTTCACCTCCTGGGCAGGCCTGGTGGAGCCTGATCCGGCGGATGCCTCCAGGGACAGACCCAGAGGCCTGAGGAGGGAGGCTGTGAGCGGCAGTTAGAGCCCAGACAGAGCGGGGCTCGCAGAGGTACTCGGGGCCTGTGCACTGCCTGCAAGGCGAGTGGGAGCCCCCCCCAGCTCGGCAGGGCCGGCCTGGCAGAGGGGGCCGTGTGGGAAGCCCGGCTCAGCCTGTTTCCTTGGTAACTGGCCTTTTCCAATCCGCAGCCTGGTGAGGCGGGGTGGTGGGAGCCCGCCAGCCCGTGGGTGCGGCGTGACTGGGAGGCCGGCCAGCGGGCGCCTCAGGTAGCCGCGGGCCAGGTGGTGCCGGGGAGGCGGGGGCTGCTTCACGCGGGAGCCCTGCTCGCGTCCAACTCGGCTGCAGGCGGGGGCCCCTTCCTTTCACATTCGCTTTTATTCCGGTTTGAAGCAATCACAGCAGCTTCTCCCGGTGCCGGCATCGCAGCTCCGGGGAGCTCCAGGGTTTCTCACCCGTCCTCTTCCATCCCCCGCGGCACCCGGAACAGGGAGAACAGCTTATTTATAGACATTTCAGAGTAGGTTTCCATTCCAAGGGAGGGCCGGGCTTGCCCGGGGCTGCTTCAGAGGGTGGGTTGCAGGAGGCCGGCAGGGAGGCCCAGCAGGAGCAGCGACAGCAGCAGCAGGGACAGCCCGGGGGCCAGGGCCGCTGCGAGAGCAAACACACGGGGTCAGGGCCTCCGAGGGCGCCTGGAACAGCATTTGCAGGCAGCTGGCACTGGCGCTCCCATCGTGACCCAGGGGGTGTTTCTGTGCCTTCGACTCACCCAGGCTCCCCTTTTCTGCCCTATTGCAGTTTTTCTTTATATATTCATTCCTTTCAAAATGAGACCTCATTGTAAGTATGGGGCTGCCTCAGTCCTCTCTGCACCATTCCTTGTAGCCTTCCTTTCCTTTACCCAGGTCCCTCTGAGTTACACGGGCACTACTTCTGCTCTATCTGCGGCTCTCCAGCTCAGACCACCCTCCCACCACGCCCACCTCACCTTGATCTTCTGGAGCCACCCAGGGCATCCATGAATTCACTCAAGGATTGGGGGTGCAAGGCCATGAGGGATGCTGGGTAGGGGAGGGGCATGTGGCGGGAACACCTGCTCTTCCTCTGGAAAGGCGTAACCGGCCTGCCCTCCAGGCCAGGCCCTACCTGCGCCTGAGCACTGCTGGGACAGCATGCCTTCCAGAGCCGCCACGTAGGCAGGGCCCAGCCAGTCCCGGTAGGTGGTTTTCTCCCCAACAGGCACTGCCCGGATCGTGGCATCCTTGAAAAGCAGGTCTTGGCCATGATAGTTGGAGGAGTCGAACATTTTGAAGCCATTCTTATTGTGGTCATCTCCAAACAGGTCCTGAAAGCACCACAGGCAGACCCGCCTTTCATCTGGGCTTGCCCACTGCTACTCGGGGGCCGCTTGCTGTTCACGGCTCTGACACCGTGAACCAATGAGGACCTTCAGGGCACTGAGGCTGACCTGACAGCGTAAGCCCAACCACTCACTGAGCTGTCCTCAAAGGGGATCTGAGTAGATCTACGACAGCAGCTACCCCAGTAAGAAGGTTCAAAGTGGGCACCCATCTTTCAGTGGGGGGGGGGCTCATGGATGCTCGAGATTCTGAGGACAGGACAGCCTCTCTCCAGGAAAATGTGCATTGCCACGGGGTTCTTCCCCACATCACATCCAAGGGGAGAAGGGGAGAGAGGAGGGGAGGTGGGAGACAGGTGGGGAGGTGGGAGGTGGAAGTGGAAGTGGGGGGTGGCTGGGAACGAAGGGCCCTGTTGTCAGACTGTCTGGGTTCCTTCCAGATGTATATGAACGTCCAGCCAACAGGATTTGCAGAGGGACTAGATGTAGAATGCTAGAGAAAGACAGGCGTTCAAGAGGACTCCTGAGGAAATGGGAAGTCTGGAGGTGCCACTCAGAGCAGCTGGGCAGGCCAGCTACAGGCTTGTTTGGGCCGAGGAGCCTGTTAGAAATCCTAGTAGAAAGTCAAGCAGACAGTTGGTTCAAGATGGAAGGGTGGGATGAAGGCAGGGCGGAGGCTGTGTTTGGAAGCTGTCCATATACAGATGGCTTTTAACAACATGGGGCTGGGGGTTGTCAACAGGAGAGCAGGCGCAGGTGAAGGGTTTGGAGTGGAGCCCTGGGACACTCCGTGGTTACAAGCCAGGAAATGAGAAGCGGCTACCAAGCCTGAGAGGAGAGCCAAGCGGGTGTGGCCCCAGAGCCAAGGGGACAAGTTCCTCCAGCAGGTGGGAGCTGTGGTCAGTGCTGCTGAAGGGTCAGGGAGATGTGGGCTCAGAAACAGCCACTGGACTTAGCACCACACACCCCCATGATCTTGCTCAGGACAGGTCCGGCTGAGAAGGAAACATTAATAAAGCAGGACACAGAAGGGATAGTAAAGGAATGGCCTGATTAAGTGAGAATCTCTTAATCTGAACTTGCCCGCAGCTTTGCTCTGGGTATGCTGAGGCACTGAGGGACCCAGCTCAACTCATCACCCACCCCCCCCAGGGATGAAACCCTGCCCTGGCTCACCTGGGCCTTGTCCAGCAGTCCATACACGGTGAAGATGTTGGTGTCCGGCCGGACCATAACGGCGTGGGATGGCATCTGTGCCAGATTGCAGGCTGCAAACTGGGACATCTCAGCCCGGGCCCCATTGGGACACAGCAGCTCATAGTCCTCTGACCTTAGCTGGGCAGCCCAGGGCTCAGAATTATGGCCTGAAGGGAGGGAGCAGAGGGACAGAGGAAGAGAGAGGTTGCTCTCCTCCTGGATCCCCAAATCCTTGGCCACGTCTGGCCAGCTTCCCAACTCCATTCCCCAACTGCTCTGCTCCTCTGCCAGGACCTGGGATCCCAGAGGGGCTGCTAACACTGGTCGGAACCACTGCAGGTAGAGCACCTAAAATGACGCAGGCATTTTACAAGCACCGGCTCTAGCCTGAAGACAGTAACACCAAGGGAGTGTGACCACCCCCCATTTCACAGGTGGAAAAACTAAGACTCTTAATCAGTCCCAGGCAAAGAGCCCCATCTGGGTGTTCCATGTCTTGGGCCTGGTACGGCTCGGGTGGGGCCCACAAAACTGTTTTAAACCAGCAACCCATTGAGGCTGAAGCAGGGGGTCACAAGGGCTTCCTGAGAAACACTGCTCTTGGGAATCACGTTAGTTTTCTGTCTTCAGGTACTGACTCAATAGCCACCCTCTTCCCATTTCCAGAAGAATTCCACGTGGGCCCTCAAGTAGAGATAAAAATAAAGGGAAAGGAGTGGCCTTGGGAGGTGGGGGCCTCCCTGCAGGTGAATCTTTAAAGGGCCCCTCCCAAGCCTATCACAGGACTGCAGAGGGCTACGGCCAGACAGGGCTCATTGGCTCCTGAGGGAGCCCACAGCTCCCTCCTCCTGAAGATCATCCCAACTGTCCTCAATGGGAGCTGGGCATGGGTGAGGGGTGGTGGCAACAGGGCCTGGGAGCCCTCTCAGCCTAGGTGACCTTCACAGGTAGGGTGGGATCCAAGTTTTGAAATCCTAATGTTTTTTCCTTGCGTGTCTTGCTTCTTCTCCACCAGTCTCCTCTTCCCCTTCGGACCACATTATGCCTTTCTGCACGGAGTTTTTGGAAAGAATTTCTCAGTGAGGAAGACTGAGCCTCCAGCATTTGGGGTTCCAAAGCCTGCATGGAGGCACTGTACGGAGAAAGACCAGCAAGTGCTGGAGGCAAGGTGGAACAGGAGCAGGGAGGGAAGTGAGGCACGCTTAGAGGGCCCCGCACCCTGACAGGACCCAGGTGTGGGCTCGGGGGGGGGCCTGGAGCATACAGTTTCAGGGTGCTTTTTCCCAGGTAGGGCCCAGGAAGATGACTGCAGAGAAAAAGCCACCCATGTGATGGGAATGGGGGCACGCCCTGCCTGGCATGGCCTACTGGGGGCAGTGATTTCCCTGCATGAGGAACTGACCTGTTCAGGACTGAAGCCCGGATGCTGATGTGGGCTGAGGACCCCGCCACTCCCACCACACACCTTGGTGCTCCATCAATGCCCCCGAAGGAATCTCTCCCCATTGACAGAGGTGGAGTTTCTGCCGTCTTGGTGGAATGGAGATTTGGTTTCTAGACTGGTCAAGACTGTCATGTGTCCTACAGACCTGGACATGTGGCCCGAGGTCTGTTCTGAGAGGACCTTGGAGTCCCTGGGATCCCCCATGGGCAGAGCCTTTTAGCCTCTGTCTTCCCCAGCTGCTGTTCCACCCCAATCCTAGCAGGACCCGGGGCCTGAACCATGCTGTAGATGGGGAACAGCTCTTGGAGGATCCAGCTCTCTCTGGCCCCAGCCTCTCCACCTCTGCCCAGTCACATACCATTTGTGTTCTCGAAGACAGTCGTGTGCTTGACGAAGGCGACGTCCCCTGCATTCTCAGCTAGGCACCTGCCATGGGAGAGGCCAAGGCCAGTGTTGGCAGGAGGGCCTGGCCTCTGCAGTGGCCCTAGGCATCCCCTACCCCAAGGTGGCCATGGTACCTGAAGGCGCCGCTGTAGCCGTAGTACCTCTCCTGGCTGTTGCCCACGCACTTGTTTCGGCCCTGCTCATCCCCCACACAGAGCGCGCACAGTGGGGATGGGTAATTCTTGGCATTGTTCACAGGCACACAGCTTGCGCTGAAGAACTCGCTTACAGCTGGGGCGGGGGTCAGGGGGAGGGCTGAGTCGAGGGGCCATCAGAGGGAAGGGCAGCAGGGATGGGAGGGCCTCCCCCACCCCCAGGTCTGCCCACTCTGCCTGGCCTTGTGTCTCCAGGGCATCCATCAGCTCCACTGCCCACCCCAGCTCAGAGGGGCCCATCTCCTCCTGTGAGCGCTGCAGGGATCAGGGAACTACAGTGGCTGTCCAGATACAGGAACCCCACGCACCACTTCTGGGTTAGCAGTCACCTAGACTTCCCTTGGACTCTCTCAGGGATGGGGAACTCACTACCTCATAAGCTCTTCTGTTCCAGTCAGGGCAACTGCCCAGCTGTAGAGGAGTGGGAGCGGCCAACCCTAACACTCCATGTATGCTTGTGGAGGTGGATTAAGAAAAAATGTGGTTTTTTTCCTGAGGTGCCAGACAGGACAGAGGTGTGTGCACAGTCAGCCCAGGATCTTGCCAGCTTCCTACTGCCTTCCTTTCCCCATGACTGTATGTGATTTAACACATGGTGGGGGGGCTGGTTATGGCATATGGTAGCTGCTTGGTAAATGTGTCTTCTTCAGCACTTACACAGATGGCTGGCCACTTTCCATAAAGGTCCCCAAGACGCCCAGTGGCTGCCAGGATATGGGGACAGCCCCATGACTGGACAGTGACCCAGCCAGGCCCAGAGCCCAGGCACGCCACCTGTTCCTCATGCCTGCTCGAGCCAGTCCCCCTCTGGGTAAGTGGCAGGGGGCACCATGGCACCCCGCACAGAACCAAACAGACCCCCGCAGATGGTTACGAATGTGGCCAACAATATTTTCCAACCTTCCCAAGAGAACGGGGCACATCAAGGATGAAGAGAAAATCTCTCTGGGCGGCTCTGTGGGCTCCTGCTGGGAGACAGCTCCCGGGCCCTCAGACACCCACACCCTACCCCCACCAAGGAGTTCGCACATGTGCATCCCTGCAGAGGGCAGTACCTGTGAGGACGTCACAGTTCTTGGGCCGGATGAAGCCCCTCTGCACCAGGGCACCCACGGGGATGTCCCAGCCCGCGGGGCTGTGGAACCCAGAGTGGCAGGATCGTTTGCCTCGGAGCTCGTCCAGGGTGAAGGCGTAGGAGCTGTTCCGCTTTACCACAGCCACCACGAAGTAGGAGTTGCTACTGTCCTCCGCTGTGGGGAGGGGACGCCAGTGAGGCCTCTCACTTGTGCGTTCCTGGCCTGGCCAGGCAAGAGCCTGGGGCCGGTCCCTGGGAGCCTTCAACCCACTCCCTAGGGCGCCTGCTGCCTCAAGCTATGGTCCCACCCCGTGCACCTCTCCCCGCTTAGTGTCCCAACCCCAGAGGCACACCCAGCAGTGGGATCCCTGCTTGTCCCCCAACCAAGGCTGAGAAGCAGCCCTTGGCTCCCCTTTTCAGAGTTCTGTCTCCCCCAACCTGTCCCCCATCATTCCTCACCCGAAGGGATTTTTCTTTCCTTACACCCAGGTGGTGTTTTTCTCACCTCCTGGGAGAAAGGTGGAGGCACAGCTGAGGGCCACAGAAGCATTTTTCCTAAGCCCAGAGACTCTTCACATCCAAGTGAAAGGACCTGAAGTCACCACTTAAGAGGACAGAGCACCAAGAGCCCAGCCCAGGCCACTGGAAGGGGGCGGTTCCCCAGGGCCATCTTCTATGAGCCCCAATACTAGGCGGGAAAGGCAGAGGAGGCCCTCTCGTTGAGGGGGTGGCAAATACTCTTTTTGTACGACCTGGCTTAGCCGTATAAAACAGTTTTTGTATTTTTAAAGGGTTGTAAAAAAAGTAATAATAAAAAACCCCAAAACCACTAATGAACATGTGGCCTGCAAAGCCTAACATGTTTACTCTCTGACCTCTTACAGAAAGTTTGCCTACAGGCTGCCTGGGTGGCTCAGTGAGTTAAGCCTATGCCTTTAGCTCAGGTCATGATCTCAGGGTTCTAGGATCGAGTCCCACATCAGGTTCTCTGGTAGGCAGGGAGCCTGCTCCCTCCTCTCTCTCTACTTGTCATCTCTGTCAAATAAATAAAATCTTAAAAAAAAAAAAAAAAGTTTGCCCATACCTGCCGGGCTTTTAATGATTTGATGGGGAAACTAAGGCCTGAGGCAGGAGGGCTTGCCTGTGACAGAAAGCAACCCATCCCGGAGAAAGACCATGAAGGGGAGCTTGGGAAAAGGGCCCAGGGGGTGCGGGGGGGTGCGGGGGGGGGGGGGGGAAGACTGAGGATATCTAGATGAAACTCTCAGCTGCCTCCTAGCAGTGAATGGGGCCAGGACCCTATACTCACGGGCATAGTGCTCCCCTGCCGCTGGGACCAGGCCATGTTTCTTTCCTGCTGTGTAGATGTCTTCGCCCTTCAGGGTCACTGCATCGATTTGCCCATTCTGAAGGGGGACAAGAAAGAGCGACTGGGCAGGGGAAGTGTCGGGACCTGACAGAGGTGCTAGGGTTGGGTATCTCGGGCTCTCTCCCCTGGGGACCCCTTCCCCCTCCTTGTGGGATGTGTGGGCCAGAGAGGGGTTTGGAAGACCAGAGACGGGAAAAGTAGCTGGCACTAGCACTTCATCCCTGGGGGGCTGCTGCTCCTATTGTCAGAACTGTGCACTATCCCTTCCCTCCCCAGAGACTGCAGCCCACAGACACCTGGGGTGCCATGCTGTATCCCCCCACCCCCGGCCAAGGGCTGGCCCACCACACAAGCCAGTACATATTTGCTGAATGCCGATGCGAGTACGTGAAGGAGCCAGGCCTCAATAGACAGCAGTTTCGCGGTTAAAGCTCTGCTCCAGGGAGCAGGAAGGGCCAAGGGCTCTCTCCTCTCCACCTGCCTGAAGCCCCCTGGTCTCCCCCGTCCACCCTTTCTCGCCCATTCTGAAGCCTCTGGACAGGTTGCCCCTCCAGGTTAATAAATGAGATACAGTAGTGCGACAAACCCCAAGGGAAAAAAGGGGTGGGGCAGGGGGAGAGAGGGGACACCTGCTTCCCAGGAAGGTGCCCCAGGCCATTCGGGCCCAGAAGCATGAAGCTGTGATGCTGGAGTTAACAGGCAGTGGCCTTAATTTCTGAGCCCAGAGAGTCCACCTCTGGGGGCCCTCTCTTCCCCCAACCCAGGACTCCATGCCACTGTGGGGTCAGGGTGGAACCCAGTAAGGCTGACAGCCCTCTTCTGCGGACCACTGTGGCTTGGAAGCACATGGGAGTCAGAGGTCCACTGGACACCACCCCGAGAGCCTGAGAACGAAGCATCTCTGAGTCTCTTGCCGGAGTTCTCAAGGAACCACCCAGTCTGCTCCTTTTCTGATTGGACAGTCCCTTGGCCCTGTTTGAGTTTAGACAGAGAAAAGGCTCTTGCCCATAGGGAGCTGAACCCTCCCTCCTGCATCTCTCCCTGTTTTCTAGCCCATGGACCCAACCCCCGCACCACCCCCCAACAGGACAGCCTGCCCTCCCCCTCCAGTCTCCCCTTCCTCCATTCCAGCTGAGCACCCCTCCCTCAGCACTACCTGTGGTCAGGGTCAGGCCAGCCTCCTTGGGCCCCTGGGGCAAGGGGCTCCCCACCCTGAGCTGGGGGACTGTGAGCAGGTGGCTTCTCCAACCTCTGCCAGCTTCAGGTTCCTGGCAGTGGTCACACCCACCCCGTGCTGCTGTGAGGGTTAAGGGAAGGGGTCCACGGGATGTCTTGGCACAGTGTGCGGCACATGGCACTCGCATGCTTGTGAGGCCGTCCTCTATCGTGATCCTGGCCTCCTGTTATTTCTGCCCACTCTTCTCTTCTTGGTCTCTAAGTCAATGGGGGACAGTGTGGACACTCCCGAGGGGCAGTGGTCTACCTGCGCTCAGGGACTGCCCCGAGAAGGGCTCCTCATCGTAACCCCATAGGCTCCACATACTCGCTCATAAAAAAGAGGAGGGAGGGGGCTCCTGGGTGATACAGTCTGTTCAGTGTCCCACTCTTGGTTTTGACTCAAGTCATGATCTCAAGATCCTGAGATCTAGCCCCATGTTGGGCTTAGCACAAAGTCTGCTTGAGACATTCCCCCTCTCCCTCTGCCCCTCCTCCTGCTCATTTGCTCTCTAAAAATAAGTAAATAAAATCATAAAAAATCGAAAGAGAAGGGAGGAGTACAGGAACCAGGGGGCTGCTGGGACACCTTTGACCACTGTAGCCACCTTGCCTTCAGGGCCCCAGGGTCCCCTCCACGCTCTGGCCTCAGTTTCCTGTCAGAGAAGCACAGCAGGGCAGGGCCCTTACCTGCAGCTGCCGAGGCGATCAGTGGGTGCCAAAGGCCATGTAATGGGCCATGACAAGCTTAGAAACAAGGACTAGGATGGAGTACGATGGAAACTACCAGAGTCCATTGTACTTAGGGAGGGTCGGTAGTGTTTCGTTTCATGCCTCTCTACTGAAGGCCACAGGACAAGCAGTGTCTCTCTGGGCCCCTCTCCAATGTTCCTTCTGCTCTCAGCTCACCCATTCAGGGAGGAAAGGTTCCCGAGTTCCCTGAAAGTAAACAGCCCCCCACCCCCACCCTCCTCCCTTGAGGTGGGGTGGCTGGTCCCTGCCAGTCCTTCCTCCTCCCTTTTCTGAGGTTGGCACAGGAAACTGCCTATGCTTCAGACCGGGTGGCACAGGGCAAGGGCAAGGACATCCTGGGCACAGCCATCGCCTGCCCCCCCAGCCCACTCTGTGCCCCTGGGCATGGCCCCCACCTGGATCCATTCCATGCAGTGCTGGGGAGACTCGGCCGACACACACTGGATCTCTGGCTTGAGCCTCTGCCGGCTGAAGGCCACAGCCATGTCTCCACACTTCTGGATCTCGGGAGTGGACAGCACACACCAGCGCAGATAGTGAGGCAGCCCTGTGTGTGAGAGAGAGCTTGTGGTCACCACCACACTCACCTGCTTCAGGGGCTGGTCCCGAGCATGGCCTGCGGGGTGGAGTCATGGGGGCTTATACCTCAGTAGGGAGAGCTTGGAGTCAGGCCCAAGGGAAACTCTGGTTCTTTCCCTCATTAGCTATGAAAAGGAAGTCATTTTACCCTCTGATTCTGTTTCCTCTCAAAGAAAGGGGATAACTGTGCCTCTTTCACTGGGCTGTGAGAAAGCCTGAGGGGATATCATGGCTGTCGTGTGTCTGAGTAGCACGCCGTCTCCCTGGCTATAGGCGGCAGAAGGCAAAAAGCCCACAGTAGACCAACAATGGTCCAGTCAACAGACAACACCCAAGCCAGGGCCTTTGCCATGGGGTGGGTAGGAGGAGGCGTGAGGCACTGAGGAGAGAGCATGCTGGGACTTGATGACTTCCGTGTGGATAGGCAGGGAGATGCTTCCAAGACACGGCCTGATGGTCTGGATCCTACCCCTTGGAGCTGATGGGGCATCCGGGATACAGCAGGCCGTCCATCTCTGGAGAAGCTTCCTTTCCAAACCCCTAGAGGCAGGGAGGTAGAGGCCAAGGGGCACAGCCTCTGGGGTAAGTGTCCTTTCCCAGCTGCCTCTCCAGAAAGCACTGCATGCCTGTGGTCAGGCTGGGCTGGAGCTTGTGGAACAAGGGACAGGTGGACTTACGGTTGGGGTCACAGAGGAGGCCCTTCATGGCGTGCAGGTACTCGCGGCCCAGCCAGGCCTCATAGGTCTGTGTGGCGATGGGCACCAGCTCGGAGGTGGAGTCTTTGAAGAGCAGGTCCTTCTGGCCGTAGGCCTTGGAGCTGAACATCTGGAAGCTGCTGCTCTCACGGCTGAAGAGACGCTGTGTGTCGGGGACAGGAGAGGGGGCTGGGGAGGTGTGGCCAGTGGGGAGGGCGGCATGTCCCTTCCTCTCAGATCAGCCTGTGGCTCCTCTGGCCAGGCACCCCCACCCACATCCTCTGTGCTTCCCCAGTGCACTCTGCCTTGTCAACACTGAGGGCCCAGGGGTGGAATGGGACTGAGGTATTGGGACGGGGCTGGCCATGGTGGCACAGGTTGGGTGCAAACATACCTAGAGCTGGAGAGCCCAGAGATTGTTGTGCTTGTAAGTATCAACTTAACAGTACTCACATTTAATCAATGGTGTCCTTTGACATTTGTTGGCTTTGTCGTTTTGTTCATGGGCTCATAGACTCTGGATTTACTTCTTAAGAGCCACAAACATGAGCAGCTCTCTTGGAAGGGTTCCCGGGTCCCCGGTCTGCCTCTCTGGCTAGCCCTCCTCGCTCCTGTCTCTGGCTGCCAGCTCACACCCTTGGTCCCTCCTTCACACTAAGGCTGGACACTATAGGGACCTCCCTAGCTGTGGTCTGGCCCAGGGGAGGGTCTCTGAGTCCTGCCCACTCTTAGCCTGGTTGGCCAGCCCAGTGATGGCTCTAGCTGAGCTTCTACCCTGGCAAGAGACAAGGAGGTTCGGTACCATCCGGAAAGCCGTGCAAGGGTGGGGGGTGCCCTGAACTCACCTGGCCTTCATTGAGCAGCCGGAACATGAGGCCCCCATCTGCATCCGCCCGCATCACCACAGCATGAGCAGGCACCCGGGCCAGGTGACATCGCCTCCACTCGGTGACATCAGCCCGGCTGCCATCCCGGCATAGCAGCTCAAAGTCCCGGGACAGCAGTGCCTGGCCCCAGGAGGGAAGAGTTTTCCCTGGGAATATGGGAAGGCTGTGGTGAGCCAACTTCTGCCCTCGGAGGAGTATGGGAAGGGCCTCAGAAAGGCCCAGGAAAGGGTGGGGAGGGCCACAGACTCACGGTGAAAACAAACTCTTCTAGGAGGTGAAGACCCAGAGCTGGGAATGACAAGGAGCTTGGGGACTGCATTCCACAAGACCAGATATCTCAAGAGACTGTCATTGTTGACTTGCATTTCCAAACCCTTACCAGTTTCCATAAAACTTATACTGGCTTAGACATACGTGGCTTAGAGGTATGTGATGGTAATACAGCACGTGTAAACAGGCCTGTTCATTAACATTAAGACTGAGAGACTTGGGAGCTTAGGGAGAGAGAATGTGCCAGGAGGTCCCTGCTGCTCTTGGACACTCAATTAGACTCTACGCAGGTGGCAAGGGCCACGGCAGGAATACAGCCGGACAGAATGGACCAAGAACGGTAGCCCAAGAGAAAAGGGTAGCTCTCTCCAAAACTTTGTCCATGCATTAATCCAGTATTACTCTATTCGTGTTTCAGGATATTTACTCCAAGTCGTTTTTTCTATTTTCTAACCATTTCTAACACAGTTAAGGACTATCCAATAGGCAATCTTGTATCCTGCTACCCCCTTTTTTTTTTTAAGATTTTATTTATTTGACAGACAGAGATCACAAGTAGGCAGAGAGGCAGGCAGAGAGAGGAGGAAGCAGGCTCCCTGCTGAGCAGAAAGCCCAATGTGGGGCTCAATCCCAGGACCCTGAGATCATGACCTGAGCGGAGCAGAGGCTTAACCCACAGCTGCTCCTACTACTTTTTTAAAAGGTTTATTTGAGAGAGAGAGAGGGCAGCGAAGGGCAGAGGGAGAGAATCCCAAGCAGACTCCCTGAGCACGGAAGGCTCTATCTCACGACCCATGAAATCATCTTCTGAGCCAAAATCATGAGTCAGACACACAACTCAATGAGCCACCCAGGCGCCCCACTACTTTTTTTAAAAAGAAATTATTTAAGTAATCTCTACACCCAATGTGAGGCTTGAACTCATGACCCCAGATCAAGAGTTACACACTCCACCAACTGAGCCAGCCAGGAGCCCCTTGCACCCTACTTTTTTTTTCCACTTGTCATTTTAAAGTATTTTCCCCACCTTTTTGGAAATTTTCCATAAAACTCATTTATAATAGAAAGCCAGATTTATTTGAAAGGGTGATTACGGACACCAGATAGGAATATTAAGAAGTCTAATTTTAAAAAACTGTACCTCAACAAATGGTCTTATAGAACAACATTTTTAAGACTTTTAAAATTTTCAAATGAGGACGATAAGCCTCTACTAGGAAATAGAAGGGGTAAAAATAATTCGTGGGGTCATGAAAACTCTTCACTCCCAAACCCCAAAACTGAGAGTTATAGTTTGGAAGCCTCCACGGAGGTCACGTTTAAGATCTGTGTGATGGTTTCGAGCATTCTTAGCAATCACTCTGTGTCATTCTTGCCTCCCTCCCCAGCTCTCTACTTTTCATCTGCTGCAAAGCCTTTGTATGGAGCTCTGGGGATGGTCTGGCCTTCCCCCATGACACAAATGCACCGTTTAGGTATTGCAATCTGCCACTCCTGTTCTTCCAACAGTTGCAATGTCAATTATCTTACCAATCTTTTGCATAAAGATAGTCTTTAAAAAATTATCTCCTTAGACTTCCTTAAATTATCAACATTTTATCCTATTAATTAAAATTCCAAAAGATTTTATCTGTCAGATACAGAGGGAGAGAGCGCGCGCCGCACAAGCTGGGGAAGGAGCAGTGGGGGAGGGAGAAGCAGACTCTCCCCTCTGAGCCAGGAGCCCAACACAGGACTTGATCCCAGGCCCCTGGGATTGAGATCTGGATGCTCAACCAACTAAGCCATCCAGGCACCCCTACCATCAACATTTTGCAAAAGCTGATTTTAGGGGCACCTGGGTGGCTCAGTTGGTTAAGCATCTGACACTCGATTTCAGCTCAGGTCATAGTCTTGGGGGCACGGATCTAGCCCTGCACTGCCTTCTGTACTCAGTGGGAGTCTGCTTGAGATTCTTTCTCTCCCTCTCCCTCTGCCTCCACCGCCCCCCCTTAAAATAAATAATAAATGAATAAATAAATTTAAAAAACAGCAAACTTTAACCCAATACACCCCTATTCTTTCTCCAACTTTGACTTTTTCCCCTGCTTGATCTTGAGGCCCAAGTCCTGGCTGCCCATTTCCTTCATCATCCTGCCCTGGAGATAATCCTATGTGCTTCCTTCTTTTTCAAATCCTTTCTCTCTTTCAAATCTGGTTCATATTGTTTGCCTTCTTGAATGTCAGACCACATGATAGACCTTCTGCTTTTAAAGGTAAAGGTTATGATTAAAAAAAAAAAAGATTATGATTAAAAAAAAAAAGACAATGATCAGACATTATTGAACAGGCAAAACTAGAGAGACAAAAGTGACTGGTGAATGCCAGAAGGGGGCATCAAGGAACTTACAGGGTGGAAGGTTAGTCACAATCACTATTTGCAGTGGTAATTATGCACCTGTGTTTTTGCTGAAACTCAACAGACCTGTAGTTCAAAGAGCGCATTTTGTTGCATGCAAATTGTATCTCAACTTAAATAAATGATCCTTATGCAAATCCAAATTGGGGCATGTTCTATAAAGTAACTAGCCTGATTCTTCAAACATGTCAATGCCACAAAAACAAAGATCGAGAAACTGCTCAGCAGTTACAGGAAACTAAAAAGACCTACAACTAATTACCGTGTGTGATCACAGATTAGGTCCTGGACCTGAAAAAAATTGCTACAAAGGAGAGAATTGGGCTAAGTAGTGAATCGATTATGTGCTATAGAGTAGATAATGGTATTTTTGTCAATGTTACAATTACTGAATTTGGTAACGGTGCTGTGACTAGGTCCACATCTCCTTGTTTTTAAGAGATACACACTAAAATATTAAAGGGCGTGATGCAGGCAATGTATTCTCAAAAAAAGAATACATATGAATATAGAAGAAAATGATAAATCCAACATGGCAAATTCTTAAAGTTGGAATCTGGGTAAAAAAAAATATATGTGGGTGGGAGGTTGCCTGGGTGGCTCAGTTGGTTTAGCATGTCTCTTATTTTGGCTCAGGTCACGATCTCAGGATGGAGAGCAGGCTCTGGGCTTAATGGGGAGTCTGCTTGAGATTCTCTCCCTCTCCCTCTGCTCCTCCCCTACTCTCTCTAAAAATAAATCAATCTTTGGAAAAAATGGGAGTTCTCTGGGGCACCTGGGTGGCTCAGTGGGTTAAGCTGCTGCCTTTGGCTCAGGTCATGATCTCAGGGTCCTGGGATCGAGTCCCGCATCGGGCTCTCTGCTCAGCAGGGAGCCTGCTTCCCTCTCTCTCTCTCTCTCTCTCTCTGCCTGCCTCTCTACTTGTGATCTCTGTCAAATCAATAAATTTAAAAAAAAAGGGAGTTCTCTGAATTATTCTTGCAACTTTTCTAAAGCTCAATTATTGCAAAATTAAAAAAACTAAATGACAATAAATGGATCTACACATAACACTAACCCCCATTTACTACGATCTCCTTACAGGATCAGGAATGGATGGCTTCTCCAGATAACTAGAGGAGGAAGGGTAGATGAGGATTCATGCAGAGACTTGCAAATAATTCTGCACAACTGGGACCCAGTCTTCAAGTGGAAGCCAATGCCAGACACAAACCAGAGCAGGGCAGCCGTGTCCACCAGCCCCCCTCGCCCCACGGAGCCATTTGAACTCCACTCAGAACACCCATCTCTTCCTTCCAGGGACAGCTACAGGGCCCAAGATGCTGCTCCCCGGGGCTGGCCCCTCCCACTCACCATCCGTGTTCTCCAGCACGGTGCTGTGTTTCACGAAGGCCACATCCCCGGCCCCTTCCGCCAGGCACCTGTGGACAGAACTGTGAGCCTGGGCGGGGCTGAGCTCCTCTGCCCTCTGGGAAGCCTGTTCTGGAATGGAGGGGTCTGTCCTGGTGGGCCCATTTGGCGCCCCAGCCAGCTCTCTAGGTGGAAATACTGAGGGCAAGATGCTTAGAGGGGCTCTGCAATCTTCCATTCCAAGCCCTGCTGAACAAGCCCTGTCCTCATCTGTGGACAGAGGCAGCTGTCCCACAGCTGCTGGGGACTCTTCTGGCCCCATGGACAGCTTAGCCAAAGTACCAGCTCTAATCAGGTGCAGAGGGGAGGCCAGCCCCGAGGACCAAGATGTCAGGGTTCCTGCCACATTTTGCCATGCTCCCCACCCTCCCTGCTGGTCTGAGGCACCAGAATGGGGACTTGAAAGTGGCAAAAGGCTGTTTTTGCCATTTTCTTCTAAGTCCTCATCTCTAAAAATACCAAACATGTTGACTTTGTGAGCAAACCCAGCCTGGCATATTCCAGTTGGACGTTTTTAAACTAAGCAGGCACATGAACTATATAAAGGGCGCTTTGAGGAGATGCAGCCAACGGGCCACTCCCCTGGGGCCCTCGCAGTGCCCTGCTGTTTTCCACCCTCCCTGTGGCCTCCAGGGCCCCCACTCTGCTCCTCCCACCCCTGCCCTCTCACCGGAAGGCCCCGCTGTAGTCGTAGTATCTCTCCAGGTGGCTCTTGTCACACACCCCCTCCCCAGCAGCATTGCCCCGGCACAGGCGACAGAGGGACTCTGAGTAGCTCGTCTCTCCAGCCCCCGGCACACAGCTACCCCCAAAATAGTCGCTGACAGCTGTAGGGTGGAGGAGGGAGAGGGAGGCCCGTCAGCCACCCACCAGCCCCCCCCCCCCCAGGAGGGCTCACCCTCCTCAGGCTGCAGCGGGGCTGGGCCCCCCAGGGATGTGCCGGCCCCTCCCAGCTTCAGTCTGAGCAAAAAACGGGGGAATGGGACGGGCCAGTGATTCCCAAACTGGGGCCACAAAAGCAGCAAGGGGCGTTGAAGTGGTGTTATTTTAAAATGGCTCAAGGGAAGGAAACAGTTATCCCCAAACCGCTACATACAACGACTCTTGCATACATACTGTTCCCACTGCAGGTTTCGCTTCCAGTCAGTTATATGTAATTGATGACAGTGGGGGAAAAAAAATTATGACGTAATGCCTACAATTTCATACACAAAGCTTTTCAAAACAGGAGGAGGGCAGGGGTATGGGTAGGAAGGCCTCAATGGGGAAGTGGTCAGATCTGCGTGGTCCCGGGAGCCCTGCCAGCGCTGTGACCCAGCATCCCCGCTGTGCACAACCATTCATCTTGTGCTCGGGTCTCCTCAGTGTCACATAAGGTGAGCAGGACTCTGGTGCACCAGCCCGCTAGATCCAGCTCTGCCCCAGTGGGCTGCCTTTCCTGGTTTTCTTTTGGCATCATCCCAGGGGATTGGAAATTCAATACATGCGCCAACTGACCGCCAGACCACCCGTCCCCGGCCACTGTCTGAGAGGACCGGGCCTCCACGCTCCCGTGGGTCGAGCTGGTTGACGTGGTAGCTGCAGCTGCTGGGGGCAGTGTATGAATGTGTCTACGCACAGTCACGTGCTTTTCGGGCTTGTGCATGCGTGTGCACACAGCGGTTTGTGTGTAGGTGCGTGCACGTGCCCACAACCAACAGCAAGGTGCTCCCAAGGGGCATGAAGTCGAGCTCGTAATAACAGCAGCTCTGTGCAGCGAGGATGTACTCAGGGACACACATCGCATGGAAATGTCCTCTGAGCTCTTGCAGCCTGGCAGCACCACAGCCTGGGGACTCTGCGTTGACCGGTTTGACAGATGGGGCACTGAAGTTCAACAGGGCAGAGTCGTGTACTTGAAGGCGGCCATGCTGGGAAGGGCCGACATGTACCACTCTCCGACAGCGAAGTCTGGGCTCTCCCACGGGCTCTCCCACCAACTCCCAGCCCCTGAATTACTGGTCACTGAGGGGACAAACCAGGAGGCAACACTCATGGACGAACTGTTGGGGGTGTGAGTATGACCCCCCAGAGGGCAGTTCACAAATGTGGCTGTCAGAGGTCAGGGGCCACATCACGTTCTGGAGCACCCTGTGGACAGATTGTCAGAGCAGGGTGGCCAGGAGAAGCCCAAAGCAGAACAAGCAGGAGTTGAGCCCCGGGCCCTGGGCTGACGGCTAGGGACTCCAGCCAGGAACGTGGGGCTTCAGCTCACTCCCCCAGCGTGTGTTATTCTCAACAACCCCTCTCGGATCCCTCTCAACTCTCACCGGAGAACGTTCTAGTGGCAGGACACCCTCTTCTCACTCTAAGTGAATCAACTGGGGAGCCGTAGGTCTCTCCCCAGTTGTGAGCTTTCTGGGTGCAAGCTGGCAGCTTGTTTGGGGTCCTGAAAAAAATTTCTCATCTGTCTGAGGACGTGTTTCTGGAAAAAGAGACCTGCACAGGTCTGCAGCAGGTGAGAGCTGCTCCCTGGGCATCACCCCCTCCCAGCTGTGGGTGGGCCTATGCTTGGCTGTGTCCTAGGGTCCTGAAAGGAGTCAGAGGGAGGGTCATTATCAACTACCCCCAAAGGCTGCTCCACCAGAGCTTTAATGTGACCGCCCCAGGCTGGCCAGCACTAACAAGGAAGGGGTGACACCACCACCTGGGGGTCAGGGAGGCCCTGGAGGAGGTGCGATGGTGCTGCTCCTTAATTATGGGAGGCTCAAGGGGAGCCCAAGGGAGGTCACCCGTCAGGGGAAGTCAGGGCAGTGGCCAGGAAGGAGACCCAGCGCCCCTGCAGGGGAAGCTCCTGTGGGGCCCCAAGCCCTTACCCTTGAGCACGTCGCAACCCATGACAGACAGGCGGCCGCTCTCCACCAGGTAGCCCACCGGCACGTTCCAGCCCACCGTCCTGTTGATGCCCGTGTGACAGGACTTCACACCTCTCAAGGTGTTGATGGTCACCTGGGAGCCCCTCTTGACCACAGCAACAGCGTAGTAAGAGGTGCCGACCTCTAGAAGGAGGGATAGGAGAGGAGTGAGGGTGGCAGGGGAGAAGCCATGAGGGGGGCTGAACGCAGGTGCGAAGGCTGTGGGAGACAGGTGTGTATGCGTGCACATGTGTGTGCACAGCTACCTGGGCACGTGTGCACATGCATCCAAGTGTGCAGGGATGTACACAAGCACGTGTACACGTTCTTCCCGGCTGCTGGGAGCACAAGTGGGTACAATCCACGTTTCAGCATGAGACCCCAGTCCCCTCCTGTCTGACGTGGTGGACACCATCCCCAGAGGCTCATTCCTCTCCTTTCCTTCCCGTCAGCGGGCACTTGGCTAAGTCTACATCTGTCAGTGGGGCTCTGTAGCCACACAGAAAGCAGAAGCAGCCTGCAAGTCTTGTGTTCTCCCAAGTCCAGGCCCCCTGGGGGAATGCAGAGGGATGGAGGGGGTGCTATCTGGTTATGGGGAGAAAGTGGTGGGAGGAGCATGTGGGGCAGGCAGGATCTTCACCTCATTAGGTGCTGAGAATGTAGGGAGGAGGAGGGAGGGGGAAAGGGCAGGGAGAGGAGGAAAGAGAATGTATTAAACTATCAATATTCCAATCACTCAGAACCGTGAATGGGATGTATGTGGGTGGGTGGCCCTGCAAAAGATTCCCCTGGGCCAAATGTGACCCACAATGGGCCATTCAGGCAAGACAGGGATGACTCATCCACGGGGACTGATGACCAGAGGCATCACATCCTCCCTCACCACAGTCACCCCGCCCCCCGCCACTACCCTGTAGTGGTGGGATGGCCACAGTCAGAATGAAGTGGACTTCTAGAAAACAAAGCCAGTGCTATTTCTTGCACAGCTGAGCTAACCCCCCGCCAACCTAAGGAGCCTGGCCTGTCCCCACAATCTGATGGACCCACCATGCCCTTTCTTTCTGATTCCTGGAACATACCAAATTCTGTCCTGCCTGGGACCCTCATCAGGGTTCAGCTGCAAGGTCACTTCAGAGAAGTGAGGTGCCTTCTTGTCTGCTCTCTTTCAGTAGGTTTCCCCACATTCCTTCCTTTCTTCCTGTGGCCTTTACTTCCTCCACAGCACCTCCCACACTGGTAACTACGCTTCTTTGTATTTATTTGTTCACTACCTGACTCCTGCTCTCTGAGGGCAGGAACTGGCTCTCTTTTGCTTAGGACTCTGTACTCATAACTGGCATGCAGCAGGGGCTCAAAAGTGTGCTTAATTAAAGAGGGCCACTGAGGCAGGGCAGTTCCTGGCCTCTGAGTGAAAAGGCTGGCTGGGTTAGACGGTGTCCTGTGTGATCTGATGGTCATCAGTTCACCAAGCAGCCCAGTGAGGCCCTGTGCCGGGTACCGGGTACCAGGTACCAGGTACCAGCAGCTTTACAGAGAGGAGCACCAGGCCCTTCCTCAAGGGACTCACTGCAGTGGGGACAAAGACAAAAAAGCAGGAGAGGACAGATCTTAACAGTGTTGAGTCAGAGCTCCGGGAAAGCAGGAAAGAGAAGCCCTTTCGGCGGAGCTCTCAGGGGTGACAGCAAGCTGGGCTGTGACAGGGGCTAGTCCTCTGGACAACAGAGGTGGGGGGCGGAGCTCTAAAGGGCAGGCTAAATTAGAGGCATGTGTTTGGTGAGGTGCAGGAACTAGGGGAAAGGAACTCCTACTTCTAAGCACACACCACAGGTCAGGTGTGCCCATGCTGACTCATCTGGTCTGTGTGACAGGAAAGTGTCACTGTCCCCATTTTCCAGTCAGGGAAGGAAGGCTGTTCAAAGTCACAGAGGCTCACAGGAATGGGTAGAACTGGGATGCGTTCTTCCTTTGTTGGGCTCTCAGGTCCTCATCAACTCCTCTGCCCTATTCCTCCTCCACGTTGCTTCTGACAGGGCTCCTGAACTTCGGCCCAACTCTGGCAGACATGGGGCAGCCCCTCAGTGAGAGCTTGTGGGTGCAAGTTACAGGGGTGATGGGCTCCCCACAGGAAGAACGGACTCTGGTCAGCCCTCTGTCTCTGGCAACCCTGCTCTGAGGGGGGTATCAAGAGAGACTTAGCAGCAGGGGTATCTGTAGGTTTGTCTGGCCTGGATCCCAGGACTGTTCTGGGGACAGGGCTCCTGAACAGCTTGAGGGCTGTCGGGTTAGGCCAGGCTCAACAAGGACACACTGCAGAGAGACAGCCTCTTCTCCTCCCCCCCCCGCCCCGCCCTCTGACCTTGATCATATACTTCGCCCACCACGGGCTTCAGGCCGTGCTCCTTCCCTGCCGCATAAATGGCTCCTCCATCCAAGGTGATGGCGTCAGCCTCCCGGGTCTGCTGGGAACATGCGGGTCAGTGCAGGCTGGCCACCCTGGCCCATTCAGCCAGGAGCTCAGGGGCATCCATTAGTCTGCCCAGGGCCCCCTGCAAAGCCACAGAGATCCACGCTGGTCCTGTCCGTCTGGCCCAGGAACCCTGCCCTGGCTTGGCCTTGTACCACCAGGGCCTAGAAGGCTTACCCTTTGGGGTCCTAGGTGACAGCTCTCCTGGGCTGAGGGCTTGCCTTGTTTTTCTAATTATGTTATTTAAAAATGAGTAATTTTCTAGGGCTTCTAATGGCTTTCCATAGTTAAAAAAAAAAAAGGCCATTCAAAATGGCACATAGTAAAAAGGGAATCTCCCTCTTTTGCCTATTTCTCAGAGCCGACTCCACTGTTAACCTGTTTCTCAGGTTTTCCAGGATGCAGACTGAGACCCATAAATGCCCTCTTCATTTTTTTCCCTTTTCATTTCAGACACAAATGGCAGTATGCTCTTGGTGTCCTGAGGTGCGTGATAAAATTCTAGTTCAGTGTAATTGCTTTCCTCACCATGGAGCCTACCTAAGCCCACAGCCCGTGTGTGACTTGGATGAGGTCTGGGGAGAAATCAAGGGCCGAGCTGAAGTGAAAACCCAGGTCCCCAGGCTTCCGTCCATACCCCGTCTTGCCACCAAAGTCCGAGCTCTGAGTAGCATTAGGGCTAGCTGAGCAGATCTGCGGCCTAGCACTTCTTTGCAACCCCCCTTCACTCACCCAGGCTGGGGGGGCCCCATTCCTCCTTCCTGAGAAACTGCATAAGCCCCATTCTGGAAATCCACCCCCGAGAGGTCTTTTGTCTGGGCTCCCCTTGGTGGGGTGGGTAGTGTCCCCACTCTAGCAGGGGCCTGGTGGAAGGGAAACTCTGCCTCTTCGATACCTTTCCCTGCTGGGGCCCATCTGAGCCAGGGCCCTCCTTCCTGTGGCCTCCCAGTGCCTGGGCTGGGTGCTGGCAGGAAACAAGCCAGCCCTTGTTGCCTGGGGAACTCCAGAGAGCCTCAGCCTGGCCCTGGCAGGGGAAGTCAGCACCCTTCTCTGTGAATGATGCTGTTGTGTGCTCCCTCCTGAGTCAGAGACCTCCTGTCTGGCGGAGTGAGGGGCTGGGACTCACCGCAATGAGCTGGATGCAGTGGTCCACTGAGGTGCCCTGGGTACACACAACGGGTGGCTGGATCCCGGCCTCTTGGAAGGCTTTGCTCATGTCACTGCATTTCTGCTGCTCTGGGTCTGAGGTGGTGCACCACCGCACTTCCATCCCGCTGAGCGCTGGGGGCACGGACCCATGAGGCCCAGAGGCCCAGTGCCCCTAGCATCCCCAGCCCCTGCCCCAGACCCCCCAGAAGCTATGTGACCCCCCTGAGCACGCATAGCCAGTCCCGCGCAATAGGCCTGCCCTCCCACTGGGAGATCTGAGGCAAAAAGAGGTGTCACAGACTACAGAGGTCTGTGCATGTAGGGACATGCATCCCTGCACTTGGGGCATATGGGGTGGCTCAGGACCCGGAACTTTACAGAGGCCAAGGGAGGGGTGGGGGGGGGGTGCGTCTCCTAGGGTAGCACTCAGCTAGTCCCAAGCCTGCTCACTGGCCTGGAGGGCAGCCTGCAGGGTGGAAAGAGGCTGAGGAGTCTTGTCTGGTTCCGTGACCAGGCAAGTTCCTGCTCCTGTTCTGTCCCCTTTGGGCCTCTGTGTCCTCCAACCAGAGGGCAGTAGGGTCTCTGACTCAGTGTTCCTCAGCCCTCCTCACCAACTGGGAATTGAGACTGGGAGGTGGTGGCGGTGGCCCTCAAGGAGCCTAGCGGCCTCCTGGAGCGTGTGATTACAAACCCTAGCCTCAGGCTCCCCTACCCCTGCCTAGGGGAAGCTGAGAAATCAGCAGGTTGAGCTCAAGTTTCTGCTCCTGGAGAAGGAGCTGGTGACTTTGGGCAACTTATTTGAGCTCTCTGAACTTGCTTTGTCATCTGAGAGCACGGATGAGAAAATCCATCTTCCGTGCTGAAGAAAACCTACGTAGAAAGCCAGGAGGCATAGGTCCTCAGTGGCCTTTTGCTTAGATCCCTCCTCCCAGTGGGGACCCTATGGGTCCTGGCATCTGACCAGGTCAGAGTCCCAGAGAGCTCCCAGCCTGGGGGCCCGGCAAAAGTGGCGCCAGATTTCCTTGGGGTGGATGCCTTTGCAGACCCAAGCTCCTCCATCCACTACTCATGTGGCCCAGCTTTGGGTCCAGTTCCGGGCCCCCAGGGACCAGGCCATCCTCTTGTGGCAGCCTGTCCTTCCCAACCCCACCCCAGGGGTCAAGACTGCAAGTTCTCCCACAGCCTACCTTTTGTGACTGAACTCCCCACAGCACCCTGTAATGTGAAATGGCCTCCCCCTCTCCAGAGCCCCAGGACTGCCCCTTGGTAGGCTGGGCGGGCAACTGCAGAATTGGGACCGCGGTTGCGGGTCCAGGGTATTCGTGAGGTCAGAGCGGTGAGGCCGTCGGTGTCCGGCGACCCTGCCAGCAGCTCCCCGAGGCCCAACCTCACCCCTCACTGCGCTGGGCCCTGCCTGCCTTGGGAGGGGGCGGTGCAGACACGAGGAGAAGACCCAGCAGCACCTTCCTCCTCCTTGCACCTTGCAGGGCGCCCTGAGGCTGGCTCCCGGTTGCATCTTCCGCCCCTCCCTTCCAGTCCCTTAGAATCTTCTCTGACGGGAGAAGCAAAGGGGCTCTGGCCCCCAAGCCCTCCTGGAGCGTCCACGCCTATCAAAAGCGTCCATCCTCCCAGCTCTCCTCCTGACCCTCTAAGGCTCTCCCCCCTCCACCCCTCCGACTGCTCCACTCTTTGGCCAGTCAGAAGGCCCGCTTTGTCAAGACCCATGTCAATGCCGTTTCCTCTAAGACGTCCCAGGCAGCTGAGGTCAGAGTTAGTTCCCTCGGCCGCCTTCAGCTGTGGTTGGCGCCGTTCTACGCCTCCCCCCTTTCCGGGGCGATACGGATTCAGGACACACTTCCTCTCCTGCTCCCAAGGCCAGGCGGCCGGACCTCACCTGTGCGCAGAGCGAGGAAGAGCCACAGGACCACGCTTCGGCCCCGCATGGCGCGGTAGTGAGCTAGCTGGGGCCGAGGTGCCTGCAGGCGGGTCTACCTCTAGGTCTGCCCGGGGCCGCAGCAGTCGGGGCTTTCCCCCTCCCTCCTCCTTAGCGCGGGCCTGCCCCTACTTAAGCGCGGCCGGGGCGTGCCTTGGCGGGGTCCACGCCCCTGGGGCACATCCGCCCACCCCAGGCGGGACACCTGGGAGGACCACGCGGGTCTTGGCCCTCTCTCTGGCGCCCCCTGCTGGAATCTCTGCCGCCCTTAGTGACCGAGTCTAGCCGCTGGCACTCGGGGTCCCTGGTGCTCCTCTGTCCCTGAATGTCAGGTGCCTGTTGTCTGGGGGTCTGATTACCCCAGTTCACAGGCTGTTCTAGAGTGCTCTCCCCTCAACCATCCGCCCCTCCCCTTGTTCTAGAAGGATCCTTAATATCATGTGCAACTGAAGAGGGAGAAGCTCAGATTTGGAAGGAAGAAGTCGATTCCCAGAGCCTGAACTGCAAGCTGAAAGACCAGAACATTCATTCACCAGCCTCTCTGCAAGTACATATCGCACAGTGTCTGGTGATACAGGAATGAGCCCGGGTAGATGTCTTCTGGGGAGGGGCTGGCAGGGTGGGGGTGGGGCTGTCTCTCCTTGGGCCTACGCTAGGGAAGTGACTTCACCCTACGGTCACACATTTAGTAAGTGACAGAGCTGGAACTAGAACCCGCAGCCCTGGCAGCTTGGCTCATCCCATCATGTTTGAAAGATGGGAAGAAGACCAAAAAAAAAGGGGGGGGGGTTGGAGGAAGAAGCAGAAAAGGACAGAGAGGGACATGAAAGGAGAAAGAGAATGAAGATGAGGGAGGAAAGGCTGAGTTGTCTATTTTTCTAGGCCTCGGGGTCTCAAAGTGTGCCCTAGACCCCACAGCATGGGCACACCACCCCCGCCCCTCCAGGAACATGTTAGATATGCACATTCTCAGTCCCATCTCTGATCTGCTAAATCAAAGCTCTGGGGGTAGGGCCAGCAATATATGCTTCTGCTTCCTGTGCACAGCACAGTCTGAGAAACACTGTTCTAGGTAGACCAGAAGTGGGGAGTGGGCTGTCGAAATTCTGACTCACTTCTCTGCTTCCATTTGTGTCCTTATGTTTTGTCATTGTCCTCTTGTAAGTACCCAGGAATGAGAGCCTCCCTGTCTTGGATAGAGGACACATGTAGTAAAAACACTGAGTATGAGAGAAATATCCGGGCGTCTGAGTCCTCGAGCCTAGTCTGCTCCGTGGGGAAGGGAGCTGCTGCTTCTCACACCCTGAGATGATCCATGGCAGTTCCATGGGCTGGACTTCAGGAGACCTGACCAATGTTCTTCCGTGATCACTGGCTCACCATGTGGCCCTGGGCGGGTTCATTCTCCTCTCTCTGGGTTTCAGTTTCTCCATATGGAAAAGGTAGGTCATGATGGCTCTGGTGTGCCATTCTTCCTCCCCCAAAAGATGTCTGCTCTGGACAATCGGATGGGGACATGTACGGGAAGCTGTTTTTCCGTTCTGAGCTGGATCCATCAGGAGGCCCCTCTCTCTGATTCACACAAACAGACTAGTAGGTGGCCCTGGCAGAGGGGCTATGGCCTGTCCTGAGAGGATGAAATAAATAGAAGCATCCTTAGTAAGTTTCACCCTCCTGGCCACGAGGATGAAAAGGATCATTTTGTTATAGTCCAGGAGCAACCAGAAGGTACTGGCAAGTACCTTTGTGTTCATGAAGATATTCCTCTAGCAAAACTCCAGGTGACACTGATAAGGTGTCAGACAGCTAAAACCTAAGAGCTTGGGTGAGCAATCTTGCAATGAGGTCCTTTCCCTATCTCTGGAGAGTCATTCCCCAACTGTGACTCACCAGTGAACTTGCTGTCTCTGGGCTCTAGAGGCTTCTATGTCTGACTCATTTGCTTGGTTGTAGCATGGACATAGCTTCGGCCATGGAAATTACACACATAGATATCTATATGTAATGGGGAACTCTTGATTTGGCTTGAGCCTGGATCCTGCTATTTCTGAGGCAAGGACATCCCTGGGTGTATCAGAGGAATGGGTGGGATGCAGTGGGAGAATAATGAACCAGTGATTTAACCTAGAAACAGCTGTTTGGAGGAGCAGAAGCATTGAGCATAGTTTGGGCCCTATTCTGGACTCATACTGAGGAGAGGAAGAGTGCCTTTGAGCTTCCTTCTAGAAACAAGAACTAGTTTCACTAAGACTTCTATAACAGAGTTGTCTGTTTTGGGACTACCTCTCTCTCCCTGACTCTACTCCATAACATGAAATACAAAGAACTCTACTACATTCTGCCAAAGACACAGATCTGGGTCTGTATTCAGGGTGTCCCCACCCCCACATGGAGCTTGCTTGCCAGGGAACTGAGATACAGTAGCAGAGGCTATGGGATGGAACACAGTAAAGATAGTCTCTGGGGACTCAGAAAGAAGGGGCCTTTGATGACAGGAGGTGGAGAACCTGTGTTGACAGTTGTGGGCTAAAGAACCAGCAAAATATGGATGCACAGTTCTTTTACCCAGAATCTTAGGAAAATTCATATTTTTTCATCTCAATAAACCATGGTTTATATTTTTCTATTTCTATGAGCTGTGATGTCTTTGACTAATTAAGAATAAGCCGAGACTATTTTTATTTGTAGAACCCTTGAATGGACTGGTATGCCCAGAGAATATTAGCAGTGGTGAACATTTCGGCAGAAAATGTGTTATCAGAGGGTATTATGTTCTTACTCCTGACATTGTCCACCGTGACATTGTCCACCGTGGACGTGCTGACTGGCTAATACATCTGAATTTGTTTCTTGAGATCAATGGTAGATATGTTGAGCAAGTTTTGTGAATACGAGCTTTTGCCTCTTAAAAATGTGTTTTCCCCAGGAAGCTTCACTTAGGGGAGCCCTGGTCACTTGGGCTACCTGAGGCTCTGTGTATAAGCTTTTCATAGGCAGATTCTGTGCTTATTCTTCTCTGTACTAAATACAGGGTCTTGAGTATGGAGGATGATTTCTATTAAGTTTTAGGATGTTACTAATTACTGTTCAGGTGTTTCATGCTGCTAAGGAGGAAGGACTGAGAAGAGCCACAGAATTTGGGGAGTAGGAGGTCCACTCCCTGCTCCACTGAAGCAGGTTCAGTGGGATGGCAAGGGCTGAGGCTTGGCCAGGAGGCTGAGCTTCATGAGAGCAGAGTAGTGGCTTGTCTGCCATCATTCCCAATGTCTAGCTTCATGTCTAAAATACAGTAGGCATTCAACAAATTATTATTATTATAAATCAATGGAAAGTGGACAGAGTGTCTCTTTAAAGATATTTGGCTTAAGAAAGGCAGAGGAGAGAGATTGCTTCAAGGGGATTAGGAGTCAATGGAAAGTTTTTATAGGATAGGAGAGGTTTTTTTTTTTTTACGATTTTATTTATTTGACAGAGAGAGATCACAAGTAGGCAGAGAGGGAAGCAGGCTCCCCGCTGAGCAGAGAGCCCGATATGGGGCTCGATCCCAGGACCTTGAGATCAGGACCTGAGCTGAAGGCAGAGGTTTAACCCACTGAGCCACCGAGGCACCCCAGGATAGGAGAGATTTGATCATATAATCAGAGCACAAGTAACCCATGCAGGAAGGAGACTAAAGATACAGGAAAAGGCGCGGGGGTGGGGGGTGGGGCAGTAATTGAAGAGGATGTAAGAAATAAGATCAGGACAAGCGGAGAGGGTAATCTTAAAGGAAAAGGGACGATGCTTCCTCCTTGGAAATGGGAAAGAAGAGGGGTGGAAAAAGCTCTGAGTCAAACCTGCATTCAAATGTAAGTCCAGCATCCCAGAGCTTGGCTTATTATTTTAATATCAAACAAATAAGTATTTTTTTCTCCTGAAAACTTTCCTTGCAACCCAGAGTTTAAAATGTAAAGGAGGATTAGCAGGCTCCGAGATCAGCCCTGGAGATAGAGTTTTTAAGCCTTTAATAAATCTCCATCTGTTTCACTTAATATAAGATTTAATGAGTAGAAACCAGTATAAAAGAAGCTAAAGAATAAAGAAATAAAATCGAGAATACTATATTTGGCTCTGTCACTAAGACTTACAGAGGAGTTATTCCTACCCCAGCTACTTCCAAGGAGGGTTTCAGATGACTTATCATGAAAACATATTCACAAGGAAGATAAAATTGACAGAAAGAGAAAAATCACAAAGCATGTTCAGAACGAAGACTACTATACCAGGGACCAGAAAGGACTATAATTAAATAAAAAACTTTGGCTGATTTAGAGATCTGTAGTCAGACTGTTTTACCCACTCCCATCCACTCTTCCCTCCCAACTCTGACCGATTTGCAAATGAAGTGGCCACTAACACTTACACGGTGATCTTTTCAGGTCATGAGAAGCCAAGGCAGTGAAGACTGTCTTGCTGCACGAGAGGCCCGCAAGCTGTGCATTCTGGTCTCCTGCCATAGGTACCAAACTGGGGCAGACGAACACAAGGAGAAGGCCACCCAATCTGAGACAGACCAAACACCTAAAGAGGTAGAAGCAGCACAGGGAGAACATCCTCGGTGTTCGGTGGACCCCCAGTATATACACACTGCAGGTGTTTAGGTTCCAGGGCTGTAACAGGGAGTCTTCTGCAGGAGGAGGGATTTAGGCTGGGCCTTGAAGAAAGGCAGGGCTTTGCATGACCAACAGCCACAGACAAGAACTGCTGAGATACCGCTGGAGAGGTAGGTGGTGGGACATGACTGATGGACCTCATACTATGTTCCAAAACTCTATTAGACAGGTAAGTTAATTGGTTTGGATTTGGGACCTGTGAAGGTCACTGAGGAAAAACACAATCCAAGCTGCATTTTAGAAGTCATCTGGTGATGGCTGGGTCAGCAAGGGAGCAAATTAAGAGACTGAGAGATGAATTAAGAGGCCACCTCAGGAATCAGCGCTTGGGGTTGTGGGTGGGTTCGGGATTAGAGTGATGACAGTGAAAATAATAGCAAGAAGGGGCGCCTGGGTGGCTCAGTGGGTTGAGGCCTCTGCCTTAGGCTCGGGTCATGATCCCGGGGTCCTGGGATCGAGCGCTGTGTTGGGCTTTCTGCTTGGCGGGTAGCCTGCTCCCCCCTCTCTCTCTGCCTGCCTCTCTGCCTACTTATAATCTCTCTCTCTCTGTGAAATAAATAAAAAATCTTTAAAAATTAAAAAAAAAAGAAATAGCAAGAAAAACATGACATTAAGGAATAATCAACAATATTTGGTGACAATATTTGGGGAAGAGAAATGTCAAAAAGCATTAAGGTTAAAATGTGGGTGATGGAGAGAATATTCTATTAAGCACAACCATTATTAGCTACTGGTAGAAAAATAGTTAAAAGGTTAGTAAAGTTTTTTCCTAGTAAGAGTAAGTAAGGAACGTCAGATAAACTAGATCCAAAGCAAGCACTGAACTTTCAGAGAGAAAGAGAGAGATTATTAAGACATCTTTTCTAGTCTTAAATACCACCACGGAAGTAGATATTTTTGATCAAATGACTGTCACAAGATTTAGAAAACCTTTTCATAGAGATTCATAGTGTGAAACATATGGGACTTAAGTCTTGTCTTTAGCCCTCCCATCTGTGAGGTGAATGAACCTGATTTTAGACATCCTAAAGAAAGATTAGATCACTTGTTCTAATCTTTTCTTCCATCAGAGAATTCACCATGTCTTGTTTCACATGCTAATTATTTTGTGCACAGACTTCTATACAGTTTTTAAAAAATCATTTTACTGTAGGTAAAAACTGTCCAAATGATATTGGTCATTAACAGTTGATTTGCAGAAACAGGGATGAATACATGCTCAATTTGAATGGCTTATTCCTATTTTGGGTAACACCAGTAGTTCCTAAGGTTTAGTTTGGCACCAATTAAGAGCAATGACCTAATGTTGTTGTTATTGAAAATACACAAGAGAGATCAAGTCATATTATGATATGGATGGCAAACACAGACAAGTCCAGTTGTGCTATCTGCATGCCATCAGTGAAGGGGATGGGCAGCTCTGGGTCAAGGATTCCTTAAATATGCTGCATTGGAGGGGCGCCTGGGTGGCTCAGTGGGTTGAGCCTCTGCCTTCGGCTCAGGTCATGATCCCAGGGTCCTGGAATTGAACCCCACATCGGGCTCTCTGCTCGGCAGGGAGCCTGCTTCCCCCCGCTTTCTGCCTGCCTCTCTGCCTACTTGTGATCTCTGTCAAATAAATAATAAAATCTTGAAAAAAATATGCTGCATTGGAATTAGATTTCTGTTAATCATAGAATATTAGTAATTTTTAAGATACAGAGAAGTTACCAGCTAAAAGAAATTGGTAGTCATTAATTTAAAACACAAGCTACGATCCTTTGGTGTCCAACAAACTAGACTTTTTTGAAAGATTGGGGCTGTCTCAGGACTGCATCCTAAATTTTAAGGCTATTAATCTCACCTTTAACAAATGTTTCCATTGGTTTCTCAGACTATTTTCGTCTCGTCTACTACTATCCTAAGTAGACTACATTTATTTCCCTTTGGACACTAGCAATGAGAACCTGGCATGAGTCACTGGCACATCCAGCTTTTGGACCATCTGAGTATTATTCCTGGGAATTTGAAAATCTAAAAATTTGAAATTACTTACTCTTGTACTCTCCTACTTTAAATATAATTTTGTTCTATAAACAGGCTCTTGGGATATATGATCCTGCATTTAAAGTTTTAGGATAATAAGCTCCTGTACAACTGCCCACATGTGTGGGTGCTCACAGTAGGGGGAGAGGTAGAGGTGGGAGGGCCTGTCCCAGCTATCAGGTCAGAAACCCATTTCCGGTTCTGATTCTTCCTCCTGCACACCTAAAGCTGCAAAGAAGCACAAAAGTGTAGTGGAAAAGACTGAAAACAATCCAAAAGTCCTTCAGTGAAGAGACAGATGAATGAATGATACATCCATAAAATGGGCTACTACTTGGCAATGAAAATAACAAACTTGATTTCTGCAGCAACATGGATGAACCTCAAATGCATTTTGCTAGGTCCGAGAAGCCACACCCCAAATGCTTTATAGGATATGGCTCCATTTAGGGGACATCCTGGGAAAGGCAAAACTATAGGCACTAAGAAAATATCAGTGGTTATCACAGGTTGGGGGTAGGAGAAGGTATGGACTAAAAGTTTTGGGGGTGACTACATGCTATATATACATGGGTCAAAACTCTCAGAACTGGACACCATAGAGAATTTTACTGTACGTAAGTTAAAAAGATACAAAATTAGGGAGGTGCCTGTATTGCTCAGTCGGTTAAAACATCTGATTCTTGATTACAGCTCAGGTCACAATCTCAGGGTTGTGAGATCGAGGCCTGCCTGGGGTTCCACATCTGTCAGGGAGCCTGCTTCTCTCCCTCACCCTGCTCTCTCTCACTAAAATAAGTAAGTCTTTAAAAAAAGCGAGGGGCGGGGCACCTGGGTGGCTCAGTTGGTTAAGCAGCTGCCTTTGGCTCAGGTCGATTCTAGGGTCCTGGGATGGAGTCCCACATCAGGCTCCCTGCTCAGCAGAGAGCCTCTTCTCCCTCTCCCTCTGCCTGCTGCTCTGCCTAACTGTGCATTCTCTCTCTAGCTGTCAAATAAATAAAATCTTAAAAAAAGGTGGGGGGGGGCGCCTGGGTGGCTCAGTCCTTAAGCATCTGCTTTTGGCTCAGGTCATGATTCCAGGGTCCTAGGATCAAGCCTTACATCGGGCTCCCTGCTCCCTGCCTGTCTCTGTCTCTCATGAATAAATAAATAAAATCTTAAAAAAAAAAAAAAAAGGATAGTGGCTTTCCTTGGAGTAGGAATAATGAGTGGGAGGGAGAGGTGGCGGAGTACCTAGGGTGCTGGTCATGTTCTGTTTGAGCTTCATTCTGATTGTTATGTGGGTGTTGGTTTGTAAAAATTCATTAAGTATATGTACACTTGTGATATTTATGCATTTTATATATGTATACTTCAATAACAAGTAAACAACAACAAAAAAAGGTAGTGGGAGAGAATTCCAGCCTTCACTGTCTTCTAGTCTCCTTCCTCTCATCTTCCCCCATCTCTATACTCTACTATACTAATAGAAGCTGCTAGAAAAAATTGTAGTGTGAAACTCTCCCTGGTCAGGTTTGGTGCCTGTTCCTAAGTTTCAAATGACATCAGTTTACCTGACCAACAAATGCTGTTCACACTGCTGTTCGGCAGACCAGGATTTGTTTTGCCAACTCTCAGGCAACCATATGAAGAAAGAGCTGGTAGCAGTCACTGAGAAAGTAGTCATGGATAAGTAGTGACTATTCTATGTCAAACTGAATAAAAGAAAATCTTACCTGGGTGATTTAAATAATCTTTTCCAGGCCTGTTCCTAGACTCTCAATAGAGAGAAAACTGTTAAGGTACTGTTGTGTCTAGCACTGTGCAAATGTGAGAATGCCTTATGAAGTCTTGATGTCTTCCAGTTCCATGTTCAAGACTGAGGTAGAGTAGGCAAAAGTCACATCTTTGACAGAGTAGGGATAAGTAAAAATGATTATAAGGACTGAAATGTAAATAATTTCTTCACTGAAAGTCCATCCAAGAAAATTTCTCTACAGTTGATGAAGAACGGTGGACCATATTATTCTGTCTTTTGTTACCAATCATAAACATACTCCAGAGGAAGGCAGAAAGAGTCAAGTGTCAGATGCTATGATCACTGTTTTGTACACATTACTTTATTTAACCCTTAAAACAATCCTGCAAGATAGTCATTCAAATCCCATTTAAAATGAAGGCTCAAGGTAATCTGTACAAAGTTAAGTTGCAACAATTTCAGGCTTCTGATTCTAAAGGAAAAGGGAATTAACTTTTAGAATGTACAGTGTGCTAAGTTCCTTTCTTAAAGTATCTCTATATTATTTGTGTGTGTATGAGAGCGAACGCACGTGCAGGCAGGAGGGGAAGAGGGAGAGAAGCAGACTCCCCACTGAGCACGGAGCCTGCTGCGGCTGAACCCGAGGACCCCAATATCATGACCCAAGCCAAAACCAAGACTTGGTTCACTTAACTGACCGAGCCACCCAGGTGCCCTCAATATCTCCATTTTAGAGATAAGTAAACAGAGAGTGATGATATGACTTGTCCAAGGTTAGTTACATAACCAGTGAGTGGTGGAGCTGGTATTTAAGTCAAGCTCTGATTCCATAGCCTACATCCTTCACATCACAGTACTCCACTGCCAAAGCCAGTAGAAGCTATACTGTGCAATTCTGGAGGAACATAAATGGAATCTTTGACATTGGACTAAAACACCAGATAATCTTAGGTCAGAAAAGTGACATTTGTTGTTTTCCCCTGTTATCTTTCAAACTGAAGCACCTCAATAAAATCTTTTAAGTTTATAGATATTTACTTTTAATGAGTCATTCAAACCCTGAGGGACTGAATAATCCACTAAATTCAGCTTATAGCATGGGAAGAAAAGGAACTGGATGGTAGAAAAACCACTGTCTCAGGATCCTGGAATCAAAGGTTCTAATCCTGGCTCTCTTCCTGATTTGTAGTATAACTTTGGTTAAGACATGGGGATCTCTGGGCTTATTTTACCACATGTAAATTAGGAGTACTCCAGACAGAATTTTGGAAGTAAACTGTTTACTCTAATGCTTTAGTAAACAAATTTTTCTCATGAGTAAGCCTCCAAATTGCTATCTTGGAATTTAAATACTATGTAGTGGGTTACCTGGTGTGAGAGTCTCTCCTGCAAGCTTGTTTCCATCATTTTTGAAAAGCCCTGGGAAGATGCGAAATAGAAAAGCAACCAGAAATGTGTAGTCACATTTAAGAGGCATTTTAATTTTTGCCAACTCAAAAATATTAAGAAGCATAGTAAAAATATGGAATATCTTATAAAGATTTGAAATACTATTATTCTCTATCAGACTAATGGACTTTCCCCCTAACGAACACTGTTCCATTCCTCTGCCCCCGCCCCACCTCCCCATTTTTGGTTCCAAAGAAGTTTTTTGTATGTCACTGTGATGGTGCTGGGCTGATCTGTCTCTCAGAAACATTTCTTTCAGCTGTGATATGAAGTGACTTGTTCTATGGATCTGTCCTTACTTACTGTGTGACTCCGGGCAAGGACCTCATCTAGGGGTGTCTCTATAAAGGGGCACTAACATAATATGAGTCATAGTGCCTTACATAGTAGGGGCTGAGAAAAACAAGGCAGCATTAATATATTAGAAAGAACATGGGGCAGAGCAAATACCAAGCACTGCCACTTATTAGAGCTAAGTCATCTTGGACAAGTGATTTCATTTAAGCCTTACCTTTGGGCTAGTAATTCTTAAATTCTTAACTTTTAAAATTAAGTGATAATATACTAAAGCTGTTACACAGTAGTACTAAGCAATTAGTACTTTTATTAATAATTCTATACAATCTAGAAAGCTGAACAAAAGTTGTGTTTTCTTACAAAAACATCACTTAACAAGGACATCCAAAAGCAATGTAATACACATTGTAACAGATAAATGGCATCATTTTTATAACCTCTTGATATTTTAGAACTTGTAACCAGTAAATATTTCAAAATGGCTTATGCTGGGGTCTTGCTGTAGAATGATTTCTGGGACTCTTGAGATTATTTTACAATAATTTTCTTCTAGTCATTTTATGTTTGGTAACAACCTAGTATAATTATTGTTATTGCCATAGTATTTATTTCAATGTGTTAACATACTCAATTCCAAGACCTACTGAAGAAAATTTGATCAGATTCCCTAATGGCCCATGAATCCAGTTTATAAATTACACGATGCTCCAAGTTATTTCCAGAAAATGTTTGCTTGTAAACAATATATTCTTTCAGAATTCAAGACACATTTAACATACGGATTTTACAACAAAGTTTATTAGCTGTTCTCCTCTTTCTCATAAATGGAATGGATAATGTTGATAATCCTTTACAAACCAGTACTCATTTAAGAATTGTAATGAGGAGGCTGTCAAAAACACATATTTAATAAACAACTCCAAAAAAGCAAAGGGAAGCCAAACATTAAAAGACCAGAGAAGCTGATTTCTGAAATATAACTACCTTTCACTAAAACTTCTTAAAATTGCTGTCCATGAAGATCTGTGCAACTCTAGTGCAGAGCAGCTACAAGAGGTAAAAGGTGTGCAGTCTGAGGGGAAAACACACACATGAGGCTTTTGCTTATTTGCTTATTAGTGAAAGGAGAACTGGAAGGAGAGGCAGAAGACCAAATCCAAACTCAATGACAAGAACAAGTTAAAAAAAAAAAAAAACCTCAAAACAGAACCAGGAACCATTTGAAAACTTTTGTAGAAAAGAGGAGAACACGCCTATACTTCTGTACGTAATCTAATTTCCCTAAAGGTTTCTTTCCACAGCCACCATACCCCCATTTTCAGTTCACATGATTAAGGAAGATAAAGTCTAATCAATTAATATTTAATTTAAAAACCAAACAAAAAGTTAAGAGTAGGTGGCAAAAGAAAAAATATATTTTAAATATATATATATGTTTGTGTGGGTGTGCGCAACTATGTAAAGAAAATAATTCCCATAGTTACAGAGTTTAGTTAAAGAAAATTTTATATATATTTATATATATATATATATATTTTATTATAACAAAATAGGCAGTTACTGTGGGTAAAATATTCATTAAAATCTGATCCCTAAGAATACATTTAAAGTTTTAGACTATGAATTGGACTCCTTTTCCATTGCCATAATGATTACTACATCATCACTGTTATGTCTGTTCTGTCTGTGTTTATGTCTATGAAATTTCCTCAACCTTATGGGTAAAAGGTGAGCTCCCCTAGCACCTAAACGGCCTCAATTCAGAAAATGTGATGATCATTATGTATGAACAACTTTTGTAAGACACTATAAATAGTGCTGTAGAAGTAGATTAAAAACATTTATAACACCGTTATTCCTAGCAAATGTATTGAGAAAAAAACCCCTCAAACAATGAAACATGAAGAACTCTTCTGAAAAATGAATATCCCTTTGTGAAATTAGGAAAGTTAATGCAGACATTAATTTTGAAATTAAAAAACGTATTTTTCTTATTTGTCTATAATGAAATATTTGTTTGGATAACACAAGTCAATTGAGATAAGGACTTGAAAGTTAATATATTGGCCAAACCATGCTATTAAAGTTAAGCGTGCACTGTTGCTCAAAGTTTACTAAATCACTGATTAACACCACTTTTCTTTCATTTATACTGAAATTTGAAAAGAATGTACATAAAGCTTTTCTGAAAATCTCTTAAAGTTACTTTCCCTTAAACATTAAGGAATTTTACCACAATTTCCCAGTCTCCCCAAATCCTTAATAGCTGGTCAGGCCATTCCATCTTCAGTTCTGAAAAATGGCCACAAACCAATAGTGATATAAAATAATACAGATGCTACAACTTGAAGGAGACCCTACATGTCAAAACTAAGTACAACTGCAGACAATGATGAGTGGGATATGATTCAATGTGGAAGGAGTATTGTAGACAGACTCCAAAAGGAAAGGGCAAAGCAGTGTCAGAGAAAATAAGATCGTGGAAAAGAGAAACAGAGAAACATCAGTCCTCATAACTTTTCTTTTGCTGGAACCCAGATGTACGGACCAGACTGTTCCTCTATGATCTGCTTCACTTGGTTATAAATGTCTTCCAGCGTATCTCCCTGTACAATAGCTGTAATAATTAAACAAAATTAGAAACTCCATTAATTGTCTATCTTTACGGTAACAATTATTGGTGAAACAGAAGTGAAATCTTAGAATTAGTTACTCATCCAGCAAAAGGCCATTTACGTATTGTTTGCTTAGTAATAGGCACTCATTTCAGTAATTTTCCTACTTGAAAAATATAAGAATTTTAATTTTAAATATTGATCAAAAGGTGAGATTTGGTGATTTTTGCTTTTGCATATTTGGTAGATATACACCTAAGTATTTAAGAGGCAAAAGGGCATCTGCTTGCAACTTACTCTTCAATGTTTCAGAAAAAAATGAAATGTGGTAAAATGTTAACATTTAGAAAATATGGATGAAAAGTGTATGAGAATTGCTGGTATTACTCTTGTGAATGTTCTGTAAGTCTGAAATTATTTAAAAAAAAAAAGAAGAAAAAAAGCACATGGGTTACACCACCATGGCATTTGACGTACTTAGTGTGAAGAATAATTTAAAGGACAAAATGAATGAGAGATTATTTGGGAATTGCTACCCACTCATTTTTTTAAAAAAACAAATAATATTCTAAAATGGATCAAAATTTATAAAGCATAAGATCAGAAAAGTCATTTTCACAGAAGAAATCAAGTCTGAGTCTATTTTTCTCCAGTCTAATATGTCCTAATGAACCACTTAAGAAACACTAACTTTTAAGATTCCTCATCACCACTGCCTAGGTTAGATGAATTATTCTGAAAACCACAGTATTAATTACATGGTATTAATATATAGTATTAGCCATGTAATTAATTACTGGTAGATGTGGGCATAGTTCAAAGTTCAATGGGTCAGTTTATATGGCTCCAAATCAAAATTCTGTCAGGGCACAGAAACACATGATGCCAACCTGTGAAATGTTCAGTAAATTCTTGTTCCAGTTTCATGGCTCTTTCAAATGTCTTTCTGGCTTGTTCTTCTGTTAGACGCTTATTCATTTCCCTATGCAAATAAATTTAGAAATTAGCAATTAGTACATTATAATCCTTTTTGAAAAAAGATGACAAAGGAGAAGATACACATAAAGCATAAAACCATGAAAAGCTGAGCTCTGTTGAGAGTATGAACGTCATTAAAAATTAGATTCAGTCACTTTAGTTATATTAAGCTTTATGCTTGGATTGACAGAGGGTTTCAACAAATTTTTGCATTGGCTCAAGGCACCCAAAAAAACTAAGCATTAATTTCATGTTTTTCACTTTGATGAAAATTTCATATTAAGATAGAGCTTAGAGATCTATCTACCAATTTATGGATAACAAAGATAATACATGAACATATGAAACAACACCATGAGAAGGCAATCAGCAAAATATAGTCTGGGGAGAACTCTGCAGAAGAATGACGTGGTTTCTTTAACAAATAAACTGGAAAAAAAAAAAAGATATGGAGGGAGAATCTATACATTAAAAGAATTAACAATCAACTGTCACAAACAGATCTTATTTGGAACTTGATTCAGGCAAATAAATTGAAAAAAAAAAAAACATAAGCAAAACTGATGAGACAATCAGGAAAATTAGAACTATCTGATGATATAAAAAATCATTTTAAGTGTGACATGAGAGATGTTTTCTAATAACATAATTCTTATCTTTCAAATATATACTGAAATATATGGATGAAATCATATAATGTCTGGGGTTTGTGTCAAAATAATCTGGTGTGGATGGGTAGGGGGTAGGGAGATAGATGAGACAAGATTGGTCACAGCTGATAATTATTGCTGCAGCTGGATGATTGGTATATGAGAGTTCGTTCCCAACTTAAAGGGAATGCTTCCGATATTTTTTCATTAAGTATGACATTTGCTTTGATATTCTGTAAGTGACCTTTTATCAGATAAAGGAAGTTCCCTTCTATTCATAGTCTGAAAAAAATTTTTTTTGTCATGAATGAATGTTTATTTTATTAAATGTTTTTCCTGCATTTATTAAAATGATCCTATGCTTTTACTCCTAAAATCTCTTAATGTGGCACATTTACATGGATTTTAAAAGATTCATTAAAAATAATGAAAAAATATACATAACATAGAAGTTACCATTTTAACCATTTTTAAGTGTACAGTTTGCTAGCATTAGTATCTTCATATCGTTGTGCAACCATTACCACCATCCAACCCTACAATTGTTTGTTTTATAAAACCAAAATTCTATTCCTATTTAAAAATGATTCTGACCACTGAGTACCTCATAAAGGTGGAATCATACAGTATTTGTCTTTTTGTGACTAATTCCACTGAGCATAATGCCTGCAACCATCATCCATGAACATGCTGCAGAATTTCCTTCCTTTGTATATATGTACCATATTTTGCTTATCAGCATTCACTGATGGACACTTTGATTTCTTCCACATTTTAGTTATTGGGAATAATGCTACCATCAACATGAACATACAAGTATCTCTTCAAAAAAGCAGCCCATAGAAATAGAATTGCTGGATCATATATTAACTCTATGAATCTTTTCATGTGCTTATTGGCTGTGGCTGTATCTTCTTCGGAAAAAGGGTCCATTCAAGTCCTTTCCTCATTTTTGAATTGTCTTTTTTTTTTTGTTCTCTAAATATTCTGGATATTAATCCTTTATTAGATAAATGATTTGCAAATATTTTTCCTATTCTGTGGATTGCCCTTTTACTCTGTAGACTGTGTCTTTTTATATATAAAACTTTATTATTTTTTTAAAGATTTTAAGTAATCTCTACACCCAACATGGGGCTTGAATTCACAACCCTGAGATCAAAAGTCACAGGCTCCACTGACTGCCTTTGGCTCTGGTCATGATCCCTGAGTGCTGGGATTGTGTCCCATGTTGGGCTGCCTACTCAGCTGGGAGTCTGCTTCTCCCTCTTCCTCTGCCCTCCTTGTGCTCTATCTCTCAAATAAATAAAATATTAAAAAAAATATTTATGGAAACTAATCTTTGTTGTTGTTACCTCTGCCTTTGGTGTTATATCCAATAAACCAATGCCAAATCCAATGTTGTAAAGCTTTTGTCCCTTTCTAAAAAAATTTATTTTGTGTTACGTTAGTCACCATACAATACATCACTAGTTTTTGATGTAGTGTTTCCAAGATTCATTGTTTATGTATAACACCCAGTGTTCCATGTCCTGTGTTTTCTTTTAAGAGTTTTATTATCTTACATTTAGGTCCTTGATCCATTTTGAGTTAATTTCTGTATATGGTGTTAAGTAAGGGTCCAACTTAATTCTTTTACATGTAGATACCCAATTTTCCCAGCACCATTTGTTGAGAAGACTGCACTTTCCCTCACTGAATGGTTTTGTATCCTTGTTAAAAAAAAAAAAAAATCACATATGTAACAGTTTACTTCTGACCTCTCTATTCTACTCCATTGGTCTTTTTAAATTTTTTTCATCATGATAAGTGTACTGTTTAATCCCCATCCCCTATTTCCTCCATCCCACCACCCACCTCCCCTCTGATAACCATAAGTTTGTTCTCTTTGGTTAAGTCTGTTTCTTGTTTTTTTTCCTTTACTTGTTTGTTTCTCAAATTCCACATGAGTGAGATCATATGATCTTGTCTTTCTTTGACTGATTTATCTTGCTCAGCATATCTTCCAGCTCCATCCATGTTGTAGCAAATGATAAGACTTTATTCTTTGTTATTGCTTAATTGTATATACATTCCATTGTATATACATACCACCTCTTTATCCATTCATCTATCAGTGGACACTTGGGCTGTTTCCATGGTTTGGCTATGGTAAATAGTGCTGCAATAAATATAGGGGTGCATGTATACCTTTGAGTTAGTGGTTTTTTTTTTTTTTTTTTTTAAGATTTGACAGAGAGAGATAGATCACAAGCAGTGGGCGCTGCAGGAAGAGGGGGGAAGCAGCCTCCCCACTGAGCAAGGAGCCCAAAGGAGGACTCGATCCCAGGACCCTGGGATCATGCCAAAGGCATATTCTCTTTTTTAAAAATTTTTTATTTTTTAAAGATTTTATTTATTGATTTGACAGAGAGAGATCACAAGTAGACAGAGAGGCAGGCAGAGAGAGAGAGGGAGGGAAGCAGGCTCCCTGCTGAGCAGAGAGCCCGATGCGGGACTCGATCCCAGGACCCTGAGATCATGACCTGAGCGGAAGGCAGCGGCTTAACCCACTGAGCCACCCAGGCGCCCCCAAAGGCATATTCTTAACCAACTGAGCCACCCAGGCATCCCTGAGTTAGTGTTTTTGTATTTTTGGATAAATACCCAGAAGTGGTAATTCCTGAATCATAGGATAGTTCTAATTTAAATTTTTTTGAGGAACCTCCAAACTGTTTTCCACAATGGCTGTACCAATTTGCATTCCTGCCAATAGTGCACGAGAGTTCCTTTTTTCACCACATCATTGGCAACACTGGTTGTTTGTTTGTTTTTTGGTTTTAGCCATTATGACAGGTGTGAGGTGATATCTCATTATAGTTTTGTATTCCACTGGTCATATTTGTCTTTATGCCAATACTAGTTTTGGTTACTGTACCATTGTAGTGAATTATAAAATTAGGAACTCTGAGTCTTCCAGGTTTTTTTCTTTTAAAATATTATTTTGGGGGCACCTGGGTGGCTCAGTTGGTTAAACAGCTGCCTTTGGCTCAGGTCATGATCCCAGAGTCCTGGGATGGAGCCCCCATGGGGCTCCCTGCTCAGCAGAGAGCCTGCTTCTCCCTCTCCCTCCTGCTCTGCCTACTTGTGCTCTTTGTATCTGTCAAATAAATAAATAAAAAATCTTAAAAAAAATATTGTTTTGGCTATTTAAGGGTCCCTTGAGATTCCATGTGAGTTTTAGTATGGGTTTTTCTATTTCTGCAAAAAATGTCATTGGAATTTTGACAAACATCGCATTGTATTTGTAGATCATGTTGGGTAGTACTGACATTTTAACAACATTAAGTCTCCTAAATCCATGAACATGAGAAGTGTTTCCATCTATTTTTATCTTCTTTCTTTCAGCCATGCTTTATAAACTTTATAGTTTTACAAATCTTTCATCTCTCTGGTTAAAATAATTCTTAAGCATTTTATTCTCTTTGATGCTACTGTAAATGGAATTCCTTTTCAGATTGTTCATTGTCTGTGTATAGAAATGCAACTAATTTTTTATGTTGACTCTATATGCTGCTACTTTGCTGAATTTATTTATTACTTCTAAGAGTTTTTAATGTACAGTCCTTAGGGTTTTCTATAGGTAAGATCATATGGTCTGCAAACAAATTTTATTTCTTCCCTTCCAGTTTGGATGCCTTTTATTTTCTTGCCTAATTCCTTTAGCTAGTATTTCTAATAACTGTATTGAATAGAAATGGTAAAAGCAGGTATCCTTGCCTTATTCCTGATCTTAGAGAAACAGCTTTCAGTCTTTCACCACTGAGTATGTTTGCTGTGTGTTTTTCATACATGGCTTTATCACATTTAAGTAGCTTCCTTCTATTCCTATTTCACTAAGTGTTTTTAATCATGAGAGGGTGCTGTCAAATGCCTTTAAAAAAATTATCTTTATTAACATATAATGTATTATTTGCCCCAGGGGTACAGGTCTGTGAATCATCAGGCTTACACATTTCACAGCACTCACCATAGCACATACCCTCCCCAATGTCATAACCCAGCCACCCTCTCCCTAACCCCCCACCCCCCAGCAACCCTCAGTTTGTTTTGTGAGATTAAGAGTCTCTTACGGTTTGTCTCCCTCCTGATCCCATCTTGTTTCATTTTTTCCTTCCCTACCCCCCAACCCCCATCCTGCCTCTCAAATTCTTCATATTAGAGAGATCATATGATAATTGTCTTTCTCTGATTGACTTATTTTGCTCAGCATAATACCCTCTAGTTCCACCCACATTTTGCAAATGGCAAGATTTCTTTTGATGGGTACATAGTATTCCATTGTGTGTGTGTGTGTGTGTGTGTGTGTGTGTGTGTGTGTTTGTGTGTATACCACATCTTCTTTATCCATTCATCTGTTGATGGACATCTAGGTTCTTTCCATAGTTTGGCTATTGGACACTGCTGCTATAAACATTCAGGTGCACATGCCCCTTTGGATCACTACATTTGTGTCTTTAGGGTAAATACCCAGTAGTGTGATTGCTGGGTCATAGGGTAGCTCTATTTTCAACTCTTTGAGGAACCTCCATGCTGTTTTCCAGAGTGGCTGCAGCAGCTTGCATTTCCACCAACAGTGTAGGAGGATTCCCCTTTTTCCATATCCTCGCTGACATCTGTCATTTCCTGACTTGTTAAATTTTAGCCTCAAGTACCCTTTTTATTTTTATTTTTATTTTTTTAAAGATTTTATTTATTTATTTGACAGAGAGAGATCACAAGTAGACAGAGAGGCAGGCAGAGAGAGAGAGAAGCAGGCTCCCTGCTGAGCAGAGAGCCCGATGCGGGACTCGATCCCAGGACCCCGAGATCATGACCTGAGCCGAAGGCAGCAGCTTAACCCACTGAGCCACCCAGGCACCCCCACAAGTACCCTTTTTAAAAAGGTAATCTCTATGCCCAATGTGGGGCTCACACTCATGACCCTGAGATCAAGAGTCACATGTTCTACCAGACTGAGCCATTCAGGTGCCCCTGTCAAATGTTTTTCTGCACTGAGATGATTTTTTTCCTTCATTTTGTTGATATGGCATATTATGATTTGACATATTGACATGATTGACCATGAAAATATGTCAAATCATCCTTGTATTCCAAGGATAAAATTACCTGGTCATGGTGTGTAATCCTCTTAATATGTTGGTGAGTTCTGTTTGCTAGAATTCTGTTGAGGATTTTTGTTATCAATGTTCATAAGAGATATTGGCCTGTAGTTTTCTTGCAGTGTCTTTGTATGGTCTTTGTATCGTGGTAATGGTTGCCTCATAAAATTAATTAGGAAGTGTTTCCTTCTGTTCATTTTTTTTTTTTAAAGTTTGAAAAGGACTGGCATTAATTTTTTAAATGCTTGATAAAATCCATTGGTGAAACCACCAGCTCCAGGGCTTTTCTTTGTTAGGAGGTTTTGATTACTGATTCAAGCTCCTTAGCCATTATAGGTTTCTCTACATTTTCTATTTCTTTTTGATTTAATCTTGGTAGGTTTGTGTTTCTAGGAGCTTGTTCATCTGTTACACAATTTTTTGGTGCACAACTGGTCATAGTACTCTTATAATCCTTTTTATTTCTATAGATTCCTTACTAATGCCCCCACTTTCATTTCAGATTTTAATAATTTAAATCTTTTTTCTTAGTCCATCTAGTTAAAGGTCTGTCTTTTTTATTCCAGGAATCAACTTTTGGTTTCATTCACTTTCTCTATCACTTTCTATTTTGTCTTTTGTTGATCTTTGCTCTAATCTTTATTGTTTCCTTCCTATTGTTAGTTCTGGGTGTAGACTGTTGTTCTTTTTCTAGGGGTAGAGACTTGCAACAATGACAATGGACACTTTTTCTAGGGGTAGGGACTTGCAATAATGACAATGGACACCTGCCTTTGTGTTTGCACCTCCACAACCAAAAGAAGCAATCAGCTATTAGAGCACAGTTGTCTGAAATTTGGAGAACCAAACCTTTCTGCCCACCTTGGCCCCCACAAGCTGCTCAAGAAAGGCATGCATGGCTGCCTGCTATGGGCTGAAGGTCGGGAAATAGTAGCTGCTATCAGCCTAAAAGCTGAAATTAACCAAAATTAACCTTCCCCTAGAAGCCTTCCCCTTCAAGAAACCTTCCTCTTCAAGCCTTCAATAGACTCCTGAGTTCCCAAGTAGTTACTTCTGACAAATTCTGTTAAGTCCATTTGTGTCTAGGTGGGGAAATGGATTCCTGGTGCTTCTTACTCCATCTTCTCTCTAGCTCTACCACTGACAAATTTTTAAATGTTTAACTAACCTTGCATTCTTGAATAATCCCAACTTGGTTATTTTGTCTTATTTAAAAAAATTAATTGTTGAACTCAATTTAATTGTATTTTGGCAAGGATTTTTTCATCTATATTTGTGTTAAGATTGTCTTATCATTTTCATTTTCTATGAGGTCTTAGTCAGGTTTTGGTATTAAATTAATGTCCATAAAATCAGTTGAAGAATTTGTGTTAAGATTTATATTATTTAGCTTTTGGTAGAATTCAGTAAGTCCTCTTGGCCTAGTGTTTTATTTCTGGGAAGGTTTTTCATAAGAGTTAAGTTTTTTAATAGGAATGGCATTAGATTTTCTATTTCGTTTTTTCCTTTTCTGTTTCTTAAGACTTTTCAGAAAGATTTTTTAAGTATAACTTTCAAAGATAGAAGAGGAATATCATAAATATACAACTGATGAATTTTAACCAACTTAAACTTACTTGTGTACCATCTAGTACCTAGACCAAGATCTAGAACATTATATCATTACCCCAGAATCTCATTCCAGTCACCTACCTACCTTTGAAGAGTAACCTCCATTTGACTTCTGTGAGCCATGATTACACTGAAATCATAGAGTATTTTTAAAGGGATCCTAGACTACATATACTTTTAAGTATGGATTTTTTTTTTACTCACATTATGTTTGTGAGATTCTTCCATACTTTTGTGTGTAGTTGGAGATTGCTAATTCTCAATATTGTAGAATATTTCATTGTGTAAGTAGGTCATAATTTATGTATTCACTGATTTATATTTGGATAGTGTTTTTGGTTATTCTGAACAGTACTTCTGTCAGCAATATAGTACCTGTCTTTGGTGAACATACGTAAACATTTCAGTTGAGCACATATTTAGAAATGAGATTTCTGGATCTTTAAGTTATGTGTATGTCCAGTTTTAGGAGATACTGTAAACCATTTACCAGTGTGGATGTACCAAATTTATACTCCCATCAGTGCTATGAGTTTCAGTTGTTCCATGTCCTTGCTAACAACTGTTTTCATTTTAGCTATTTTTGGTGTGGCGGTGGCAGTATATGACATTAGGTTTTTTTGCGTTTCTTTTGTTTTTTAAGTAGGCTCCATGTCCAAAGTGGGGCTTGAACTCATGACCCTGAGATCAAGTGTCACATGCTCTACCGACTGAGCCAGCTAGGAGCCCCGATGTTACAGTTTTAATTTGTGTTTCCATGTCCAATTGAGTACCATCTCATACGTTTATTCACTATCTGGATATCTCCTTCGTGAGCTAAGTCCTTTGCTCATTTTTCTATTGGGTTGCTTGTGTTAATCTTTTTAAGGCCTATCTGATGTGCAGTGATATCCCATTTTCATTCCTGATACTATTTATGCCTTTATTTTCTTGATCTTTCTCACTAATGGTATGCAGTATTTTTAAAGAAAATATTTTTGATTTTGTTGATCTTGTCTACTATGTTTGTTCTCTTTGACTGTATTTCTACTTTCTTTGAGTTTCATTGACTGGTCTTTTTCTAATTTCTCAAGACCTTAGACTGCTAATATTTGACTTCCTACATTCTTTCCTAATATTTAGGGCTGTGGATTTTCCATCACCAAGGCTACCATATTTCAAATTCATTTACTTGACAATTTCATTGTCATTTAGTTCAAAACATTTATTAACTTATGCTATGATTTTTTTCTTTGACCCATCCAGAAGTAAAATGCTTAATTTCCAAATATGTGGGAATTTTCTAGAGATCTATTTTTTTTTTTTTAAGATTTTATTTATTTGACAGAGAGAGATAGCGAGAAAGGGAATACAAGCAGGGGGAGTGGGAGAGGGAGAAGCAGGTCCCCAACCGAGCAGGGAGCCCAATGTTGGGCTCCATCCCAGGACCCCGGGACCACGACCTGAGCCTAAGGCAGACGCCCAAAGACTGAGCCATCCAGGCATCCCTCTAGTTATCTATTTTAATTATTGATTTCTATTTTAATTTCACCATGGTCAGAGAATATTTGTTTTCAATCACTGAAATTTGTGGCTTAGCATATAATTAGTTTTGGTAATTGTTCTATGTACATTTGAAATGAATGTGTATTTACATATTGCAGATGTTGAATGCAGTGGTTTTTTTTTTTTTTTTTAAAGATTTTATTTACTTATTTGACAGTGAGAGATCACAAGTAGAGAGGCAGGCAGAGAGAGGGGGAAGCAGGCTCCCTGCTGAGCAGAGAGAACCTGATGCGGGGCTCGATCCCAGGACCCCGAGACCATGACCTGAGCTGAAGGCAGAGGCTTTAACCCACTGAGCCACCCAGGTGCCCCTGCAGTGTTTTTTACATATATTAGTTAGGTAAAGTTTTTACTTTGTGTTCTATATCCATACTAATATGTTTGTTTTCTTATTCTATTACTTCCTGACTGATCTGTTAAGTTCTCCCACTGTGATTTTGGAATTATTCTTTTCCTGTATAATTATCAATTTATGCTTTACATATTTTGAGACTGTATTAAGTACAAATGTATAAATATACCTTCCCAATGGACTGAACCTTTCTTTCATTTTTATGAAATGCTCATTTTTATGTCTAGCAATAATTTCCTGCCTTTAGATATGCTTTGATAACAAATACAAACAAACTTACTTTTAGTTAGTGTTTGTACGACATACCTTTTTTTCTAGACTCTCACTTTCAGCTTTTCCCTGGCCTAATATTTAAGTTTAAGGTGTGTCTTATGAAAGCAACATATAGTTGCTTTCATATGTCATAAGACATAACACACATAACACACTATTCCAAAATATGGCACTCTGGCATACTGAATATTCTAAGCTGAAGGAAAATTTTGAAAAATGGCAGGTATATGAAGGACTCTGACCTTCCCTGAGGCAGGTCAAAGATCCTCATGTGAGAGGTGGCATTTCTATACCTGGAGGAAACAAACATCCTTATCTCCAAAGATGGCGGGACACTGAGAAGAATTTGAACAAAGAGGCCTTGCTAAGTTTCCCTAGTTTGCTACTCTTATATTCTTTGGTACTATTACATTTTCTCAGAACTGTCCATTTGTCACCAAACCTAGTATAAAAATGCTCAAATTTAACTGTTTTTTTTGGGTCTTCATTTCCTTATGAATGCTCCCATGTCACATGAAACCTGAATTAAAAATAAATTTGTGGGCGCCTGGGTGGCTCAGTGGGTTAAGCTACTGCCTTCGGCTCAGGTCATGATCTCAGGGTCCTGGGATCGAGTCCCGCATCGGGCTCTCTGCTCAGCGGGGAGCCTGCTTCCCTTTCTCTCTCTCTCTCTGCCTGCCTCTCCATCTACTTGTGATCTCTGTCAAATAAATAAAATCTTAAAAAAAATATAAATTTGTATGTTAATAGGTCTTTTGTTACAGAGGTCCAAGTGAAAACCTAGTAGAGAGAATAGAATTTTTTCCCCTCCTACAAAAGCAACATGTAGTTTATTTTTTCTTCAACTATTCTGACAATCCTTGTTTTTTAATCAGACCATTTAGTCTAGCATTTAGTTAATGAAATATTTGGGTTCATTTAAATCATCTTACTAACTGTATCCATTTTGTCCCATCTGTTCTGTTTCTATTTGCTCTTTATCACTTTAGTTTTTATTTAAATTCAATTTTTGCCCTCTATTAGTAAGTAGTTACACATTATTTTATTCTTTTAGTGGTTACACAGAGCTAGACCATTCAGTAATTAATAGCCATATGTGACTACTTAGGCTTAAAATTCTAATACATGTTACCGTATACACTTTAGTATATTAATGCTGTTGCTGCTGATTGCTAATATCACAGAATGCTTATTCAATCCTCACAATAACCATTTGAAGAGAGTATACGATTATTCTCTCCATTTTACAGATAAGGGAACTGAGATGCAGCAAAGGTAAGTAAACGATCCAATCTAGTACGTGACAGAGACTGGATTTGTACTTAGAGGTTTGTGCTTTAGGCATTTATACTTACATGATATTTTCCATGGATTTGGGTTTAATAAAAATGGAGATTGGGTAAAGTTGTGCAATCTGTAATCTCTTTATGGCATTTCCAGACACATCGAGGATACAGTGTTTGCCCTAAAATAGAGGAAATGAAGAAAAACAAGTGAAGCAAGTATTTTCAATTATATCAAAGGTACATTTCTTACAGGTACAAAATCTGGATTATGATACATTTGGCTCCTGTTCACTTTAAGCAAACTTGTCATTTTTGTTAGCAAATTTCAGAGGGGAAATGAAGACAATGAATAATGACTATGAATAATTAATTTCCATTTTCAAATATTACATTTAGAAAGGAATGAAAATATAGTTCCCTTACTCCTAGCTTTCATAGACCAGTCTCAAAATGGCAACCAATATGGGGCTCCTAAATTTATTTTGCCAAGAAAAACAACCACCCTAAGCTACCATTTTACCATAACTATCATTTTTTTTCTTAAAGATTTTATTTATTTATTTGACACAGAGACACAGGGAGAGAGGGAATACAAGCAGGGGGAGTGGGTGGGAGAGAAGCAGGCTTCCCACTGAGCAGGGAGCCTAATGCAGGGCTTGATGCCAGGACCCTGGGATCATGGAACTGAGCCTAAGGAAGACGCTTAATGACTGAGCCATCCAGGAACCCTCATAACTATCATTTCTTTAAAGAATACACAATCAACAAGAAGATAAAAAGCCTAAAATGAAGGATAATCTTTAAAACTGAATAAATTTAAACTTATAAAACCTTATTACCACTAATCTATTTCTCATTTTATTGGGGACCAGCAAAAGCTTTATCACAAACTGGCAATTAGGAAGCCCACTTCTGGATTTGGACATTTTTCTGACATGCTTAAATTCACTTACAAAGGCCATTTGGATTTTTATATTTATGAAAAGTGTTCCTATGTTAAATAGGGCAGTAATCATAACTTATTAAATAGATTTTATTATATTTTAAATCAGGTACTGCCTCATAATGCATTTTTAAAGAAAGATTTGTTTATTTTAGAGAACAAGAGAGAATCTTCAAGCAGACTCCTCACTTAGTGCAGAGCCTGATACAGGGATCAATCCCCAGGACCCTGAGATCGTGACCTGAGACAAAATCAAGAGTGGGATGTTTAATCAACTGAGCCACCTAGGCACCCCTCATAATACATATTGTAATCCAAGGGCTTAAGTATACTTCAATGAACAATTTCAATTTAGTAGGAATATTTATTTATAGATTTTATTTGTTATTTTACAGAGAGAACAAGAGTGGGCAGTAGGGGGTGGAAGGGAAGAGGGTGAGAGAATCTCAAGCAGAGTCCCTGCTATGCACGGAGTCCAAAGCAAGGCTTGATCTCATGATCCTGAGATTATGACCTGAGCTGAAATGAAGAGGAGCGGATACCCAAATGATTGAGCCACCCAGGTGCCCATGAGCAATACATCTTAATTTTATATACTGCTAGTTTTGAAAAGTATCTTTCATTTTATAATAGTCTTTAGTTTTATAATGAATTTATAATTTATCTTACAAAATAAATTTTATCAATATTGTGATAGATTTTATATGATTCCCCAGGTATACTATTATCTGAGAATAGAGATAGTTTTACTTTTCCCCCTCAATTTTTATGCATGTAATTGGTTTCTCTTGTCTTAACAGCACTAATGCCTCAAGTACAATGAATAACTTGAGTACGATGTTGAATAGCAGTAGAGATAATGGACATCCTTGCTTTGTTCCTCAATAATGGAACTGCCTTGTATTTTGCCTCATATTTCCCCTATTAAGGATTTTAAATTAAGAATATCTATCTATCCATTCAACCATTTTCATCTCTCTCTCTTGTCTTTCCTTTTTATTTATTTTTTAAAAAATATTTTATTTATTTGACAGACAGACATCACAAGTAGGCAGAGAGAGGGGGAAGCAGACTCCCTGCTGAGCGGAGAGTATGATGCAGGGCTTGATTCCAGGACCCTGAGATTGTGACCTGAGCAGAAGGCAGAGGCTCAACCCACTGAGCCACTCAGGTGCCCCTTCTTTTTCCTTTTTAAAATGTTACACCAATCTCTGGATTTTTTAGTCCCTCCGCCCCCCCCCCCCCCCCGAGGAAAGGTACTCTACCAAAAGCTTTTTAGGCATCTATGGATATATTATTTTTTTCTTTAGATTTGTAGAAGATTATATTAATTAATTTTCTAACTTTGAACTCACCTTAAATTCCTTTAGTCCCATTTGGTCACAGTGTATTACTTTTGCAATGTGGTATTGGATTCTGTTTACTAAAAATATTTAACATTTTTGCATTAATATTTGTGATATTGGTCTATGATTTTTCTTGTCTCCAGCACACTTAGATATCAAAAAAAAAAAAAAATGCCCCTGAGCAGATTATAGGGCTTTAGAACAATCTAACCTTTGATATTTGGTAGAACTCCCCTGAGAAGCCATCTGAGTCTGGTGTTCTTTGTCGGGTAGTTCCTTGATAATTTGCTCTATTTCTTCTAAAGAAATCTTTCCCTTTCTAATAGGTCAATTTTGGTAAACAACATTTTTCTAAAAAATTATCCATCACAAACATGTTTTAAAATTTGTTTATATAGACATATACAAATAGTCTTTTATGATTGGTATGGTATGGTATGTCTCCTTGACATTTCTGTTTCTATTATTTATTATTTTTCCTTTTTAAAAAAAATTAGGTTTGGGGTGCCTGGATGGCTCAGTGGGTTAAGCCTCTGCCTTCTGCTCAGGTCATGATCTCAGGGTCCTGGGATTAAGCCCTGCGTCCAGCTTTCTGCTTGGCAGGGAGCCTGCTTCCCCCTCTCTCTCTGCCTGCTGCTCTGCCTACTTGTGATCTTTCAAATAAATAAAATATTTTTAAAAAAATTTAAAAAAATTAGATTAGCTCATGGTTTGTCTATTGTGTTAACCTTTTCTAGATCTTCTATTTTCTACCTTAAATTCTTTAAAAAACATTTTATGAATTATTAGTGTAAAAAATATATGTGAGTTGACAAAACATTTAAGTAGTTCAGCAAAGATGGATTGTCAGTTTTTATTTTAAACAGCTTAAGGTGTAACTGACATACAATAAACTGCAGGTGTTTAAAGTACACAATTAAAAAATTGTTAAAAAATATTTTATTTATTTATTTGGGAGACAGAGAGCACAAGCATGGGGGTGAGGGGCAGAGGGAGAAGCAGACTTCCCACTGAGCAGGGAGCCCCAGATCATGAGCTGAAGGCATATGCTTAACCGAATGAGCCATCCAGGCACCCCTAAAATATACCATTTGTTTTGACATGTGTATACACCCTGAAATCATCATAAAAATCAAGATAATAAACGTATTAGTCACCCTCAAAAGTTTCCTCATGCCTCTTTGAAACTTCTCCCTCTAGTCCTTTCCCAAGCAACCACTGGTCTCCTGTGATTATAGATAACTTTGTATGGACATACGCTTTCTTTTTTCTTGGGTAAATGTCCAGAAATGGATCATATGCTAGGCAACTGTTCTTCTTAAATCTCATTAATTCATTCAGGGAATGCTGGCACACGAGGGGTGGGACAGGTAGGGGAGAGGAAACAGAATATTAAGCAGAGTCCACCACACCCAGTGTAAGTCTGATGCAGGGCTCAGTCTCACAACTCTGAGATCATGACCCCTGCCAAAATGAAGATTTGGAAAAGTAACTGACCGAGCCACCCAGGCATCCTCAAACTGTTTTTCAAAGTGGTTGTATATAAAATGTTATATTTTCACCTAGTGGAGTATGAGAGTTCCATTTGCTCCATATCTCTGTCAAAACTTAGTTATGGTCAGTTAGAATAATTTAGTCATTCTAACGGGTGTGTAATAGGAACTCATTATGGTTTCAATTTTCATTTTCCTAATGACTGATTATGCTGAATATCTTTTTATGTGTTTACTGGCCATCTTCTTTAGAGAGATGTCTTTTTAAATACTTTGCCCATTTTTAAATCGGGATGTCTTTATTATTATATTACAAGACTTCTTTATATATTCTGAATACAAGTTTTTCATGAGATATATAATTTGAAAATATCTTCTCCTAGTATATGGCCTTTTTTATTCTCTTAAGAGTTTTTTTCAAGAGCAGAGTTTTAATAATTTCAATGAAATCCAATTTGTCATCATTTTTTCTTTTATGGACTGTGCTTTCAGTATACCATTGAAAAAATTTTTGCCAAACCCAAAGTCATGAAGATTTTTCTGTTTTCTTCTACAGTTTGTAGTTTTAGGCTTTACATTTATGATCTATTTTTAGTTAATTTTTGTATATTATGTGAGGCATGGCTACTTAATTGTTCTAGCACCATCGTTGAAAAGACTATCTCCCCTCCCTTTTTTTAAAGATTCTATTTATTTGACAGAGAGTATGAGAGAGCACAAGCAGAGAGAGCAACAGAGGGAGAAGGGGAAACAGGCTTCCCTGCTAAGCAGGGAGCCTGATGCAGGGCTCAATCCCAGGATCCTGAGATCATGACCTGAGCCAAAGGCAGACACTTAACTGAGCCACCCAGGCTCCTTAAGACTATTCCTTTCTCCACTGAACTGCCTTTGAACTTTTGTCCAGTTTTGAACAGTTGTCCATATATATATGTAAGTCCATTTAAGGATTCTCTAGTATGTCCTGATGATCTACTTGTTTGTCTTCATGCCAGTACCATAGAATCTTGATTACTGTATTTTTCTAAGTCTCAAAAACAAGGTCTGTAAGTCCTTAATATCTTTGATTTTTTTCCAAGTTGTTTTGGCTATTCTAGATTTTCACATTTCCTATAAAAGCTTGAGAATTAGCATGCCATTTTCTATCGGGGTTGTACTAAGTCTGAAAGTTCAACTGACATCTAAATAATATTAAGGCTTAGAAAACCATGAATATGATATATTTCTCCATTTATTTATGGCTTTAATTCTCTCAGCAATGCTTTGTGGTTCTTAGTGTACTGATCTGTAAATCTTTTGTTAGCTTTATCTCTTAAGTATTTAATATTTTTATGTAAATAATATAACTTACATTATTTAATAAATTCATATTTTTGAAAAATATAGGTATTACAGAATTGATCATTTTAATAGAAATGTAAATGTAATTGAATATAAATGTAAACATTTACATTATGTAAGTAATGTAAATAATGTTATGTAAATAATGTTTTTCAAAATTTCAAATTATCACTGGTTTAAGTACATAGGAATACAGTTGTCTTTTGTATAATAAATTATACTGTATCCTTCATTCTTGCTAAACTTATGAATTCTAGTAGTTTTTTGGGTAGAGTCTATCAGATTTTTTACATAATCATATCTGCAAATGAACACAATTTTACTTCTTCCTTTCCAATCTGAAAAACTGTTCTTACTTCCTTTGAACTTACGGAACTGGCTAGGACGTCTACTGTAATTCTGAAAACAAGTGGTTTGGGTATTGAATTTTGCTGAATGCTTTTCTTGAACTATGGAGATGATTGTATGATTTTCCTTTTTTAGTTTAAGATGGTGAGTTATGCTAACTGATTTTCTAATGTTTAAATTTACCTTGCACTTATTGCATAAACCCTACTTGGTCATGGCATATTATCTTTTTTCATATATTGTTAAGATTCATTTTGCTTAATTTTTTTTTTTAGAATTTCTGCATCTGTGTTCATGGGAGGTCTATAGTTTTTTTTATAATGTGTTTTGAAGTTCTGAAACTTAGGTAATGTTGGACTCAGAATGAACTCGGAAGTATTCATTCTCTTTAAATTTTATGGTAGAAAATGGGTTTTAGTTCTTCCTTAAATGTTTGGTAAAATTTATTACTAAAGCCATCTGTGTCTGGAGACTTTTTTGTGTGTGGTATTAAAATGTCAATGTGAATCAATCTCTTTAGTAGATACAGGACTAGTCAAATGATCTATTTCTTCTTATGCCACCCAGGCGCCCCTAATTTTACTTAATTTATTTAATTTTATTGATGAACACTGCTTTTTAATTATGCTAGATGTTGGAAAGTTATTGCTAAATACAAGGTCTATGTCTGGCAAATGTATAGCACCTTAAAATAACCTCCCTTAGATTCATTTTACCATTTCTGTTCTCATTTTCTTTGTTGATCTTACCTATTTTTTTCTGGGGTAAGGCCAGAGGGAGAGGGAGAGAGAATGTTAAGCAGGCTCCATGCCCACCGTGGAGCCTGATGTGAGGTTTGATTTCACAATCCTCAGATCATAACCTGAGTGGAAATCAAGAGTTGGATGCTTAACCAACTGAATCATCTAAGTACCCTGATCTACTTTACTTTGTATGCATTTTTCTAGGCCACCACAATTAAATATTCAGTTGAATAAATTTATAACATTATTTAAAATGATCAATTCTACAACATCTGTCCTGTATTTTTTAAAAAATATGAATTAAAAGTTTCTATTACATCATTCTTTTATATTGTCAAAGGCACATCTGATTAGAAACTATATTCTAGGATCACTTTGGTGCCTTCCTTTTTTTTTTTTTTAAAAGTTTCTATTTTTAAGTAACTTCTACACCTACCACAGGGTTCGAACTTACAACCCCAAGATCAGGAGTCGTATGCTTTATCGAATGAGTCAGCCAGACACCTGAGCCAGGTACCCGTGGTGCTTACCTTTTCTGCTACTTCCCGCACAGACTGAACACTTGTTCCATACAGATGGTTGTTATACTGGCCAGCTTCAATAAATTTATGTTCTTGAATATCTTTTTCCATCTGCTCTCTTGAAGTCACAAAATGATAATCTCTTCCATCTACCTCGTAGTCTCGTTTTGGTCTAGTTGTATCTTTAATAAAAAATAACTTGAGGAAGTGTTTAGTATTAAACACAACAAATCCATTTTCTTTCTTTCTTTTTCTTTTTTTAAAGATTTTATTTATTTATTTGAGAGGAAGAGAATAAGAGAGAGAGAGAGAGAGCACAAAACGGGGAAAGGCTGAGGGAGAAGCACAATCCCTGCTGAGCAGGGAGCCCAATGTGGGACTCAATCCTGGGACTCCAGGATCATGACCTGAGCCGAAGGCAGTCGCTTAACCAACTGAGCCACTCAGGTGCCAAACAAATCCATTTTCTGCTTCAATGATTATCTCGTAAAGTTCAACACAACAGCAGTTAATTGAAATTTTAAAAAGGACAGTAATATGGAAGAATAAGTGATAACACAGTATAAACCACTAAAAAATGGTAATGTGTACTTTTACCACACATGGTGACAAAATGTTAAGAACAATAATTAAGAATTTTTATGTGGTTACTCACGAGGAACACATGATCCAAATTTGTCAGGAAATTCTGAGATCAAGTCATCATTTATCCTGTCTTTCATAGGTCCCAATATGATCACTGGTCGAGTATAATTAACTATAAAGATAAACTGCATGTTAAAAGGTATAAACACTCAACAAACATCAGTGTTCTTCAGAGTAGAGAACAAAGTATCCTTAAAAATTATAAAAAATATAATTCTATACATTGCTAATATCACCTCATTACAAATGAGAAAATACAGTTTAGTGTTTTACTGATCCTTTTTGAAGTAGAAATTGTTAGGAAGCAGATCAAAGAAGGGCAAAAAAGAAACTGGGTAGAAGAGGTGATAAAATCACAGTTGTGATTTAGAAAGACGATCTAATAGAAGTGAATTACACCTTACACTGGATTGTAACGGATCATGCTAGAAGAAGGGAGATTGACAGTAAGAACCAGAACTAACATGGTAGGAGGGATAAAAAGAAGGTTATAAATAAGGAAGATAGGAGAGAAGGATAAATAGAGCCTAAAAACTGACTGGACAAGGGAGATGAAAAACAGAGAGATCAAAGATGTTTCCAAAATTTTGAAAAAGGGTCAGTGAAGTACAGTGACATTATCATGAGCACAAGAAAAAGCTGCTTAGGAAAAAAAAATAGCATTATAAAACAATTAATATAAAATGACTAGATTTCAACATACTGTGAACTAAACCATGTTTCATAAAATGCATATGGCAAATTTCTATATATATTCTTAAGAGAAAAAATGTATAGCAAAATTCTAATAAAACATTATTTTGTAAATTACCAAATTTGTAATAAAGCAAATTATCAAAATAAGTTAGATCTGTTTTCTAAACTAAGAAGTATATATTTTTTAGAAGATTAAAAAACATCAAAAGGCTTCACAAACCTTCTTGTTGATTCACTGGCTCATAAGATAAGACATATTCCTCTTGACCACCTATTAGTTAAAATACAGATGAGAAAATCTATTAAGATAACTAATGCTAATTTAATTCTTCAAACATAACATATAAATTGCTAGGACTTTCCTCAGAAAATAGCAAAGATTGTAGAAAAAGGGACTTTACAAATAACTTATGGCAAGATGAAGTTAAAAAAAATAGCAAATTATGAAGTCATAAAGATAAGTCTGATAAATGTAGAAACAAGATATAAATGTGTTATTTAATAACTACCTTTATGATATCCTGTGTTTTAAATTGTCATTAGATCTATTTAAAATCTTCATTTGTGATGTCATGCATGCGATACTAATTTTTTGTTTAGAAGCTAAGAATTGTTAAATCTCTTAAAGATTAATACTTGATTGAAAAATTCTACATATGTGAGTATTCATGTAATTTACTGTTATTAAGAACATGCTTATGTTTTGGTCCCACCAGATATAATATTTAACAGGATATATATACATTTTTTAATTACAACTATTTTATAATAAAAATTTTTAATGTAAAGGTAAAACTATTGTCACTATTTCACTGATGAAAAAAATTCACTAACTGTTCTAATAATTCATTTATTCAATTAAAAAATTACATTAAAATGAATTTAAAAAGCTTTAGATAAGGGTGCTCCCTTCTACTTGCTGGAATGGGAAGTTGCACAATTCATAAATTGCTTAATAAAGCCAATTAGAGCTTCAAAAAAAAAAAAAGGCTTTGGATAAAATGAAATCCTTCCCTTCCCTCTCCAACTATGAATCAGATAGATAGCAAATGAAATAAAATATATTTTGTTTTAAATTTTTAATTATTTGAAAGCACTTTAGAAGTTAAATCCTCGCAGATTAAATTAAAAGTTTAGAGCTTAAGAATGTTGTCAATAAAAAACTATACAAATTGTATCTTGACTCAGCAAAAGGAACTGAAAGAGATAAAAATTCTAGTTCTTAACACACACACACGCACACACACACACACACACACACACACACAAATGTATAGAAAACAAATTAGAAAGGACTGTTACTTGAAGTGGTTCCACGAAAACAAATAATGTCGGGTAACATATTTGAGGATTTTCTCCTTGATTATCATGATTCTATAACAAGTTTTTCACTAAATTTGGCACTGGTTTTATATCATAGGTATGCAGCTATGATCTTTCAAATTCATATATTGGCTTTAAAAGTGTATTTCACTGTTTTATTATCATAATATATAAAATACATACTTAAAAGCTACTTTAAAAATACTGTATGTAAAACAGGGTTTACATATTAGCAAAAACATGCAATTCAAATATTCCATACCTAACAATTCATGCAAATGGTGCGACAGACAGTATATACTTTCATTACCTCTTTTTTTTTTTCCCAAGTCTAGAAAGTTACTCAACTACTCTATGGTGAGTTCTGATTATATGATAATAAAACATTAATAAGAAATCACATTTCCACACCAAAAAAAAAGAGACTTATGTAACTATTATGAATAAAATAACCACCAATCGAATGAGGGTTAAAAGTATATATTGTCAACATGAAAAATATCAGAGACTGATATTAACAGGATGGACCTTTTGAGCAGCCATACTCATCTGTAATCAAGATTACTTTCATATTAGACAGCAGTAAAAAAAAAAGTTAGAAAAGCAATTTTAATTTTTAAGGTACCACAACTGATAATATTCATGTACTTCCCTCTTCCATGCCCAAATCTCTTAAAAAACTCCAGATCTTGTATAGTTCACTTAACAATACAATAGCAAAAATGTAACATAAGGATACCAAAAAAGAAATCAGTATTATTGTTTGAGCAACTGTTGAATATATTTCCTTCTTCGTTTAGGTTCACCAGAAGCTGGTAGTAAACAATAACTTGATCTAGATAATTACTGGTAACAAAGAATAAAAAAGGAAATAAAGCTAACTATAAGTTAGCATTACTGAAAAATATTTAAATGCTCATACTATAATAGATTTACTAAAGAAAATGGTAAAATATAGGTTTACCCCTCATTTAACCAGGTATTTTCTTGTAAAAGATACACACACATACACACACACACACACACACACACACTATGTACCCAAGTAGCACTGTCTGTAAAAAGGATTTTAGAGTTGTATTAAAAATTGGGAACTCTGTTAACATTTATACATAGTATGACTTTATTTTTCAAGTACAGAATTTTACTTCGCTCTCTCTGATTTTAAAATATTAAGCACCTGATGTTCAGTATTTAGAATATATCACTAAGACAAAAAAACTCCCAAAGGATACATATTACTTGTGATTACAAAAGAACAAGTATTGAAACACTTACGGTAACTACTTTCACTATCGCTGGCATTAGAAGTTATATGCTCTGAAATTGCAGGACAATGGAAAAAATAAAGAAAACACAGTGTCATGAGTTTAAAGAAGCAAATTATCAAAATAAACACAAGGCGACATTACAAAATGTTGAGGTATAGATCACATATACTCAAGGAATTTTTAAAAAAGCACTCTTGATTTTCTTTGAAAAGTTTTTTTTCCCCCAAATAAATATGAATTAGGAAGGAAAGAAACTGTAATTAAGGACAATGCTCTATTTTTGTACAACACAGTTTATGAACAAAATCTATGACAAATAATCAAGTAGAAAAAAGTGATCCTTAATTAGTCCAAATGTAGACAAAGAACCCAAAAAGAGAAAATGCAGTTGGCACTATTTAATTTAATTTTTGAAACAGTAATGACTAACAAAAGACACAAGTTGTATCTGAGCAAAGAGATGCCCATTTTAATGAAGGGATATCTTAAAAAAATAAATGATCTTGCTTTTAGTTCAGCTTCTTTCTTGTTCCTGAAGAGGAATGAAAATCCAGGTTTCTGAGATCATACAGACAAAGTATCTTAGATGTCATAGATTCATATGCGCCAAAATAAGTCAAATGGAAGGGAATTCTAGAAGGTGGGACTGTATTTTAAAATAGACTAGTACTTCTGAGAAACTCTGTTTTGATAAAACTGACAATGGCTGTTCTGCTTTTTGCAAAACAAAAAAGATAAAGTAAATACATCTACTTGCAAATTGCCTGGCCTCCCCTTGAAAATGACTCCATTTCATAACTTGTTGGGTAAACACCAGGTACTCTCCCCATGTAAACATAATCTTGAATGTTTTCTCAATAAGTATCTCAGGAGAGTTAAAAAAAATTATAAAAACTAAAAAACAAAATTTTCCACAGTAGAAAGAGAAATCTAAATTTCTCTTTCTTTAAGGGATAAGAGAACAGCTTGAGGAGAGATATCTGCTGTACCATGCCACCCACAGAATCTCCTAAAATCATGATGTACTACTGAAGAGTTCTGAGAATGGCAGAATGTAAGATTTCAAATGAAGATAATAGTTCTTGAATTGCTGTAATAGTGAAAAATAAGTCTGTTATTCTAACCTGCAAAAACAAGATATAATTTCTTTTCCTTTTTAAAAATTGCAGGATAGTTGACATACAATGTTGTATTAGTTTCAGGTGTAAAGATAGAACTTTCTTAACTATGATTATAAATATTTTAAATATAGCGGGGACATTAAAAATTATATGACTGAATAATATATGACAAACACATATAAAATGTTTTTAAAAAGTTTATCTTTAAAAATTTCTTCCCATGTTACCCATGTACTTCGAAACAATCATTTTAAATTGTTGCATCCATAATCTATTGAACTGATAAATCATAATTTACCTTACTACTTATTACCCAGACTTTTTAGTTTGCTTTAAATTGTTTTCCACCAACATCAGTAATTAGGAATGTTTTCATTTATACAACTTGTCTTATTTCCTTAAAATTCATTCCTGAAAGTAGGAACGACACATTAAAAAAAAATTCTTAAAATTTATATTAGGATTAGTAGTGTACTCTACAATCTCTAATACATAAAAGAGAGTAACATTAGTTGCTGCAATGGAGTGAGTGAAGGAGGAAAGTAAGTGGGAGTGCAGAAGAGACAAAATTAACCATGAGCTGACAATTACAGAAGTTGGGTAAATGAATACTTGCAGGGTTTTACTATTCTTCTACTATTGAATATATTTGGCATGTTATACAGTAAAAAGTTAAAGCTACTACAAATCTCTTTTGTCTTTTCTGGGGATTTCTCCCAATCTCAAGTTCTCTAAGATTACCTATAGTTGTTATGCGATCAATTCTTCAAGTTCTTTCAGGTATCCTTTTACGTAACTCTACAGTAAAATCTTGCTATTCAAAGCTTGGCTCTTGGATAGCATTGTCACCACTGCTGGGAGTTTATTAGAAAGGTAAAATGCTTTCTTCTTGATAATTAAAAATATATTTTTAAGAAACTTAATCAAAAAAGGTATTAAAAAATCCAGTAAACATATAAGAAAACATATATTTTTCCTATAATTACTTATCAGGGAAATGCAAAATAAAGCTACAACAGGATCTCTACCATCCACCAGAATGGCTATAATGGAAACAAACAAAGAAACAACAACAACAAAAAACAAAACCAAAAACAGATTTGCCAAACACAGACAAGGTAAATAGCAACTGGAACTCACATACTACTGGGGATGGGGAAATTGGTACAACCACTATGGAAAACTATTTGGCAGCCACTATGAAAGCTCAATAGATGTATGTATGTATGACCTAGCAATTCCTTTCCCCGGTATTTCCCCAACATGAAGACATATATATGTTGACCAAAGGACATGTGCAAGCCTATTCAAAGCAACACTATCCAAAACTGCCCTAAATATATATTTACAAGTCTGAGATAATATAGTTTCATATTCTTTTTTTCTCATTTATATTATGAGCATTTTCCCATGTCATGTTTTAATATGATTTTCAATGGTTATATGATATTACAAAATACAAATAAATCCTACGTCATTAACCACTTCCCAAATACAAAGGTTTCATATTTTAGGATGGTTTCATATTTTTTTGACTGTAATTTCTCAATAAGATTAAACTTACTGATATATAAACCTTTATCTCTATCTCTGATTACATACTTAGGATAATTCCTTAAGAGGAATTAGTAGGTCAAAAGATACATTTTTCCAGATACGCATAGTGGTTATATATTAAAACTAGTGATTCCATAAAACAATACCACTGGGTTCTGTGATATTTAAAAGAAATTTAAAAGAAATACCTGTCAAGATGATGGGTAGAAACTATCATTTTGTTTACTGATTACTGGGGACATCAAGTATTTTTATACACTCATTTCATTTGTTATTTTGAGCATTCTTCTCATATCCTCCATTCAGTTATTAAATGAAGATTTGTCTGTTTCTTATTGATCTGTTAGGAATTCGTAGTGTAAAGGCCATTATCCCCCTTTCACATACACGGTATATTCTTTGAGTTTTAATTTTGATTTTATGAAGTTTGATGACCACAGCCATTTCAAATCTCTAACCAAGTCTCCCCTTTCTCATCAAACATTTCTTCCTGAGAATGTATGAAATGCCTTTTCTGTGCTCTCCCTCACTACTACCTATACATCACCAATCTCAAGCAATACTACTACTCTCATTCTTTACAAATAAGTCTGGTTTTGGCATCTAAGAGCTCCACACAACTTTGCTTCTGTAAGTCTTTGAGAGAGCTTCCCATTACGTATCTCTTTCTTATGTACCTAAGAGTTTTTGAGATGTTCTATAGAACGGAAAGCTATAAAAATTGCACTACAGCTACAAACCTCACCTGAAACCATGTATCATGATTTCACTTTTGAGCACCTTACATAGCTCCTCCTGAACTTACTTTTTTTTTTTTTAAAGATTTTATTTATTTTTTTGTCAGAGAGAGAGAGAGAGAGAGAGAGCATGAGAGTGAGCACAGGCAGATAGAGTGGCAGGTAGAGGCAGAGCGAGAAGCAGGCTCCCTGCTGAGCAAGGAGCCCGATGTGGGACTCGATCCCAGGACTTTGGGATCATGACCTGAGCCGAAGGCAGCCGCTTAACCAACTGAGCCACCCAGGCGTCCCTGAACTTACTTTTTTTAAAGTCTCTGTTAAAGGAATCTTACATTTTTCCTTCTGACTTTTTTCAAAGTTGCCTTCTTAAGATATACAAGCTGCACACATCTCTATTTCTAGCTTTTCACAGCTATGATGATTTACTTGCATTCTCTCAGACTTCCATCCTATTCTAGTTAGTTGTTAGTCAAAATAGGATCGGAAAGACCAATTCTCATTGTTTCTTCTGCTCTCAACAGGGCAAATCAATGATTTATTTGATTCTCTTTTTTGTAGAATCACTGAGTTAATGTGTAGGAAGTGTTCTAGGTTATCACTTTTCTCTCTTTAATTAAAATACCCTATTTTTCACAGGTTATATGAAATTACATGTAGATGTACATCTTTCTTGATATTCAGTATTATTCCATTTCTTCATTGGATTTGTTTCTCTGAATTTACGCCTTTTCTTCTCAGTCCCTTCATGAGTCCCAATAAGGCTTGATGAATACGTACAGAAGTCATATTTATTTCTTTATGTTAAAATCTCAGGATTCTGCTTAGTTTATTTCCTGTATTTGGAACTTCAGAATATGGATTACTGAGGCTACAAATAATGTTCCTGACCACCCTTTCCCTAGCATTTTCTGTTATATAACAATTGGCACCTTGTCAATTGCTAGTCATATGTTTTATCCAGGTTTAGAATTCTTACTGATATTTTCCTATCTCCCTCAGTATTTTCCAAACAAAATCTTCTTGATTTGATCACGTTACCAGGTGAGTAAATTATCTTAGTTCCTGTGAGATGAAGCACAAAACCTATCACTGAAGGGATCTTAAGTCTCTCTCCAGAAAATTAAATCCTTTTCTAAAGGACACTGTCTGGTAATCAGCTACTATTTTTCTCTTGTTTCTCTTCTCAAATCCCAATTGTCCAAATGAGAGATGGAAATAAGATATGGTCAAGGTGTAATTACCATCCATGATAACAGTATCAATATAGTAAACAAATTTATTTAGTTCCTTTCTGATGAGTTTTCCACAGGTCTCTAATGATTTAGCAGATAATAAAAAATCTGTGGGTCCTTATGCTGAATCATACCACCTTTAAAACACATCATTCTCAAAATAAATTCTATAGCATTAAGAATCTATGTAAATGTTTTCCAGTTTTAAAGATTTTCACCAAAGGTAAAAAAGATTAAAAACGGGTGCCACTAGTAATAGTAAATTTGTGGCTCTTGCTGAATCTTAAAAAGGCACAGGCAAAATGTGTCTATATAGAAATAATTACATATAAAGTATAAAGTGTACTTCAATATGTCTTCAATCTAATACAAACCTTTAATCATTAAAATTGAAATAAAAGTACCTATACTTTAGATTAAAATTCCAGTATAAATTTAGCAGAAATTAAGGGAAAAAACCTTCTATGAAATATAATGTTTATTAATATAGATCTTAGAAAGTTAAAAGATACTGATCTCTAATTTTTTTTTTTTTTTTAAGATTTTACTTATCTATTTGACAGAGAGACAGCGAGAAAGGGAATACAAGTAGGGGGAGTAGGAGAGGGAGAAGCAGGCGTTCCACGGAGCAGGGAACCTGATGTGGGGTTCGATCTGAGACTGTAGGATCATGACCTGAGCCAAAGGCAGATGCTTAACAACTGAGCCACCCAGGTGACCCTACCCCCCCCCCTTTTTTTTTTTAAACATGCTGGGCATGGAGCCCAATATGGGGCCTGAAGTTATGACCCTGAGATCAAGACCACGCTGAGATCAACAGCTGGATGCTTAAATGACTGAACCACCCAAGTGCCCCGGTATTGGTTACATCCTTAATGACCAATGAATTACAAAAAGTAAGTTTTCAAAATGCTTAGTAATCCAAATAGAAATAACCATCCAGGAAAAAACTTTAGCTTAAGAGATTACTTCTATGAGTCACTGTCACCTAAAATAACTTAGTAATATTTGATAAACTTTCATATATAATCAATTTGAGAACACATAAATTTAAACGTTTCCTAAAAGATGACTTGTTTCATCCATTCACTCTAACATTTACTGAATGATTCCTATATACCAGACTGTACCAAGTTTATATGAAAACTAAGTACTAGTTAGAAAATTAAGTAAGAACAACTCAAAACCACTGACAACATCTTGGTTAAAGGAAAAATAAAGGATAGTATTTCTCATAATTCTTTTAATAATTTACAACCTCCTTGGAAAAAGAGAGCTACAATTTCCGTCCCCTTATATCAACTGCTACTTGAATTTGAGGTCCACAATTCTTCTCTATTAACTTAAGACGCATTATATTCTACAGTTTCACATCATAGCAATGCTTTTCTAACATACAATCGAAGTGATTTTAACTTGTTTTAACAAAAAAGCCTGGTGGACAGAAAACTGCAAGATTATTTTCTGCATTCTAGTAATGAAGGTAGGTAGTATTATTTTAAAAAGCTTAAAAAAAGTCTTTTACTTAAAAAAAATACCTAGCAAAAGTAACTGCCATAAAGATTACAAAAAGGAAAATGTAATTATGAGCAATTTTTTCAAATGACATGTGAAAAATGGAGCATCAGAAAAACAAAAGGTATGTATTATAGAAATAAAAATCCCAAGCATATTATTAACATGAAAAGTCTAAAAGCAATCTAAATCATATACCTCCTCATGCCAGAAAGGCGCTACCATGAATCTCAAAATGTATCTGAAAAACGTAGGTCTGTAGATGGAGGTTAAAAAATAACTTGGGAGTATTTTGATCACTTACTCAGGCCTTTTGATCCCATGTCGTCAGGGATCTCCTGTAGAGAGTAGTTCCCAGAGAGCAAGCAATAAAAAGATAATCAAAGAAAATAGTTGTCAGTAATGCATAAAATTGGTGCTACAATAAGAGACAGTTCCAAGACCATTACAGGTGCACATATTCTAGAGTGTTTTTGTAGATTTCTGAAAGTTTGAAATAAGCTAGCAGCTGAATGTAATGTACTAAAGAAATCAGTTTTAGCTTAAAAGCTGATTTAGGGTAGAGAAGCAAAATTTGAGATTATTTCTTGTTATTTTAAAAGTAAAATTCACTGTCTACAAATTGAAGATACAAGATAGAATTCCAGAGGATCTATGATCAAAGACTGTCAATGCTTAATGACCAATTAATTACATATAGTATAATCATTAAGTAGCTTCTCAGGTATCCATAATATTCCTCTAAAATATTATTTGAGAGTATTTTAAGTGTTTCTTCTAAGAACCCTTCCAATGAGTAACTTTATTTTAAACACACAGCTTAAAAATACTGTTAGCTTTAAATTAAGAATTCCTAAGGTGCCAGAAAAAGTTAAGATTGGTATGCAAATTAATTTATGTCTCTTAAGTTGCCCCTGGTTAAGACAATTAGTAACCTGTTGCAGCTCTTGAAACTGTCTCCATGGTAACAACCAACTGCAGGGCAGTAGGTCCCTCTACATTTATTTTCAGTTGACCACTGGATCCACATACTTACGGTCAGCATCACTTGTTTCCTGTTCACTCTGGTCCTTGTTCTTGTAGAAGGGGAATTTTCGGGAAAAGAGGTTCTTTTTACGCTTGTCATTGAATGACTGCTGAAGAAGAGAAGGAGGGGCAAAACAAAGGGATGTCTACTATCTGTGTGTACAAAGGCCCAGCCTAGCAGCTCTGTGAAAGCTGACTCTTGTGACCACAGTGTGCAGTTTGTATATGAATTTATTAATTACAAAGTGAATTTCTAACTTTGTATAAACTCCTAACATTTCTCAACTTAAAATATTTAAAAATTTACAGTGTAATTCAATAATACCTAGGAATAAGGAGAAAGTGCTACTTGATTAAAAAAAAAAAAACCCTAGAAATAAGGAGTAAGTGCTACTTGAAGAGTAACTCAAATTAGCTACTACTATAGTACAAATCTGCTAACTTCTGTTCTTATCAATCCATATTTTTCTAGAAGATTCCCAGGCATGAAGTGCTCTATAGCAAAAGCTATTTTAAGTCATTACTCTAGGCTATTCGAGTATTTTTTGTGCAGTAGGTAATAATCTTCATTTTCCTCTGACTTGAGCATATTCCCTCCCTCCCCTTTTTGGTGGCTCCAATGAACTAACAAAAAGCCACTATTAAAAAAGAAAATCAAAACAACTGAAAAAGTTGCTAGTTCTGAATATTTAAAAACAATGAACCAATCTTATTTTTTTTTGGAAGAGAAAAAAGATAAATAGTTATGGTATGAATCAGAAAATGAGAAGAAAACTAAGAGGGGTCCATCAAGCATACATAATCCACCAAAAGATTTATCGAAGCTATCCCACCGAGAAAGAAGAGTCAGAGCTCCCCTGGCCAACATGAATGCCATCCTAACTGATTTGTCTTTAAGCTCTATTATATTCATCTATTTTTAAAAGTATATATAAATAAACTGGAACCAGATTAAATTCATTGGGACCGTATCTTGAATAGGAAATAAAAATTCAGGTGCCTATAAAAGCCAAAAAGGCAATGAAGATCCTAATAGTCATACAGTACTGCTGTGGAGGAGCTGCACAGCTGATCTGATGTCCCCTACTACACAGATGTTGGAAAGAGATTTTCTCCCTTCTTCAATGTCCCATTTGTACCTTCACAGATTTAAAACCAGGCCACATTAAGAAAGGTGATGGTATTAAAGAGGAATAACTTCTTTTGTAATTTCTGTCACAAACATTATGTCTTGAAGGAAATGGCCTGACCTAGCAATAATACTTAGGAATTATTACTTTTTGAAGCAGGAACAATATAAAGGATAAAAAAATCTTGTTCTGACTTTTCTTGAGTTTAATCCAATGTCATAAAATGCTATCATTATTCTGAAGTATATCCACATCAGGAAGTATGTTTTGGCATGCCTGTATTTTTAAGCATGTGATGTCTGGCAATTAGCTGCTGAGGGAGAATAAAGTAATTTTTGCTCCAATCCTATTACTTGAAAGGATTTGTTTTGGCAGGAATCTTAACATAAAAACAAGATTAAACTTTTATTTTTGCCTTTTCATATCAATATTTCAGGATTAATAAATTCACAGAGCTCATTAGTCCAACAGATTGTCCTGATTTCAATCCTAAAATTTGGAGGCTCTGATAACGTTAAGCAGAAGTTAAAAATTAAGTTGATGAGAAAAAATACTGTCCAGAAATTTGGACTTACAACTGTCAAGTAGCATTATTTAAATAAAAATCTTTGCTTGAATCCAAATTTTAGAAAAGAGAAACAGAAGAAAACTAAAGTTTCAATACAGGAAAATTTATGATAATCTAATTTAGGGAAGGATTAAATCTTCTTGTTCATAAAAATCATCAATGAATTTATAAACTAACATTTTTTATGGTATCTAATAAAACTGTTATATTTTTAATAAAAGGTATTTATCCCTCCTACTGCATATATAGTGGTCAGAGTCAGTTTCACAGCAAACAACCAAAAGAAACATGAAGTTTAAAATGTTTTGATTTTTGGTATCTTTGCAGTTAGCCAAAATGAGATATCATAAAGATATCATAATATAGGACAGAAAGAAATGCTTGTTAGTTAAGAAAGAATTAATTGTATTACATTTAATGTCCTCTGGATGAAGAATTTATTAAAAGTGAAAATAGCACAAAGCAAAGAAGACAAATATGTGCAGGGACAACACAAAACTGAAGAAACATACTACCTCTGGATTGTCTACATTTTCAATACAAAATACTCTATTTAATTATTTATTGTTATTAATGCTATATTGCAAGAGAGTATAATAAATAAAAGAACTGATAAAATATCACAAAATCATGATATATATTAAGCATAGAATTTCTCTATGTGGTATGTCAAAATAGCTAAATGGATGTTAAAAATGTTAATGAGAAACTGAAATGTTGTAAGTCTGCAGTGGAAATAAGTCCATAAACCACCATGTAAGGAAAGGAAAAGATGAACTCAGAATGGGAAATTGTAGTACAGAAAGAAATGCAGTTCTGCATCAATGGCAAGCGTATTTTTACCCCACTCAGTATCATGCATCCTTCTGGTGCTGTGTTAGGACACAGTGACTGTGTATAAGGTTGGTTACAGTCAACAAACAAGACTAAGATTTAAATATGTCGTTAATTCAGTTAACTTCTTACAGTATGGAAGAAAAGTTACAACATGCAACCTCTTTTTCAATACATTGACAGTGTATTTTACTAAGTTATTTTTAAAGACATACATAAAACGAGCACAAAAAGCATTGTATAGATTTAAAATCCTGAGCATTTACTTGGGAATTTTTCCCTCCCCCAAATTTCTATTTTAAATATTGCTTCAGATCATACTATGTAATTTTTTATTTTCTGAAAGCTGCAATTTTAAAGGAAATTATCATTTCTAAGATAACTGAATACATTATACAATTTACTCAGATTTAATTTCTTTGAGTATATTGCTTATCTTTAATTTTATGCCTTTATGTTTGAGTGCTTAGTGGTATCAGAGAAGTACAGATGATAAGGTTAATTAATTTACTGAGTTAACTTTACACATTCATTTGAAATATGATCAAAAGATGTATAAAACTTTTGCTTTAGATTAAAAAAAAACCACCTAAAACATTCCTATGAATAGTATTTCAAGACAACATATGTGTTCAGCTTATTTCTTCAGGCTTATTACTACAATATTCCATTGTAGTGATTACACACATCATACAGGACAAAGCCTGGAGTATTTCTTTCATGTACTGGCATCCATTAGATTCAAGCAGAACTTAAAAATGAAAACAAAAACACATTTAAAATTATATATGAAAGAATTCATTATTTCTTGACTGTCTATAAACTCATCCTCTACTGTCCCTTTCTTTATTCCCTCAAAATAAAAATTCATACTGATTCAAATACTTAAAGCATGGATTCTCTTATAAATTGTGAAGGGGGAAATGAAAACTTACATTATGACCTAGTTAATAATATTCTGGGGCATATCTTCTCAGAAGGTGATTAAATTAGCTATCATGATTAATACAAATTTCTAACTGGACATCTGAAGGAAGGTTGAATTTATTTCACTTGTAAAAATAACCTTACCAAAGTATGTTGTTAAGAATACATCTAATGACATTTCAATAATCTGGAAAGGTCTGTAAAATGAGTGCTTTAATAAATTACTTACTTCAGCATCTACTATTACAAAGCATCATGGCAAGAGCTGTTGATAGTTAAGTCTTATGGCAAAATCCTTCTAATTTTAATAGTGTAGCTCTGGCAAGAATTATGAAAAAACCTATTATTCTCAATTATTAATATCTAGGAAAGGACATTTCATATACTCACCCCTTTATCTCCTCTTGTTTTAGAATTAAATTTCACTGTTTTTAACCGGGCTCGTTCTTTCTTCTCAACTCTGTAAAGTACAGAATGTTATTTTTAAAGTATACCAACATATCTAAGGGTCTAACTAGAAATCATCAGAAATGATACTTTAGTATGGGGCATTTTTATATTCTAAAACCTTCAGAAACCGTTTAGGTTTGTATCCCAAAATTAAAAATAATTTCTGAAAGTGAAATACAGGGCTCATTACAAAACAAAACCACTTGTGAAGTATCAAAATCCAGTACATGTGTACTTACAGGTTAATTCATATTCCATAATTATACTGAAATTATTATCAGGAACCACTTCTGAGTTTAGCAATTTTCTGGATTTTGTTTGTTGGTGTTTTTGTTTCAATATTAACTTAGAATGGGGCATGCATATATGCTAAAAAAAAAATCAAGCATGAGAGAAAGAAAGCAAATAGGGCAAAATGTTAACAACTGGAGAAAGTAGGTGAAGGATATGTGGGTGTTCCTTGTACTATTCTTCCTTGTGTATTTTGCTGTAGCTCTGAAATTTTTATTAAAAAATGGGAAATAAATTAAATTTATCTCCAGTGACAAAATTTGTGTAAATACATAAAATAACCAATTATGGTATATGAAAAATCTTAGAGCTTTAAAATACCTGTGGAAGGATATACAAGACCTGGTAATATTAGTTATCCCTCTAAAACTGAAAAGGGTGCCAGGAGTACATTTTAAGAGGAAGCCTGTATAGCTTTTAGATCTGAATTCTGAAACTTGTTAAAGTGTTAACTATTCAAAATAAGCAAGCCAATAAAATTACACCAAAACAAATGTTTCATGTAGATTGCAATACCAACACGAACCTTGTAAAATTTCATGTCAATTAAACTTTTTATCCTTAATTTCAACATAGCAATTATGTTAGTATATAGCAGGAAAACCTACCAAAATCGTTTAAAAGTAAATGCATTTTCTTCCTTATCTAGTGATACAGTTTTACTGTGAGTACAGAAGAACCTTAGCAGTCATGGACTTAACACTTGTTTTTACTATTCTAGAACAATCCATGACATGACTAGAGAGTACATGACATGATTAATCTGTAATTTTGCCTAGGCACTTACTGAGGGGACTGCAAAACTAACATTTAGTGAGTAAAAGTTTACAACTTAAAATGGCTTTGTTTTCTCATCCTTACCTTGTTCACTAAGTAGCTGAATGACTTAAATTGTGTTTATTTGTAAATACTGTTCCTGAATAAAAGCTGAAAACTGTATTAACTACAATTCCTTGGGCTATTATTAGAAGTAAAAAGGTTTAAGAGATAGTTTTCCTTAAGAAAATTCAAATTTTGAATACATTCAAAATGAAATGGCATAATCAGTTATGGTTCCATATGTGGTTTATGGAAGGCAAATTATATTCTATAATGTTATTTGTGAATTTGGAAATTTAGAGGGGTCTTAAGTCTCCTGCAGCACTTCTGACTTAAAAACCCAACTTTATAGAATTTTTATGCAAAAGAGAAGAATCACTTTCTACCAAAGTCAGTGTATTTCTTATTTGTTGCAGACACATATAAAGCCCATGCAAGATAGGAGGTGCCAAAGGATAAGACAATTTTTAGGAACTCTGACTTTGGTATTTAAGATGTGAAGTTTCTACTGACTCAATGAGGCACAGAGACAGAGGAAGCATTTCTGAATTTAAAGCAGACTATGTTCTATTCTAGGAAAAAAGTTATGCTGAGGGCTGCATTGCTAAAAGAGGAGTTGCTACCAAATACACGATCTAGCCAAATAGTTGGATCTTGTTAAGAATATGGATCTAGCCAAGAACGGTCATAAATCCCCAAACCACAACTATAAATCTTGGTTATACCTTAATACTCCTACTCTTCAACTTCTATAAACAGTAATATAAATATATAGAGAGGCCTATAAATAGGTATATGATTTGGCATACTTATCAATTATAGACTCTTAAAGTAAGTATTACATCATAAGCTTGACCTGACATGAATTAACCAGCTAGAATAAACATAAATGTCTCATTAATGATTTCTGCAGGCTATTTTAAAACCTAAAAAGACTTTCAGGCAAAGATTTGCACAAATCAGACCTCAAAAATAAGTTATTCGGGGAGACATACAAACTGACATTTTAATACCTTTCCCACAAAAACAGGAACATTCAGCAGCATTTCATAGACCTACAAAGGGTTCTTTATGCTGGATCATCCTGTTCAAAGACTATCGCCACTTAACCATTTTTGCCAGTAGATAGTAAGTATGTATCACTTATAACAAATGGTTAAAAGCAAAGAGGAAAGACCAGGGAATGTACCAATACTTCTAAATTAAGCAAGGAAAGAAATTGTGAAGCAAATACCAGATACTTCTAAAAATTTTAATTTACACTTTCAATTTTCAAGTCTAAAGGAGGCAATTCACAAAATCAAAAATCCTGAGAATTGAGTAAGTTTCATTACCACCTGTCTGGATAAAGTACAGAAGATTTTAAATCTTTCTCCCTCCAATGGTAAAGATACATAGCAAAGTTATTTAAATGTATTTATTTTGTTTTGAGCAACTAAATAGGAGCTTTAGAGAGATTTCTCTTTGGGGGCATCATATTCTTTAATTATGTCATTGGTTATAACATAAGGTGAACAAAATTAAATGACTGAAACACAATATGGAAAACCAAGCAAAAAAATCACCCTCAGTAAAATAATTTAAAAAATCAACAATTATTTGTCTATGTTGCCCTACGTTCAAGTAGTAAGACTGTAATGGACTTATACTCACCTGCGTTTACTGGGAATTACCCCAACTTCGTCACTCTCCCCATCTGGTGTGACCTGCCTGGCTTGCCACCATTCGTCATCAGAAGCATTAATAACATGGAGGATATCTCCAAATTTGAAGTTCAATCCCTGACTGGGAAGGCCACTATCTTTAGTCTTGTCATAATCAAAAAGAGCTCTAGATTAAGAAGAAAAAAGTACATGTTTATTTGGTGTTTTTGTTTGTTTTAAAGATTTGTTTATATTTTAGAGTGAGAGAACATGTGAGTAGGGGAGGGGCAGAGGGAGAGAATCTTCAAGCAGACTCCTTGCTGAGTAAGGACCCCAATGATGGTCTCTATCTCACAGCCTCTGAGATCATGACCTGAGCCAAAACCAAAAGTCAGATGCTCAACTGACTGAGCCACACATTCTGAAAGTATATAAAACTCAGATAATTAAACAATATACCATACTAGGCAAAATAATGCCAAGCTCAAGAATTTGCACTATAACAGACAAAAAGACAAAAAAGAAATAGTAAAACTGACTTAAGTTCTTTATTTGTATCCTAATTTCCAGTTGCCAAATTAGAACCAAAAAATGAATAAACTATATTATATTGTAAATGTAATTGCTAGGATTCTTTCCTTAAGAGAACTCCTTTGGATAAGAACTTAAGTATTGTACATTAATCAAGTAATAGAACACAATTTTTCTTTTTATCAAATTTTATTTATTTTTTTAATCAAATTTTAGAAGATTAACATTTCACAATTACTATATTAATTCAGTATATTTTTTCTAACATATTTGGCAGGAGTTAAAGTCCTCTGTAGTTAGTTTTCATTATTGTTATTGACTCTGAAAATTTTATTGACTCTAGCTTTGTGAATGAATGGAAGGAATAATTAACTGACAAAATAATCACTCTGTTAATCCAGTCTTATAGTCTACAACTAACGACTCAGATCTGTCAGGGATTTTGATTGACCCAGTGTGTATAACCAAAATAAAGAGAAGAGTACCTTTTAATATTTACTCTTTGTTTATAAATTTAGGGCAACTCTCTAGGTTTATCTTCATTTTAGAATTCAATATGGCTTACCACTGGATTATATTAAAAGCATTTTTAAAAATTTCTCATTTAGTATTGAGAGAAATAAGGTAGGATACCTAATTATTCTTCTTTTTAAAATTTTTTATTATGTTATGTTAGTCACCATATATGTCATTAGTTTTTGATGTAGTGTTCCAAGATTCATTGTTTACGTGTAACACCCAGCACTCCATGCAATACGTGCCCTTCTTAATACCCATCATTGGGCCAATCCATCCATTCCCTCCTCCCCTCTAAAACCCTCAGCTTCTCAGAGTCCATAGTCTCTCATGGTTTGTCTCCTCTTCCAATTTCCCCCCCTTCATTTTTCCCTTCCTTCTCCTAATGTCCTCCATTCTATTCCTTATGTTCCACAAGTAAGTGAAACGATGTGGTAATTGCTTTCTCTGCTTGACTTATTCCACTTAGCATAATCTCCTCCAGTCCCATCCACGTTGATGCAAAAGCTGGGTATTCATTATTTCTGATGGCTGAATAATATTCCATTATATATATCGACTACATCTTCTTTATCCATTCATCTGTTGAAGGGTATCTTGGCTCCTTCCACAGGTTGGCTATTGTGGACATTGCTGCTGTAACACTAGGGTGCATATGGCCCTTCTTTTCATTACTTCTTCATGACATTTTTCTTTGGGGTAAACACCCAGTGCAATTCTGGGTCACAGGGTAGCTCTATTTTTAATTTTTTGAGGAACCTCCACACTGGTTTCCAAAGTGGCTGCACCAATTTGCATTCCCACCAACAGTGTAAGAGGGTTCCCCCTTCTCCACATCCTCTCCAACATTTGTTGTTTCTTGCCTTGTTAATTTTTGCCATTCTAACTGGCATAAGGTGTTACCTCAATGTGGTTTTGATTTGAATTTCCCTGATGGTATTGCTGGATCTTAGGGTAGACCTATTCATTGCTGCACATTAGAGGAAGCTTAGTTGGGGTATCTGAAGAAAGGGATATTGAAATAATTTATTCAGCAAGACTCTAGAAATGCTCAGGAAGTAGACGTGTATAGAATCCAGGTAGATAAGATCCAGAGATAAGTTACAGCAGTGAAAATGGAAGAACTGGTAGAAATACTTCATATAGCACTCAGACCCTCAGATTCCTTCTCCTGTTCCCAAACCCATAGAAGATAAGAGGTTTAGTTTCCAAAGAAACAGAATTTGAGAAGCTCTGTACTTTGGAACTTGGTGGGGAGGGGAAAAGTGCTAAACTAAAAACAGATTAAAAAAAAAAAGATTTTATTTATTTGAAACAGAGATAGAGAGAAAACGTGGGGAGGGGTAGAGGGAAAGAGAGAGGAAGAAGCAGACTCCTTGCTGAGTAGGAAGCCTGATTCAGGACTTGAACCCAGGATCTGGAGATCATCACTTGAGCTGAAGGCAGAGGCTTAACCGACTGAGCCACCCAGGTGCCCCTAAAAATAGATTAAAAAGGAATCTTCACATTGAAAACTCAAGTACTAGCAACCTGTCTTATATTGCAAGCAAGGGATTAAGGATTCTTTTCTAGAGATATTTAATGACCCCTAAGAAAAAAATGACCTGGGGTGGGAGAGGGCAAATGAACAAAGATAATTACTTTCTAGTTAAATCCACTAGCTTCACTAAATATATATATTTAAAAATTTTATTTATTGATTTGACAGAGAGAGGACACAAGCAGAGGGAGAAGCAGGCTCCCCACTGAGCAAGGGAGCCCATCTGGGCTAGGATCACTAAATATTTAAAGATCACCTCAGAGAGGGGTGCTTGGGTGGCTCAGTCCTTAAGCATCTGTCTTTAGCTCAGGTCATGACCCCAGGTCCTGGGACTGGATCCTGGCAGGAATCCTGCTTCCCCCTCTCCCACTCCAGCTGCTTGTGTTCCCTGTCTCTCTGTCAAATAAATAAATAAAATCTTAAAAAAGATCACCTCCCATATAAAAAACAAGAAAACAAGTAAACTAGAAAAAAGAAATACAGAGAAAGCAGAGAATCTGAGAAGGAGAATATTAGAGAAGCATGGGAAGATATTAAGTCTATGAAATAAAAAGAGGATGACAAAATAAGATTGATTAAATAAGAAGGGGCTCTCAGAAAATAAAATAGGATATTATACCCTCCCCTACACCCCAAATTCTCTATGAAGAAGAAGGCAAAATAAAGTCAATTTCAGACATGCTAAGAGTAAAAAGTATCCCCACATACTGTTTCCTTAATATTTATTGAAGAATGTGCTCTGGTAAAATAAAAGTTAAGTTGAGAAAGAAAAGGTGGCATCTCAAAAACTAACGGTGACATAGCAGAGAGCTAAAAGGAATAGGACAGTGGCAAAGCAAGTCCTATGTCAGACTTACACAGCAAATCTATAGAACAACAATCCAGACTGGAGCAGAAAGATGGAAAAAAATCGAGGTGCCTAAGTGGCTCAGTTGGTTCAGCATCCCACTTTTGATTTCAGCTCAGGCTGTGATCTCAGGGTCATGAGATCAAGCCCCATGTTGGACTCCACACTGGGTAATAGCCTACTTAAGATATTCTCTCTCCCTCTGCCTCCTCCTGCCCCCTTGGCTCACATACGCTTCTATTCTCTCTCTCTCTCTCACACACACACAAGATGGAAAAAATCTGAAGTGGTAAGATCATATATGCAATCACGTTTCATCATGTGAAAAACTCTAGAGAATTGTAAGATAAAGATATATAATAATAAGTACATGCGCAATTAAGCAAACAAAAATGACACAATTATTATGCCCAGGAGAAATGAAGGTTGAAGAAAGGAAGCATGGTCATAATAGACTATTTCAGTAAATAATGACAGATACTACATAGTCACATGACTCTAAATGCTTTTAATTTTATTAGCAGTGATGGCACTATGTTTGAGTGATAGAGGAAGAGGCAGAATGGTTTGATATGAAAGAGAAAGTTTTTATCTACTACAGCAGTAAGTCCATAATGTCCCAAGTTGGTAAACTGGAAAACAGCAGTATATGCATATTATTTAGAAATACGGAGAGAAAGGCAAGGGAGTTTGTTAAGAAAATGGAGATGAGGGGCGCCTGGGTGGCTCAGTGGGTTAAGCCTCTGCCTTCAGCTCAGGTCATGATCTCAGGGTCCTGGGATCGAGCCCTGCATCAGGCTCTCTATTCAGCGGGGAGCCTGCTTCCCCCTCTCTCTCTGCCTGCCTCTCTGCCTACTTGTGATCTCTCTCTCTGTCAAATAAATAAATAAAGTCTTAAAAAAAAAAAAAGAAAGGAAAATGGAGATGATTATTTCTAGAGAATGAAATTGGAGATTGTCCGGAGGTGACAGTTATTTTTCATTAAGTTTTTTGATAACATATAACTTGTAAAAATATTTACTTCTTTAAAAAATAAAAAAGGAAGATGATTCATTAAATGTACCTAAAACAATTATAACCTAATGTTTTGATTTTTTTGTCTTTGTAAGTTTTTAACGAATCATTTATTAAATAAGGCAATGCGTAATTATACTAAAATTAGAAAAAGAAGAAGAAAATTAAAGAAGATGGGTGCCTGGGTGGCTCAGTCAGTTAAGCAGTTGCCTTTGGCTCAGGTCATGATCCCAAGGGCCCTGGGATAGAGCCCTATATGGGGGTCCCTACTCAGTGGAGATCCTGCTTTTCTCCTCTGCCTCCCACTCTGTTTACTTGTGCTCTCTGACAAATAAATAAATATCTTTAAAAAAAAAATGAAAGGAGAGTATAAACAGAAATGTTATTCCTTTTTCTGTGGATATCAGTACCACATAAAATATTTTAAGGACTCTGGAAAAGAATATAATATATATATATATATATATATATATATATGTGTGTGTGTGTGTAATATATATATATATATATATTTAATAAATATAGCAGGAATTGGTGGAGGGAAAGAAAAATCTGATACACTAAAAGGATTCCAGATCATTGGTAGGGCAGAAGGAATGGTAGGGGTAGGAAAAGAACAAGTGAAGAAAGTGAGAAAAATTTCCTTTTATTATGTTATCACAGAATAAAATTATTTGAGAGAATAAATAATATCATATGTAAACAAATACAGAGTACATGTTTGTTTGTATAAATGTTTTTATACACATATGTAAACATGTATGGGATACTTGCCTATTTTACAGAACATATATCATCTCTCATCAGAAGAATAAATAAAACATACTAGGAAATGTTCCCCAATAGTATCAGAAGGAATGAAAAAATAATGAAAAATTGTAGAGATCACCTGTAGCCATCTACCACAGTTAAAATAATAGTATAATAAAGTACTGAGTAAAAGCTCTGCTGAAAAAAAAAAAAGGTGTATACAGAATACAAATAGGTCATCTATCGGTAAGAACAGTTTATATACTAATGGTATCTATTTACTATTATTAGATTTAAGCTATCACATTAATTAGTTATAGAAAAATAAGGTTGACTTCTCCCAAATATTCAAGAAATGCATGTAGAAGTTTCCTGAATCTGTGTCCTTTACTGAGATTATTCACATTTTAAGCTATTATTTCCATATGCTCTCTTTGCTATTATGGAAACTGCTATAGTAATCAATGTTACTCAGAACATTTTATTATGAAGAATATAAGTAAAAGTAAGTGTTGGATGTTATGATATACCAAGCTACAGTATAGTCACTCATTATTATTCAAGGGGTTGTGTAACTTTCATTAATACAATTATAATAACAAATGACACACTCAGGAAATCTATCATAAAATTATGTTTCTTGATATGCAATATATTTTTCTTTCTTTTTAAAAAATTTTATTTTTAAATAATCTCTACACCCAATATGGGGCTCAAACTCACAACTCCGAGATCAAGAGTTGCATGCTCCACCGACTAAGCTGGTCAGGAGCCCCTGCAATGTATTTTTCTATAGTAAAACTAAGTCATAGTAAAAAATGTGAAGGAATCTGCATGCATAAATAAGGATTGCCATAATTAGAAGTAAAAAAAATTTACCTGACATAGAGGGATCGCTTCTGGCTAGTTCGAAGAGAACCTGATCCTGAACTAATGCTACTATTCATCATCTGCTCCCGTAAGTCATGTATTTTGGCTTCAAAACGACTGTATTCTGATGGGAAAAAAAATAAATTTATACTTTACATTCTAAAAAATAAAGTATTTGAAAATAAAGTGTTAAATATGTTAGTGGTCTTATATTTGATTAAATGTGGTTAGAACCTTAAAAGAGTAACCTGTTTAAGATTTTGGCCAAAATGCAAACTTCAAAAAAACACTTTTTTTCTTCTAAATGTACCATAAGTTAGAATTGGCTGAATGAGAACTTTCTCATATGCTATTTTAAAGTTCATACCACATTTAATCAAGTAAAAGACAACTTTCATGCATCAAAATACCAGTGTGAATCTCATTATTACTATCTAATTTAACTGTAAATTTTAAAAATTAAAACTCATAATTTATTCTGATTTTTATACCTAAAAAGAACAAACCTAATATGCTTTGTAATAGATTCTTCGTTTACTGCCTTTTTCCCTTTGAGGAAATCATTACTTTTATGTGATTAAATACAGAACTTGTGTACAGTCAATAAACAGCAAAAATATGCCTTAAAAATTAATAAATCAAATTTACTTTAATACATTTTGCAATTTATAAATTTTTAAAATGCCAAAATAAGACACAAAGCAATTTGGATAAACATTCTAAGATCGTTTTCATATAAAAACAAGTATGATTTTGAAGATGAACTATTTTAGGCTATATCATAAAAACTACCTAATCTATTAAAACCTTAGGCACTTTTTCAAATATATTGCAATTATACACTTACACACTCTTATACCTTCTTCTCTATTTATAATAAATTATTTTATAGAAATTAGATTAGATCGTATCAGATTTTCTTACAAAACTAGTCTTATAGCAAGAGCAAATACCGTGCTTGGGAGTTTGTATAGTTTAAGACAACAGAGTTAAGAGTAAGCATAAATATTGTGGAGGTAGTCTTCCTCCCACGGAAGTCATCAAATTTGTTTCACAGGTACTAAGATTAACTGAAGCAACAATTTATCAAAAAACTCAAAAACATTTAAAAGCTCATATTAATATGTAATAAAATGTTATTTTTCTTTAAAAATAGAAAATTTTAAATATAAATCTTAGTAGACAGTATAATGTATCCATTACAATTCAACAATTAACTCATGGCACACCATATTTGTGTAGACACAGCTGAGATAGAGAAGATTGATGGATGGAGATAGGGATAAAAATACAAAATGAAGTTTGAGTTTATGCTGGTTCTTCTTTTTTTAAAAGTTTTATTTATTTCAGTAATTTCTACACCCAACATGGGGCTTGAACTCATGACTCCTGGATCAAGAGTGGCATGCTCCTCTGACTGAGCCAGTCAGGCACCCCTATACTGGTTCTTCTAATTCAAAATAAGGACTGTTAGATTTTTAATTAATCTATTCTATCTTGTATAAGAGGAATTCTAGTTCTCAAGACACTGGGAATAACAGAGTACTGCATGGTGACTTACATTTTTATCCAGTATTACATTCACAACAGCTTTAAAATAACAACACCAACAACTAAGACCATGGCATCATTATTGAAAACAGCTAATTACTTTCCCTACTTCTTTTTATCTCACTTAGAGCACGGTCTATAGAGACAGAGAGAGAAAGATACAGTTTAATGGTTGTTTTAAAGTGGCTCTGAATAGTTCCTCCCTAGATGCTAGTGTTGCCAACTGGATATACATTTAGGTCCATTCTTACTTAGCTTCACCTTTAAGTTTTAGGGGTTGCTCTTTAAATTTTTCACTGTTTTTAATAGGTAGGAAAATAGTTCCAAGGTTGTATCTGTAAAACAAGGATATTAAAGATAAAGTTTAGCTTCCAGCCCTCTCCTACCCTACTCTCTCCTGGTCACTATATATAAAAACATTTTAAGAAAGGTTTATTCTTCCAGGGGCACCTGGGTGGCTCAGTTGGTTGGGCATCCAACTCAATTTTGGCTTGGGTCATGATCTCAGGGTTGTCAGATGGAGCCCTGTACTGGGCACTATGCTGAGTGAGGAGCCTGCTTAAGATTTTCTCTCTCCCTCTCCCTCTGGCCCTCCACCTGCCAAAAACTCCTTCTTAAAAAAAAAAAAAAAAAAAAATTAAAAATTGGAAAAAAAAAGTTTATTCTTCCATTTTTAGTAACAGCAGATACATACATATATGTAAATATATTCACACATACTTATTCTGTTATTTCAATATATGTAATATATAATGTGTATATGTAATATATAATGTATAATATATACATTATATATTCACACACACACACAGACACACACACATCGTATTGCTCCTTTCTTAAACAGTAACCTACACATTTCTTCCAACATTCTTATTTTACTTAACAAGTACAATAACAGTCTTACTAGCAGTAAGAGTAAGGACACTGCAGAATAGCATATATAGACATCTCTCATTCTTTTAATGACTATATAGTTCTTTTGCGTTTAACCTTCATTTCTTTGTTACAAAAAGATACTGTAAAGAGATGCTGCTTTATCAGCAAATCTGAAAATTGTTTTCTTTGAACATTTAAGGTAATTTTGATATAACTGAAGTTGTTTGATCTCAGTTCTATTCATACTATTTTATGATTTATATATCCACAAACCTGCTATATGAGTAGTTGTGTCAGAGTGTTATTTTCCCAAGATACGTGCTTGTATCCCACATGTTCTTGTACTACGTTACCTTGATGTTCTTCCATCAAGAGGGTGGAGTCTAATCACCCTCTCCTTGAATTTTGGCTGGCCTTATAACTCCCACGCAAATGAACATGGTAGAAATGATTATATGCAACTTTCAAAGTTAGATTAGAAAATGCCATGAAACTTTCGCCTGTTTCTTTAGGGATGCTTGTTCTGAGGGGGAAGTCAGATACCATATAAGCAGTCTGATAACCCTCAAAGCATCATGCTGCAGAGGTTCCATGACAGTGTTCTGAGCCCAAACTTTCAGCTAGTATCACCAAGGCACAGGACAAGGGGAGTAAAGCCATTTTGGACCCTCACCCACCAGCTGAATCCCATTAAGTGACCTCAGTGTATGACACTATTTGACTATCCAGACAAAATCGTGACTGAATTCCTAATTTTCAGAATCCATAACATGGTTATTGTTTTAATCCACTAAGCTCTGGAGTAGCTATGAAACAAAAGTAACTAGAACACACTCTTGCTGTGCAGTCTCTTTTGTTTAGACACACACAAACATAAAAGGACAAGCCTTAAAATTAAAAATACATATTAAATTCCTAAACAAGGAGTTACATATAAATTAAATTTATATTTATAAATGTATTTATAAAGATACTAAATTATCCCAAACATTAATATTTAATATTTCATAAAATATTCATAAATACTTAATAAAATATATTCAAATAAATTTATATACTCTCAAAGATAAATATATAAATATACAATTAGGAAGGTTTATTCTTCTGTTCTAACGGTAATCTTTTGTTTGTTTTTTGCCCCCTTCACCATGAGCAATCTCCACAGAGCCGAACTGAAATATCCTTTTATATCCAGTTAAAAACTTTTTTTTTTTTTAAGATTTTTATTTATTTATTTATCTGACAGAGATCACAAGTAGGCAGAGAGGCAGGCAGAGAGAGAGGAAGGCAAGCAGGCTCCCTGCTGAGCAGAGAGCCCGACGCGGGGCTCGATCCCAGGACCCCGGGATCATGACCCGAGCCGAAGGCAGAGGCTTTAACCCACTGAGCCACCCAGGTGCCCCTCCAGTTAAAAACTTTAAAGCAATTAGAAAACTTATGCTATTTTATAGGATCTTCAAATTTTCCCCATTTTCTGATAATTGTACTTTATCCAAATTGTCAGAGCATATAGTCTTTTCCAATTATATACTCTCCTCCTTACAACTAAATTAATTGCTAGGACCAGTCCTTAGGGCAACACCCCTCCCATCATTTTGGGTGTCTGAAGTTTGTTCTTTCCACTGAGAGTGACCTGAATATCAATCTGTTGTTTATACATTTGACTGCAGCCTTTATATGTGAAAGTCTATTTGATTCAGTTTTTTTCTTTGATTCTTTGAGTATGTTGACTCTACTGTTTCCTATGAGCCACTGCTGAATGAAGTTCTAATGACTACCTCATTTTCTTTCCTCTAAATGGCATTTTTTTGGGGGGGGAGGCTGGAATTCCACTGGATTTTTTACTTTTTTGAGATTTTTGTTATCATTTATTTGTGAAGTTAAAAACGAGTGGTAGAAAGTAAAAACTGCCATACAACTTTTGGTTTGTTCTCAATTTGTTTTTAGTTTCAATGTCATCCTGAACAGATCGAACAGGATGGACTGGTCTTGGGATGGGATCGATCCCAGGGGAATGGAGCTGGGAGGAGAAGGAAAAGCAGAGAGGCTAAGGGGCTTCGGGGGGGTTGGAGGGTAGGGTATGTGTATGTATTTTTCTTTTAATCCCACTAATTTCATGAGAATATTTCCCAGTGCTGGTTATCACCTTAGGTAAACAATATTTTGATATGCAGTTTGATTTTTTTTTTCAATTTTAGGAGAGTTTTCTTCTTTATACATTTTTTTTTCCTATGAAACTCCCACATGTATGTTGAATATTCTTTGCCTATTCTGTCATTCTTAAATCTATTTTTACTGTTTATTTTTTTATTAATATATTTTCTAAAGACTGAAGTAATCAGACAGTGTTTTTCCTGAGCCATTTAAGAATAACTTGCTATCCTGACGTCTCTTTGCCCTTAACAGTATATATTTCCTATAAATAACAATATTTTCTTATATAACAACAAAGCCATGAAAATAAAAAAGTAACATTAATACATTACTACTATGCAATGCTCACACCTCTCTGAAGTTTCCCCAATAATGCCCGGTATAGAGAAGGATCTAGTTTAAAATCATGAGTTGTCATATCTGAGCATATATGCATTTAGTTGTCAGATCTTTTTAGTTTCCTTCAGTCATAACAGTTCCTCAGTCTTACTCTGACTTTGTAAGCTTGATACTGTTGAAGATAACAGGTCAGTTAGACTGTCACTTACTTTAGGTTTGTCTGATGTTTCCAGATGATTAGATTCTGGTTATGCAAATTTGGCAGGAATATCAAGAAAGAGATACGATGTTCTCTCCATCGCACCCTGGCAGGTAGTTTTACAATTTTGATTTCTCATTACTAATGTTATTAACGTTCAGCACTTGATTAAGTTTGTAACAGCCAGGTTTCTCTACTGTGAAATTACTTATTCCCTTTGCAAATAGTAAGCTACTGAAATCACAACACTTCTCCCTTCTCATCAAACTTCCAACTAATACAATTATTTTTATTAGTAAAGACTCAGGATTTCTGAATTTACTCAGTGCAGTGCAACCTCAAATTTTTGTTCAATTTAGCCAGTGGAAACCCTTTCAGACTGGATATTCTGTCCTTCTGACACGTGACCATCATTTCTTCAGCATTCACTTGCTTTCTGTAATAGAGTATTACAGAATAATCTAGTATTTTACCTGCCCCACCCCAGGAACTGGCCATTAATCCAAAGAGCCTTGGTAATTTTGGCGGGGAAGAGTATTTAGAAGCCAAGATCTGAGTGTTAGGCGTACACACTGCTATTGGGCCCAGGCTCGCTTAGTGGACAGAGCTAGAGAATTATGTGCATGCATGCACACATGTACAGACACACACACATACACACATTATATATGTTAAATAGACACATTTTTATATTGGTTTATATAAATTGAAAACCTTATGTTTATACCAATTTTTCTAATTCTAATCTTACAGGTTTTTATTTTAGATTTTTCCCTTTCCATATTTACCCCTTCTCTAAAAATGAAAATTATAGAGAATATTACTTTTAGCATATATGTATTCATTGGATCAGTCTCTCTGTAGGTAGTCTTCTGTCTCTACTACCATCCACTTCCTTGACTGAACTCTAACCAGTCGCATGTGTTACCTCCTCCCTCTGCTCTTTGTTAAACTTAATTTTTTAAAATACATTTTTTCTTTACATGTAATAATTTTATATATTTTATCAACTCACTTATGTTGTTCTTTCATATACTCCATAATTATTTTTTAACTTGTTTTGAAATATTAAGGTTATACTTTTCATTTATTTCATGGACATGTTTTTCTGGTATACTTTCATTGTGGAGATGTTATTCTGATCCTTATTTTCATTTTTTCAAACAGTTTTCCATTGGATTCAATACTGATCCTTTTCTGTTATTCATTTTTTAAAAAGATTTTATTTATTTATTTGACAGAGATCACAAGTAGGCAGAGAAGCAGGCAGAGAGAGAGAGGGAAGCAGGTTCCCTGCTGAGCAGAGAGCCTGATGTGGGGCTCAATCCCAGGACCCTGGGATCACAACCTGAGCAGAAGGCAGAGGCTTTAACCCACTGAGCAACCCAGGTGCCCCTCTGTTATTCATTTTTATATCGAATTAGTTTTCCTGAACTTTTATTTTTATTTTTAAAGACTCTATTTGAGAAAGAGAGAGCAAGTAAGCCAGCACATCCACAAATGGAAGGGTGGGGGAGAGGGAAAGCAGACTCCCCGCTGAGCAGGGAGCCCAATATGGGGCTTGATCCAAGACCCTGAGATCATGACCTGAGCTGAAGGCATATGCTTAACTGACTGAGCCACCCAGGCTTCCCAGTTTTCCTGAACTTTTAGGTAAGACTATTTGGGTTAGGCTAGCTTTTCTATCTTCACAGCTCTGGAGCTCCCTCTTTTGTTGTTTCTGACAAATGTTCAAAGATATGGTATCTCATACACTGTAAGGCTTCCTGGTGCTGTACTTTTCCCTTACTTGTCCATACCTTCTATTTCCTTTGGCCCTACTATCCCTATCCTGCTCAATTTGGATTTTATTCTCAGTTTTCTCTTGGTGTGGGGCTTCAAACTGAAAATGGAGCTATCACTGTTTAAATGTGTCAGAGGGTGCATCTCCCTTATACCTTACTGTAGATCCCCTACACTTAAAATGTATATTGTGCAAAAACCCTTACAGTTGTAGGTGCTGTTCTTAAATTGGGCACTGCATTTTCTAGTGAGTACTGATTGGCTTTTGGCCTTCTTATGCTGCTTTTCCTTGTACAGATGCTGGTATTATAGGGTCTCATAGCTGTTGATAACTTGTTTATACTTGCTTGTATTTTGGGATTCATGGGATATCTTTTCGTCTAGTTTTGTTAAAGATCTTTTAAATAAATCTTGGTGTTGCTATCCAGCTTTTTTCCCCTAATAATGGGGAGGGGGTACTTCTGGGCGATTAACTTTAAGTCTACTATCTTATTTTTAATTTTCCATGTGTCCTACTGCTCTATCAATCCATTATTTCAGTGGTTGTACAAGAAAATTATTAGGAAGTGATGAGTTTTCAATATTTACTGCTTTTGTTTTTAATATTTTAATCTTTTAAATATCGATTTGTACATTTACTTATTCATTCATTCATTCATTATTTTAAAGATTTTTTAAGTAATCACTGCACCCAATGTGGGACTTGAACTTATAACCCCAAGGTCAAGTCATGGGCTCTCCTGACTGAGCCTGCCAGATGCCCCACAATTTTTTTTTAAGATTTTATTTATTTATTCGACAGGGAGAGAGAGAGATCACAAATAGGCACAGAGACAGGCAGAGAGAGAGGAGGAAGCAGGCTCTCTGTTGAGCAGAGAGCCCAATGTGAGGCTCGATCCCAGGACCCTGAGATCATGACCTGAGCTGAAGGCAGAGGCTTAACCCATTGAGCTACCCAGGCGCCCCCACAATTTTATTTTTAATAATGACTATTTAACAACTACTTCACAAAATTTCGGAAAATTCAACAATTTGGCTCTTATAAGCCATTAATCACAGCTCTGATACAAAAGTGATGTCTATGCTTCCTTACTGCCTTAACAGCTCTGTGATGCCCTTAATAAAATGTTCATTATATTTCATGTAGCATTATTAGTGGTTTGCAGTGAATTTGCCAGTTGAATTAAGGAAAGCCTTAGTGACTTAAAAATTCTACATTTCAGAAATTTAAAATCCTTCTGTAAAAAGAACATATATTTTTATCACATTACTTTTTTTTTTAAAGATTTTATTTATTTGCCAAAAGAGAGAGTATACACAAGCAGGCAGAGAGGCAGGCAGAGGCAGCGAGAGAAGCAGGCTCCGTGCCGAGCAAGGAGCCTGATGCGGGACTCGATCCCAGGACCCCAGGATCATGATCCGAGCCGAAGGCAGCGGCTTAACCAACTGAGCCACCCAGGCGTCCCTATCACATTACTTTTTTATAGTAAAGAAGAATACTCTTTCCTAAGTTACTACAAGTAGCAATTAAAGTCTCTTCAACCTTAAAAGATACTAGAGAGCTAAGTCAATTCCTACTAATTTTTTAAATTTGTGCTTCACTGTGTTTATTCAGATTTTCATATTTATAGTCTTTACTTAATATTTACAATTCCTCCTAACCATCTGTCTGTTCAGAACACACTTCAACACTTTCCTCAAATTTACTTTTCCTTTAAACCTTCCATTTCATTTATGTAGCTAAGATTCCTCACTTTCCTGTCTAATCAATTCATACTTTTAGCTCTATCAATTTCCACTGTATACCCATCCTGTATACCATTTTCTTAGATTTTATTTTGGGGGGAGAGTTTAATTTCTTTTTCACTTATTTATATCCCTCTCCTAGAAATCGTATCACAACTCATTCCAGGAAAGCTACACTGGGAGAAAACAGAAATGTTATACAGAAAGTTTTCTCCATTGAGTATTTCAGACAAGTTTCAAACTTGTCATGAAATACATTCAGGGAGTCTCTGAACTTCTGGCCATAAGTTAAATAATATGTGAATGCTTCTAAGAGGAGAGAAAATGTTTAACAGCTTATTTTCTGCATTTTATTCCCCTTTTCAACTTCTAATCTTTGTTTTGACTCTGCTAGAAGTGAAAAGACGAAGAAATTAGGGGAAGAGAGTGAGGATAAATTGTATCTCCCTCATTCTCTTTAAATTTGCAATCCCAACTGTGAAGAAAAAAACTTATTTATACTCTGTAATGAAATACATTAATTAAATGCTGAACTGAACATCTGAGAGCAAGAGCTCTCAGAGAATAGATACAACTGGTTTAAAGGAGAAAACAAAGGCAGGCTGGTTAGGTAGTAGCTAAGGGTAGAAAGACACAGAAAGGAAAGTAAGAGACTAAAACAAAATTTAATTAGGAACCAGCCAGAGAAAATTAGTATAAGAGATGACAAAAGCTTGCTTACAAAGAAGCGCCACTGGTCCAATACAACCCCTCCATTTAGTCTGTACTTCTCCTCTCTTTGGTTGTCACCAGGAAGAAATAATGCAAGCAAAATGAGGAGATGGGGGTTAAAACTCTACCTCTGCAGGTGAGATTTAAATTAAAGCTTTGGAATTCAGACAAATTAAGTTGCTCTGATCAAACTCTCACTTTTCTCGATTCTAGTTTAGTCACTTAAAAATTAGGAATAATATCAACTTCAAGGAATTTTTTTTCTCCTGGAAAAAAACAGTTCAAAATTTAAGACAACCAATGGGAAAGAGAATGTAAGTTTCACGTTAATTCTTTTTCTTTTATCTCTTTTTCCTTTATAATATCACTGCAATATAATCAATATTTTTTGAACCAAAAATTTAGATTTAAGGTATGAAAGCTGACATAGTGTACCTAAGGAACAAGGAGATAACTATCTGAGGTTAGGGCTTTTCGGGGTGTGGGGACCCACTTGGACCCCAGAGTTGTCATAAAGATTATTTTAAACTGAAGACGCTGGAGATTGAACAAAGGCAGAAAAAAAAACCTTTGCAGAGCTTCCCTTATCTGACCAAAATAAATATGGCTATTATAAATCCCCTCTCCTGGGGGGATTTGAGAAGGAAAGACTACTCTTATTTATATAGACACATTATTAGAAACTTTCTCCTAAAAACCCATGTTCTTCCTAAAGAAATGTATTTGTTTTTCCCACAGGTTTTTCTCTCAATTCTTTTTTCCACACTAAGTTAGGTATATAAGCAATTAATAAGCCCTACTTCTTTTGCTGGCTCCTCACAGGGATATAAAATAAACGCTTCCCTCATGTGAATTGGTCTTTTGTCCATTTCAGTTGCAAGCCCTAGCAACTGAAACTAAAAGGTTAGAAAGTTTTTCCTCCTCTACAAAGAGGAGGAATCTTAACCACTTAATTAGCTGTGTAACTGGCAAATTACTTAAAACTTTTTGTGCCTTTGTTTACTCACCTGTAATGTAACTTAACCACTTAATTAGCTGTGTAACTGGCAAATTACTTAAAACTTTTTGTGCCTTTGTCTACTCGCCTGTAATGTAAACTGGAGATAATAGTGCCTACCTTACAGGTTTTATGAGAATTAAAAGAGTTAATAAATGTAACATGGTTAGTACCATATCTGGCACACAATTTTTCTATTATATTCTATTATCTAATCCACAGGAAGATCTTGAACTACATAGATCAGGAACTATTTGTCAAAATTTCGTAACTTCTGAATATCGAGTCAAAGACTAGCACAGTAATTCCAGTGCCCGTGTTTGATTAGTGCTATAGATCCTGAAAGACAAAAACTTACTCCTATCAAAAGCTTACCTCTTTGGTCTTTGTCTGTTTGTATGAACACATATCTGTCAGATTATCAATGAAGCAGAGAATCCCAAGGGATTCATCATTAGTAAAGTGAAGATACTAACTGCAGAGAGATGACCGATTAGCAGAGTGTCAGGTGACTCCTTTTATACTTCTTATAGTATAAAAGTATATTCTTTCTCTCACTGAGAAAGAAAATCAGCCTTCAACTTATATCCTTGGCCCTCACAGGAGTTATACACTAATGATGTAGAATATACATTTTTAAAAAAAACGCTGTACAACAAAAATACATTTGTTAAAAATATATTATTTATATTAAAATGAAACATAAAGCTATAGCATCACTGCCTTATAAATAAACAACGTAAGCAATACAGCAAGGAGGACAGGTGTTTTCAAAGTACCCAAAGCATGCTTTTAAATTTTAACTTTTCTATTTTTGGCTTTTTTTTCTTTCTTTTTTTAACCTATGATGTCATTTCTTCTCTCTGCCCATCTGAATCCTATCCATTCTTTAGGTTGCCAATTAAGACCCAATCCTACTCTATGGTATCTTTTCTCATGCCAGGCAACATGAGGTACTTTCTTTGAATTCCTCAGGTAAAGGCTGTCTTCTGTGCTCTATTGGTACTTACCATGTTTTTATTAGGCAACAGTACCATAGCTATGGTAAAAGAATACAGTAAACATCAACACTGCCAGACTAAGCACTCATTAAAATACTCCCAGTGAAAAGTATCTAGATTTTGAAGGTAACAGATTAGGGACTGAAGCCTAGCTATTATTAGCTTTGTTATCTGAGTTTATCTCATCATCTGTATGTTTTCATAAGGCTCTACCGCAAGGTTTAAATAAATAATAAACAAGCATGCACCTAAATAAACATCTAATTATAAACTGTGTTAAATGTTATAAAGAAAAAATATCACAGTGCTATCAGAAATGGAATCATGAGAGAGAGCCAGCAATATAAAGAAGAGGGAAAAAGAACACTCTAAGAAAGTACAGAATGATCAGAGAATGAGGATAGTATATGATGCAATAAAAAGGTCTGAAAGAAGATCTGTATGGTTAGAGCTTAGGGAGCAAAGGACAAGATAGGATAGGAGGGAGACAAACCGTAAGAGACTCTTAATCTCCGGAAACAAACTGAGGGTTGCTTGGGGTGTGGGGTAGATAGGGTGGCTGGGTTACGGACATTGGGGAGGGTATGTGCTATGCTGAGTGCTGTGAAAGGTGTAAGCCGATGATTCACAGACTTGTAACTCCCTGGGGCAAATAATACATTATATGTTAATTAAAAAAAAAAAGGAGCAAAGGAAAGGAGAAGGAGGGCATGCAGTGATCATGTGTATTGTGCTGTGCTCAATCACAAAAGGCCTTTCTTCCAGGTCCTATTAAAGGGTTTAGATTTTATTCACAGGTTAATGAAAAATGTTTTAAATGAGAAACAACACAATGCAATCTTTGTATTTAAAAAGATCATTTGGATGAACAGAGAATGAATTGGAGAAAATCAAGAACAAAATAAGACTCATTAGAGGCTATTAGAATAGGTAAGAGAGGATGGCGGTTTTGGTTAGGGAAGTATCTGGTGACAAAGAGACTGAGAAAGGGGCTCTGTGGCTTCTGGCTTAAGAATCAATGGAGATATCATGTATGGAAATGGTAAAATAACTGTTTCAGGAATGCACAACTGCAAACACTATGGGGAAATACAGTTGGCGACATCAAATAAGATACCTCATAAGTCTGGTGCTCACGAGATGTTTAGAAAAAAATATATCTGTAAGAGTAATCTATCTACATAAAGGTCTAACCTGAAACAGAAACTATTAAACAGTAGCTACCTGAATAATCGAAGTAGAATGCAAATTCTCCTTGATAAAAAAAAATGGTTCCCTCAAGAGAACAGTTTAAATTTTGAATACAACTAAAGAAAAAGTATCAATCAGAAAGGTTCTTATGAAGTACAGAAATCTCAAAAAAGAACAAAAGAAAATAAAAACAGTACAGGCACAGAAAGAGACAATCTGAAAGGAAGATTCTTGGGCCCATTCAGTAACTATTGTAGGAAAACAGTAGCCTACCCTTTCCAACCATCAAGTATATCTAGTGCTTATAGATGTACATGAGGCTTAGTTAAAAGCTGCTAAATATAAAAAATGGTAAAGTTAACTATCCCTGTTCTGGTCTATGCTTACCAAGCATTAGAGTAGTTCTTCTTCCTATCACCAATTTTTAACTCCTTATTAAATATAACCAGTATTTTTACCTGGGTTTCAGAAGATTCTTTCTGGGCAAACATTAACTAGAGTATGTCTGAATTTTGATGATTCTGAGTCCATTTCCTATCATGTGCTGTCTTTTCAAGAGAAAGATTCACTTCTTTTTAATTCAGTAAAGTCTGCTTCAATGCATAATTTCATTTATTCTCTTCCTAAAAAATTTTTTTAGAAAGTCTAATTGTATATATTGCATATACATACTTGCCTGTCCTTCATTGCTAATATTTTCTGTTTTAAAATTCTCATTTGTTTCATTTTATGTTTCCTCTTCTATCCTCTATGTTCTCTTTGATTTTTCTGCAGTATCTCTTTTGTCTTTGTGTTCAATTTAAGAAATTGCTTTTTCTTTCTGGGGTTCTGCTGTCTCAAAATCAATCTCCTGGTTGTGAAGCCATTTTTTTCTGTACAGTTCTTACACTTCTATTTAGTGATCTTCTTTCAAAGAATTGAGTGTATTAGTTGCCAAAAATAGGAAGATCAAATTTTCATCTCATCTATGCCAATGTTTGTGTGTGTGTGGGTATGTGACTAACTTTTATCCGTTGCTAAGCTTTGTTGTTTCCACTTCTTCTTATCTTTGTATGAATGCCAGAACAGTTACTTTTTAACTACTTATTACCAAATGAGTTGGATTTTGCTGGATAAGCTATTTGACTGAATCAGAAAGTTAAGGGGTGCAAGAGGGATGGAAGCATACTATCTTCATGGCCTTTGAAACCAAAGGACTGTCACAGTATGTGATGCTATCAAGACAGATTCCTTCACCCAAATACAACCACTCTACTTCTTTAAACCAAACCACATCAAGGAGGGTTTCTGTTTTAGCATGTTCACTCCAATTCCTGTTTTTATACCTCAAAAAAGCTCCTCACCTTCAGAAAGAGTTATTTTCTGTCATATTCTAAGTTCTGCCACCACTGAGAATTCTCAACATTCCATGTTTTTAACTCTTCCCTCTCTCTGTGTGGCTTCTACCAGACCTCAAAGCTGCATAAGTAAGCCTTTGCCTGTGTTTTATTGTCCAGGTCTTCAATCTGTCATCTTAGTTTTGCTTAATGTGAGGTGGAGTTCTGTTGGTAGAAGTGCATGTATGTTTTATTTTCCTTGTTGCTTTTGTGTGTTTTCTGGGAGAGGTCAGATGCCGACTTACCTTTAATCATACCTAAATAGTCTATATTCCTTATGCATGTATATAAATGAGAACCCTTCTATAATACTAAGAAGCCAGTATCTCAGTAAATATTGATAACTTGGCTTCCATATAGCATACCTATGGGGCGAGAATGTGTTGGCTAGAAGATAATAGTATGTGTACCCCACTGGAGGTTTTGTTTCTCACTGAATTAACAAATTGGCATTCTGATTTCATATATTAGTCTCTATTTGTTTGGTTAATGTAAATTTATCCATTACATAAGGCAGATTTACCTCTGTTCAGTTAATGGACCTAAAGTGCTGAGGTTTACAATTGTTCATATTATTGGGGGACACCTGGGTGGCTCAGTTGGTTAAGCAACTGCCTTCGGCTCAAGTCATGATCCTAGAGTCCCAAGATCGAGTCCCACATCAGGCTCCCTATGACCTTCTCCCCTCTCATGCTCTCTTTCTCAAATAAATAAATAAAGTCTTTAAAAAAAAAAAACCCAACTGTACATATTATGAAATAGCAAGGAAAGCCCTACATGCTACTTTGATTAGCTAAAAAAACTCACTAGGTTTTGTTGCAAAAATAACTTTGAATCTAAGAAAAAAATAATAAATTTAACAGTTACTAAATTAGAAATTATTTCACTGACTCATTTAGCACATCATTCTTTACCTTTTCACCTTGTTGTTTATGAACACTAGCCAGTATGTTATGTATTCTTCTGGGTGTTTAAGCTTTTTAAATTCCACTGAGGTTTTATTGGAGAAGTGGTTATGTTGATGTACACCACTAGAGTTTTACATATGCTTAAATATGGCATGACCTTAAATTTTCCATTACCACCTTCTTCCCCTAGGAACTCAGTCAGGTTGTGTCCATGATACTTCACTATTTAGAAACACATTACATACCAAGCTTGTTATTTTTTTCTCTTTATTTTAAACAGCAATAAAGACTATTATAAATATATCTTAAATCTTAACATACAATCTAATTCAAAAGTTAGAAAAAAATTGGGATAACCTACCTTTCTTTGGTAATGCTACTATCATTGTATATGGTTTTTATACAATCCTTTGGGATCACTAACCAAACACAAGGTATGTGTTTGTTTAGAGGATAGATTTTAAAAAATAAACACTTAAAAATTAATCCAAGTAACAGTGAAATACTCAAACAAATTCCTACATCCTACTGAACACATTTTGACCTGGATTGTGAAGTAGGTTCAGACTAAACAAATACTAGATTAATAAAAGAGATCAAAACAAAAACATTAAGCTTGGAAAGTTAAACATTACTAAGAGGAAGAATTCTAAAAACTGAAATAAACAATAAACACAGACAGCAAGAAATTTATTACCTTCAGGCCGATATTGTGCAACAATCGTGACAGCCTGGCCAGCATTTTTCAAAGCGGCTGCTGCTTGCTCATGGCTGGCAGTTCTGAGGTCAACACTGTTTACCTGTAAATCAAATTGAATCTTAAATTTGAAAGAAATTATTCACACTGATTAGAAGCCATAATAGCCTTTTTGAGTAGGCACAGAAAAAAAATTACATGCAATAATTTTATCACTAAAACATCTTCTTGTTCCAATTTACTAAAGTATATCATGCAGTAAAATAAAATATTACTTTTATTTACTTTTCATTACTATTAATGAAAGCAATTTTATTCACTAAGAATATTTTGCTTAATATCAAGTGAGCAAAACCAAAACATTTTCTTCCAAGTTTTCCAGGAGGTTGCCTACCAATCTCTTGGGAAACATATCTTAATTTGGTAACTTGAAATATCAACAAATATCATTTTGTACAGCTTATATTACTAGCAACTCAAGCAATGGGAAGGACATTAATTTTGTATGTAGCATCCTTTCAACTTCTGCCACACTTTCATTACTATTACTCGTTTTAGTTCTAATTCTTTTCCCCAAACTAAGCTTCCATTTTTTTTAATTAACATATAATGTATTATTTGCCCCAGGGGTACAGGTCTGTGAATCATCAGGCTTACACATTTCACAGCACTCACCATAGCACATACCCTCCCCAATGTCCATAACTCAGCCACCCTATCCCATCCACACCCACCCCCAGCAACCCTCTGTTTTGGAAGATTAAGAGTCTCTTACGGTTTGTCTCCCTCCCGATCCCATCTTGTTTCATTTTTTCCCTCCCTACCCTCCACGTCCCCTGTCCTGCCTCTCAAATTCCTCATATCAGAGAGATCATATGATAATTGTCTTTCTCTAACTGACTTATTTTGACTAAGCTTTCATTCTTTTGGAGTAATAGGAAGGCAAGTATTTAAAAGTACTAAAATAGCTCAGATTTCAAAGACTGACATTTAGACAGAGTAAATGTTATCAAAAGAACAAGAGGTGTTTTGAAAACAGGGCCCTTCCTTGGGTGAAATAACTACTGATGTGATCAATTTCACTTGAAAGTAAGCAACTTCTTTCTTTTTTTTTTTTTAAAGAAAATATTTATGGGGAGCCTGGGTGGCTCCGTGGGTTAAAGCCTCTGCCTTCGTCTCAGGTCATGATCTCAGGATCCTGGGATGGAGTCCTGCATCGGGCTCCCTGCTCAGCCGGGAGTCTGCTTCCCCCCCCCCCACCCTCGCCTGCCTCTCTGCCTACTTGTGATCTCTGTTAAATAAATAAATAAAATCTTTATTTATTTATTTATTTATTTATTTATTTATTTATTTATTTTTACAGATTTTATTTATTTACTTGACAGAGATCACAATTAGGCAGAGAGATGGCAGAAAGAGAGGAAGGGAAGCAGGCTCCCCGCTGAGCAGACAGCCCGATGTGGGGCTCCATCCCAAGACCCTGGTATCATGACCTGAGCCAAAGGCAGAGGCTTTAACCCACTGAGCCACCCAGGCGCCCCAATTCTTATTTCTTAAAGGCTGCCAATACCTAGTATATACTGCAAACACACTATCTTAAGACACTGTACCTTTTCCACTATTAGCAAAACTTAAATGGACATTCATGGGAGCATTATATTTGAATGGTAATAGCTTTAAATACTTAAGTTGTTTTTTCCCTCTAAAAATCAGCAGTGAATAGACTACAGTAATGCTTGAAACCTTGAACAAATATTTTTGGAAAGAACAACTGTCAAGCAATTTTTATATGAAAGTGTGTTTTGTCTCAAGTCTGTGAAAGATCATATACCAATTTTGGAAAAAATGACTATGAGCCTAGAAATTCTTGAGATTTTAAAATTTATATAAAAGAACATTTTAGCCATGTAAAGACCTGATACTTGATATTATTTATAAAGGATGTCATTATGCAGCTAAGTTACAACAAACACACTTTAAAAGCCAAGATGCCCTTCAACAGACGAATGGATAAAGAAGATATGGTCCATATATACAATGAAGTATTATGCCTCCATCAGAAAGGATGAAAACCCAACTTTTGTTTCAACATGGACGGGACTGGAGGAGACTATGCTGAGTGAAATAAGTCAAGCAGAGAGAGTCAATTAGCATATGGTTTCACTTACTTGTGGAGCATAAGGAATAACATGGAGGACATTAGGGGAAGGAAAGCAAAAGTGAATTGGGGCAAATTGGAGGGGGAGATGAACCATGAGAGACTGTGGACTTTGAGAAACAAACAGGGTTTTGGAGGGGAGGGGAGAGGAGGCTTAGGTGAGACTGGTGGTAGGTATTAAGGGCATGTATTGCATAGAACACTGGATGTGGTGCATAAACAATGAATCTTGGAACACAGAAAAAAAAAAGATTAAAATCGGTGCAGTGCACCTAACTAATGTACAGAATTTACTCAATTTCACATTGCTCCATTGATGTCATCTATAACAATTAAGCATTGTAAAAAAAAAAAAAAAACCCAAAACAAAACAAAACAAAACAAAGTTTTTATTTATATTCCTGTTAGTTAACATACAGTGTAATGTTAGTTTCAGGTGTACAATTTAATGGTTCAATACTTCTATACAGTACCCAGTACTCATCACAAGTGCCCTCCTCAATCCTCATCACCTATTTCACCCATCCCCCACCCACCTCCCTCTGGTAACCATCAGTTTGTTTCCATAGTTAAGAGTGTTTTATGGTTTGCCTCTCTCTTTTTCCCTCTGATCATGTTTTGTTTCTTAAATTCCACATATTAGTGAATTCATATGGTATTTGTTTTTCTCTGACTTACTATGCTTAGCATAATACTCTCTAGCTCTATGTTGTTGAAATGGCAAGAGTTCATTCTTTTTTATGGCTGAGTAATATTCCATTTGTGTGCATGTAAATACACACACACACACACAAAATACACATCTTTATCCATTCATCAATCAAAGGGCATTTAGGTTGTTTCCATATCTGGCTACTGTAGACAATGCTGTTGTAAATATTGGGGTATATGTATCCCTTTGAATTAGTATTTTTGTATTCTTTAGGTAAATACCTAGTAGTTCTTGAATGAAAAATCAAGATTAAAAAAAACTTTAAAGAAATGTAACACAATGTAATGTGCTTTTATTGGAGATTATTTCTAGCTGAAGGCTATAAAAAAACTCAACACAACGTATAAATAGTTCCAGGTTGAACATAAAGTAAAACTAATTTCTAATTATCTGAAAAACAAACAGGAAAGAATTCTTAATTTCACTTTCAGGTAGTTCAGGGTTGGTATACAGAAATACAGCTATTTTCTGTCAGTGATTTTCTGTCCTGCAAAGTCGCTGAACTTGTTTATTAACTGAATAGCTTTTTTGTTGTTGTTGCTGGATTTTCTAAGATTGCCTGTATGTAAGAGATCATGAATCTGCAAATAGAGTCTTCCTTCATTGTTTTAAATCTGGAAGCCTTTTATTTTTTTCTTGCTTAACTGCCCTGTTTAGAAACTCCAGTACGATGATGAATACAAGTGACAAGAGTAGACACCCTTGTCTTGTTTATGATCTTAGAGGGAAAGATGTAATGGTGCTGGTTTCGAGAAGTGCTTTTTCTGTGTCTCTTGAGATGACCGTGTCATTTATGTCTATATTCTATTATAAATATAGTGCTTACTTTGATTAGTTTTCTAATGCTGAACCAACCATTCATTTCTTGGATAAAGTCCACTTGGTTACGGTGTATATGTTTATGCCGGTATATAATGTTTTTTTATCCTTCTGTCTCCAGTTTGCGATTTTTGGGTTTTTTTTTAATATCGGTAAGGATGTAAGAAACATTGGTTTGTTATTTTCTCCTTCTATTATGTCTTTCTCTGGTTTGATAAAAACAGTATTGTCCTCCTAGAATGAATCGGGAAGTGCTCTTTATGCCTTTTCCTTTACTGGGAAATTTGTGAATGACTGGTGTCAATTCTTTAAATGTTTGGTAGACTGTACCAGTGAAACCATCTGGTCCTAGGCTCTTGCCTTTGTGAAATGTTTTATCAATTCAGTCTTCTTAATTGTTATAGGCCTATACAGATTTTCAATTTCTTTTTTTTTTTTTTAAGATTTTATTTATTGATTTGACAGACAGAGATCACAAGTAGGCAGAGAGGCAGGCAGAGAGAGTGGAGGGGAAGCAGGCTCCCTGCTGAGTAGACAGCCCGATGTGGGGCTCGATCCCAGGACCGTGGCATCATGACCTGAGCTGAAGGCAGAGACTTTAACCCACTGAGCCACCCAGGTGCCCTTCAATTTCTTTTTGAGTCAGTTTCAACAGTTTGTCTTTCTAGAAATTCGTCAACAATGACATAATATATACAATATATACTATATCATATGTAATCTATAGGACATATACATTATAAAATGTACTTTGTCTTTAGTAATGATTTTTATCTTAGTTTTCTTTGTATGTTTAGTTTTTATCTTCGTTTTCTTTGTAGTCACTCCAGGTATTTCCTGATTACTGCCTGCATAGTATATCTTTTCTAACCTTTTAATCTTTGTTGAAAAGTAAACCACTGTCTTTAAATCTAAAATGTGTCTGTCATACAGAGCATATAGTTGGATCCTGGTTTTTATTAAAGATTTGACAGTGAGGGAGAGCACATGCATGCACATGCAGTGGGGTAGAGGCAGAGGAAGAGAATCTCAAGCAGACTCCTCAATAAGTGCAGAGCCTGACACAGGGTTAGATCTCATGACCCTTAGATTGTAACCTGAGCCAAAACCAAGAGTCAGACACTCAACTGACTGAGCCACCCAGGTGCCTCCCCACCCACCATCCTGTTTTTTTAAATCTACCCTGTCAATATCCATCTTTTAATTGGAATGTTTAATTCATTTACATTTAATGTAGTTATTGAAAATATAAGATTTGTGTCATCTATTTTGCTATTTGTTTTCTTCATGTCTGATATCGTTTCTGTTCCTTCATTACTACACTTCTACCTTCTTTTGTTAAACAGATAATGTCTACTGCACCATTTTAACACCCTTGTTTATTATCTATATTTTCAGTTTTACTATACTTCTACCTCTTTTGTTAAACAGATAATTTCTACTGTACCATTTTAACACTCTTGTTTATTATCTATATTTTCAGTTATTTATCTTAGTGGTTCCTCTGGATTATAATTAACACAAGTTCTACTTTCTTAATTTCATTGCTGTATAAAACTCTGCTCCTATGTAACTCTGTGCCCTCTACCCACCTTGTGATACTATTGTCACATAAATTACATCTTTATAAAATGTGTGCCCATTAGCACACATTTAAATTATTGCTTTATTCAGTTGTCTTTTCAATCAGACAGGAAAAAAGGAGTCACAAACAAAAAAATATATTTATACTGTATTACATTTATCAATGTAGTTACCTTTAACAACACTCTTTATTTCTTCATATGGACTTAAGTTACTGTTTACTGTCCTTTTATTTTAGTCTGAAGGATTCCCTTTAGTATTTCTTGCAGGACAGATCTACTAGAGATGAACTTCCTCAGCTTCTGTTTACTTGGAAATTTCTTGATTTGTTGTTTCTGAAGGATAGTTTTGCTCCTGGATATAGAATCCTCGGAAAATAACTTTTCTTCCAGAACTTTGAGTATGTCATCCTACTGTCTTCTGGCTTCCATGTTTTTAGACAAGATATCAGCTGTTAATCTTATTGAAGATCTCCCGTATGTAATGAATCATTTCTCTCTACTATCAAGATTCAGTATTTGTCTTTTGACAGTCTGATTATGATATATGCATGGTATGGATCTCAAGTTTATTCTACTTAGAGTTCATCACTAAGCTTCTCAGAAGTGTAGAATGATTTTCATCACATTTTGCAAGTTTTCAGTCATTATTTACTCAATCTTCCTAGCTCTCCTGTCATTCTGTGACTTCATTATGTATATATTATATACATTATGTATATGGTATACACTTGATGATATCCCACAAGTCTTTAAGGCTCTTAATTTTTCTTCATTCCTTTTTCCCCCCTGTTCTTCATCTAGATAATCTCAAGAGATGTATCTTCAAGTTTGTTGTTTTTTTTCTTTGGCTAGCTCACAGCTGTTGTTGAGTTTGTCTAGAGCACTTCTGCTTTTCAGTTACTGTATTTTTCAATTCCAGAATTTTTTTTTTTTATAATAGAAACCTCTTTATTGGTATTCTCTGCCTGCTGAGATAGTTTCTTTATTTTTCCTTTCATTATTTAGTTCTTTGAACATATTTAAAATACCTGATTTAATGTCTTGGTTTACTAAATCCAATATTCTACTTTCTTAGGGACAGTTTCTATTGATTGTGTTCCCACTGCCTGTGTATGGGCCTTATTTTCTTGTTTTTCTGCATGTCTCATGATTTTGTTGTGGAAAACTAGAGACCTGAAATAATATAATGTAGCAACTCCAGAAATTAGATATGTCCTCCTGCCCAGGGCTTGTTATTGTTGCTGCTAATGATAGTTGTTTTTGGTGACTTTCCTGGTTTTGGTAAAATTTCAATGAAATTTGTATTTTTTGATGTGTTTGCCAATGAAGTCACTGCCTGGTTAGCTTGGTGGTCAGTTAATGACTGGAAAGAGATTTTGTTTTAATGGCTGGACTCTTTGCTGAAGGGCTCTGTGTGCATGTTGGGTAATGCCTTCAAAACACAGCTAGGCAATTGATAACTCTGCCTTAATTGTCACTTCCTGTCCACACAGAGCCTCATGGTCAGTCAGAGGTGAGAGTTTAGGACCTTTACAGGTCTTTCCCGAGTATCTAGTATCCAGAACATACATGTGTCTCCCTAGATTCCAAGGAATATGTCAGAGTTTTTCAAAGCCCTTAATGGAGAGCTCATTCCCCAGTTTATCCTTTTAAGGTTTTGGTTAATGTATTGTTTGCTTCAAGTATTATCCAATGTCTCAGGCAGCCATAATGTGCCTATAATTGTTTCAACAAGTACCCCAGGGAAAAAGGCTTTTGCATTGGTGGAGCTCTGATGCAGGTCAAAACAGAGAGCCTTGCAAATGGGTTTTTAAAGAATGACCAGACAGGTCAAATTATGACACTTCTCTGGGAAAAAGGTTCTGAAAGTTCTACTCCCATCTTGCTCTCTGGTGTCTGTGAGGTTACTGATTTCACTATAAATGTGGACTATTTCTCAAGGCTAATGTGATCATGGAGAGCAGAGGATGGAACTTAAGACATTAAGCCAGTTAAAACTCCAAAAGCTCACTCTCATGAAGATTTAGGGGTTTTTTTTGTTTGTTTTTTTGAATAAACTTCCTGAATTGCTGAAAGCCTTTGGTTAAATTCTAGAGTTCTGAACAACTTCATCCTAACAATTCTGGCCACTTTTCTCACTTTCTTTACAGAGGAGAGAATTTTCATTGAAGTCTTTTGGGTCACTTTTGATTCTAAGATTCTATGAGTTTAAATTTTTAGCAAATATAAATTGTATTCTATACCATACTCCTCATAACTAGAATAACGGGAATGCTTAACTTATACCATACTGAAAACTACAGTGTTCTGTATATGTAATGAATCTTGATTTCAAAAGCTTCTTTCTTAACAAAATTAAATGTATCAGAAAGAATATTTTATAAAACCTAGGATTTATTTCCATGCTTTCCCAAATAACTTATTCATACTTTTCTCAGTGATGTGGGTTATCATTAAGAACATCAATAAGAGGGATGGTCTTTAGAATAGTAGTTCACAAAGTTTGGTCCCCAGAGCAGCAACATCAGTATCTCATGAAAACTTGTTAGAAATATAGAATTTTAGATCCTACCTAAGTCATATTGAAATTGAGTTGAAAACTTCAGGGAAGAGGGTCTAAGAATCTGTTTTTTTGTTTGTCTGTTCTTGTTTTAACAGTTTTATTTATTTATTTGACAGAGAGAGAGAGATCACAAGTAGGCAGAGAGGTGGGGCGGGGGGGGGAAGCAGGCTCCCAGCTGAGCAGAGAGCCTGATGGGGGCCTTGATCCCAGGACCATGAGATCATGACGAAGGCAGAAGCTTAACCCACTGAGCCACCTAGGTGCTCCAAGAATCTGTTTTTTAGTAAGGCCTTCAAGTGATCCTGATTCAAGATAAAGACTGAAGACAGCTAAATTTTGTTTAATGAGGTACTTAAATTAATTTGTTCCTAACAGGCTTTTATTTTAGTTTTGAATATATTTTTTCATATTTTCCTCTTGGGGTTTTTCCTACTGCTCTTAGGCTACTTCCCTAAAGAAGCTTAGTAAGCATTAAAATTTTAAGGCTACTGATGCATATAGCCTAACGTAAGGCCATATGCAACTTACACTCACATTACAGTGAGCAAGTGGCCTGGAGTATCTGGGAGTTTCAGTTTTAAAATCAAGACTAAAGGAATTTCCAGACATAGGGTTTTCAGTGCTGAAACTGGGAAATTTCTGCGTGAACGAGTTTGTGTTGGTCAGTCTAACATACTCTAGCAGTATGTCAGTGACCCATATAAAGTTGTCCCACATGGACAATTTAAAAAAAAATCTATTTTTGCTTTGAATTTTTTGCACCTATCTCTAAGCCAACTGAAAATTTATTTTGACACAAAGTGTGAAGTGAGGCTCTAAGCTAATTTTATTCTTCTAAACAACTAGCTAATTTATCTAACATTTATTTTTAGCAAATTCATTCCTTTTCACCAATTTGTCCTTAATATACTATAATTTATTTACAAAATTTAAATTACAGGATAAAATTACAAACAATGAAAAAATTTGAAGTTGAGTTGAAAGAATTTTCAACAACTGTATACACCCATGAAACCACAACTACTAACAAGATATATGCCTTTTCCATCACCAACTCACTGTACCTCTTTTAATCAGTATGATTACCGACAACCACTCTGACTTCTCTTAATAGAAATTATTGTCTTCTACTCATGATTATCATGTAACTGGAGTCTTACTGTATGTGTTTTTGTGGTTCTTTTACTCAAGGTGATGTTCTTTAGTGTTATCTATGTTGTGTTTCAGTAGTTTGTCACTTTTTACTGGTTAGTAGCGCTATATTATATAAATGTACGCCAACTTATTTAGCTATTTTGCTATTGATGGACACTTGAGTCATTTCCAGATCTCAATTATTAATAAGGCTGTTATGAAATTTTCTGTTAACTCTTCCTGTAGACAGGATTTCTTGGGTAAAGTCTGGGTGATAAGGTTAGTTGTATGTTTAATTTCTCAACAAATTCCCCCAAAATTCTTGTAGTGACTATACAATATGCCCAACAATAATGAATGAGAGCTACCAGTGTTCCACAGCCTCACCAATGTTTGTCATTTTTTTTTTTTTAAAGCCATTCACCTGGGTGGGATATGGAATATATGCTGGCCCTCCACAGTTAAAAATCCACATACAACTTTTGACTCTCCAAAATCTCAACTAATAATAGCCTATTGCTGACTAAAAGACTTACCAATTATATATCATATACCTTATTCTTACAATAGAGAAAATATTAAGAAAATCACGGAGGGGGGCACGTGGCTCAGTCGGTTAGGTGTCTGACTCTTGATTTCACCCCTGCATCACATCAGGGTCCCAGCTCAGTGGGAAGTCTGATTGTCTCCCTCTTCTGCCCCTCGCCTCACTCATTCACTCTCTCTCTCTCTCAAATAATAAATAAATCTTAAAAGGAAAATACATTTAGCATACTAGACTGTATTTATAAAAAAATCTGCATATAAGTGAATGCATGCAGTTCAACCCCGTGTTATTCAAAGATCACCTCTATTTCCTTTTATTTAGGCATAATTTACTTTCAATAAATTAATCTTTAGTTTACAGTTAAAGAGTTTTGACAACTGCACATGTTGTGTAGACACTGTCACAATCAAGATACAGAAAAGTTATATCAGTACTACCCAAATCCGATAAACCTCTTCATTCACTGTGGCTTTTTTTTTTTTTTTTTTGCACTGCCCTGATGCTTCATGTTAAGTACCTTTTCATGTACTTATAAGCCATTCATAGATCTTGTTTTGTGAAGTATCTGTTTAATTCTTCTGCTCATTTAAAAAACTGCATTCCTCATCTTTTTGTTAATTTGTGGGAGATGGTTATGTATTCTGGACACAAGTCTTTTGTCAGATATAGGCAGTAAGAATATTTTTTCCTACTCTGTTCCTTGCCAATTTGGTTTTTTAATGCACCCTTTTTATGGTTAGTATTTTATGTATCTTGTCCAAGAGACTGTTTGTCTACCGCAGGGTTGCAATGATATCCTCCTATGTTTTCTTCTAGGAGGATTATGGTTTGGGCTTTACATTTGGATTTAAAATCCCTGTAGAATTAATTTTTACATCTGGACTAAGATGGGGTTGAAGTTATTTTTCTATATAGATATTTAGTCATTTCAGCATCATTTATGTAAAAAGATTTTCTTTTTGGGGCATTTGGATGGCTCAGTTAGGCATCCGACTCCTGATTTGGGCTCAGGTCATGATCTGGGGGTTGTGAGATTGAGCCCTGAGGCAGGCTCAGTGCTCAGCAGGGAGTCTGCTTGACAAGCTGTTTTCTCCTCCCTACCCTCTCCTCCCTAACCTACCTAGGTTGCTCGTGCTTTCTCTTTCTCTAAAATAAATGTTAAAAAAAGACTTTCTTTTCACCACTGAACTGACTTAGCCCCATAGCCCTATTTAAGAAATCTTAGTCTAATTCAAGTTCGCTAAGATTTTCTTGTATGTTTCCTCCTAGAAATTTAGTTCTATCATCCATTTCATATTAATTTTTGTAGATAATGAGTGATAAGGACACAAATTTCTTTTTTCTTTTGCTACTTATTCCATTAATTATGGAACAAGGTGTTTAAATCCCCAACCTGATTGTACATTTTTTCCATTTCTTTCCTTAGTTCTGGTAATTTTTGCTTCATATATTTTGAAAGAATTATTAGGCACATGCAAACTGAACACTGTTATGTCTTCACAATGAAATAATGTTTTTTATCATTATAAAAATCTATCAATAATAATATTTGTTGAAGTCTATTTTGCCTCAAAGGAGTATGTCACACCATCTTTCATGTGTTGTTCGTATAGTTTATACTTTCTTCTACTCTATTACTTAGAACATATGTGTCTATTTAAAGAGAATTTCTAGTGAAGAATATATATTTGGGTCTTGGTTTTTTTTTTTTGTTTGTTTGTTTTTTAACCAAGCTGATAATTTCTGCATCTTAATTAAGAGTGTTAACTGCAATGTAGATTCTGACACAGTTGGATTTCAATCTAACATCTTCATATTGCTTTTTACTTACCCTTTTTTCCCCTCCTTTTCTGCCTTTGTTTGTAAGAAGCATGGATTTTTTTTTTTTTATATTTCACTTTATTTCCTGTATTGAATTTTTAAAACTACAGCTCTTGGGAGTATTTTTAGGGCTTCTTCCAGAAATAGTGACATGTAAATATAAGATATGACAGTCCACTTTCAAATAAATTTTTATCATTTCATAAGCTGTAAGATATACTAGTATAATTTGATTTTTCCTGTCAATTTGTGCTCTAGTGCCTTGTATTTTACTTCTATATGTCATAATCCCTAGTATACATGCAATTATTTTTGTTTTAAATGGCTAATAGTCTTCTTACAAAATAGGTACAATTATTTTTTTTTTAAATTTCAAAACCTTTTATAACTATCCAGGTATACTTTCTGTTGTTCTTAATTTCCTTCTGCAGATCTAGGGTTTCATCTGGTATAATTTCTCCTTAATCAGAAGAATTTCTTCAAGTATTTCTTGCAGGTTTGCAAGGGACATATTCTCTAAGCTATCGTCCGTCTGAAAATGTCTTTATTTCAACTTCATTTCTCTTAAATAATTTCACTGGATATAGGATTCTAGATTGATAGTTTTTTCCTTCAGCACTTTAAAGATATCCCTCAGTTGGCTTTGCATTTTGATATTAATAGAGAAGTCAGTTGTCATTTCTATTGTTCCTATGTAGATGTGTTGTTTCTAAGACTGATTTTAACACATGCTCTTTAGTGTAGTTGTCTAATACTTTAATTCTGATGTCTCTAGGTCCTGTTTGCTGAGCTTCATAGACCTGTAGGTTGGTATTTTTCATCAGTTTTAGAAACCTGTCATTATATTTTCAGATTGTCTCTTCATCATTACTGATACTGTTTCATAGATCTTGGATGCTCTGGTCTGCTTTTTCTTGTCAAATTCCACACACTGCCCCTTACATTTCAGTTTGGAAACTTTGTCTGTCCTATGCTCAAGTTCATAGATTTTTTCCTTTGTTGAGTCCAGTGTGCTATTAAGTCTTTTAAATAAAGTTTTCATTTGTGACAGTTTTTTAAAAAAAATTTCTAGCCATTCCGTGTGATCCTTTTTTTGTAGTATATTGTTGTCTCAATTCTCCAATCTTTTCATCTGTATTTTCTACCTTTACCTCTATATTCTTTAGTATTTATCATCATTATCATCATCATGATTTTACCATACTTATTTTCAAGTCCCTGTTTGATAAATTCAACATTTGAGCCTTCTCTTGAGAGCATGATTAAGACCTTTTCCCCTGAGGGACGTAAGATGGAGTACTAGCACTAGATCCTGGAGATTACCAGGATCACTTAGTGTTTTATAGAGGAATTGCTGGCTTTTAAAACTGCTTTATAAACCTGCTGCCAGCTTCTGAGTTGCTGGTAAGTTCTCTTTGTTCTCAAGATCTGGCCCAGGCTTGCTGTGTCTTTGGAGATATCATTCTGGCAACACAGTCTCAGAAGGCTTTTTCTGAACTCTGTTATCCGCCACCCCCACCCCCAACTCTTATGTTTTAACACCTCAAGTACAGAGTTCCTAGGGCTGGTTTTCACAGATCTTCTGCCCAAGGTCCCCTATATTTCTGAGCAGGTACCTTGTATGATTCAGGAATCATTTTTTCTCAATTCTCTTCTGTTGGTTCCCAACCATTGGTTTATTGCATCTGAGCATTCAGTGAAGACCAACGAGAAAGAGCTGACAGGGATTAAGACTTGGTCTGTGGCTTCCTAGAATTTTTATTAGTTTTTCTAGTCTAGTGATGCCATTACATGTAAGGTATTTGGCTGGTTTCCTTCATCCCCATCTATTCTTTCTTTTTCTCCCATCACTCTACTGAGTACTACTGAAAACAAACTCACAGTGCAAAATTTAGAATAAAACAATTTATCATAGGTCACATGTATTAGCTACCTGTAAGCTTCAAAAAACAGAACTATTATTTATAGCACTTAATATAAAATAGGTTTAAAAGAAAAATCTAAAAGAATATTAGGAACTGTAAATAACAAAGAATCCACAAAAACCACCAAGATAAACTGAAAAAACAAAAACAAAAACAAAAAACCTCAAAAAAACAACAAACAAACAAACAAAGACCAGAAAGAATTTCTAGAAAGCAAAGGGTATTCTGAAATTAAAAAAATTCGTTTTGGCTTAAAGAGCAGATGAAGAAAATTCATGAACTAGAAAACAGATGACTGAAGTTAAGTACAAGGAGAGAGAGTTGATAAATATGAAATGGGGGTTAAAAGATATGCAGAACAGAAAGATAATATCCTCTCATAGGAACTGAAGAAGGACAGAATCCACACAATGTGGGAAATGCAAAATTTGAAAAAATACTGGCTAAGATTCCAGGATTGATTAAGGACAGAACTCCTCTGATCTAGGAAGCACAATGAATCCCAAGCAGAATAAATAAAATGCTAGCCATAAACACATTTTAGTTAAATTGTATTACACCAAAGAGTAAGAGACTTTAAAAGTAGTTAAAGTAGTCAGTGAAAAAAAAAAGAAAACCAAACCAAATCACTTGCAAACAAGACAAAGTGCAGATCTTTTTTTTTGTAAATAGCAACAAAAGAACCCAGAGAGCATAAAACAGTATCTTCAAAGTACTGACAGACAATAGCTGTCAACCTAGCTCTTTAGACTAAATTATATTTACAAGTGAGGGTGAAATAAAGATAATTTGATGAGCAAATATCAAGGACAAAAGAGCCATATTAATATCAGGCAACACAGCTTCTAGGGTAAAAACCATTATTATAAAGAGGATTATCACATAATGATAAAAAAATTCCTTCACCAGGAAGGAATAATGATTCTAAACTTAGATGCATCTAATAACATAGTTTCAAAGATATAAAAATTAAAAACTGCTGCAAAGACAAACTGTTAAATCCACCATCACTTCAGAAAGCCTAAAAAATATCTTTTAATAATAGATCAAACAGACAACAGATTACAGTATAAAGAAAATCTGTACTACATAAATAACAAGGTTAGTAAACATACAGAAAACCTTGCAGTCAACAAATGGAGAATACATAACTTTCTTCAAGCACATTTATAAAGAGTGACCGACCCCCTTATAGGTAAGTCAAATACCAGAAGACAATCTATCCTATAGAATATGTTCTCAGACAACACTGCAATCCTACAATTAAGTTGCAAAACGGTAGGAAAATAACCAAAATATCTCCCACAACTTTAGGATGTAAAAAACAAAACTTCTAATAGTAGGTGATAGTTATAATAATAAAAATGTTATTTTGATTAACATATCCTACCGATATAATACGATCTCCTTTTCTGAGCTCTCCACTAAGATCAGCAGGTCCTCCAGCCAAAATAAAGGAAATAAATATTCCTTCTCCATCTTCACCTCCTACAATGTTGAAACCAAGGCCTGTTGAGCCACGATGAAGAACAACTTTTCTAGGTTCCCTAAAAAAATTAGAAAAATATTGAACACCTTAGAAATTTTATATAGAACTTCATATTTTATCAGTGAGAATTCTCTACTGATAACTCTTATATTATCAAATTATAAATAAAGCTAGATGAAAGTTAAGATTTTCAAGACAAGAGTAGAGATTCTAAGTCCACAAAGTAGGCTTAGAAATTAAAGGAAAAATTATTTTAAATAAAAGCTAAAAACACATGTTAAAAATCAATGATTTTTGTTAAAAAACAAACATGAAACTAAAAAAAAAGGAGAAAAAAGTTATAGTAATTAAAAAAAATAATGACATAAAGAACCTACTCAAGAAATACACACACTTAAGAAAAGCTGAGGTTGTACACATCTTATTACCTAGGAATCAGTCACTGCCCTTACTTCTTAGATATTGTAAAAGGCAGATAAACCTTTATCTTAGAAAAGGTCGGTAGGCCCTTTTTCTAGTCTCAAAAGGTTGAATCATAACTAACCTAAGCCAGTCATAGCAATCTCATTCCTCTTTGTTAAGTTGAGGCTATGACCCTATTTTGACCTCTGAGAAATAAAGGTAAATTTTATTGTTATTTCCCAAAGAAAGATAGACCCTAATAAAAACAAAGCACATTCTGTTCCCTTCCCCACCCAAAATAACCCCCACACAAAAAATGAACAATAAAATCCCATTACTGATTTAAATATATATTAAACCATGAAGGTAAGACCAGAACAATCCCAGAGACACCATGGACCTAAGGGTTGCTACACAAATGCTGAATTGCACATCTCTAAACTTTTTGTATAAAATAATTAAATAGTTTTACTTCTTAAGTCATACCCTTCCAACTCTCTCTGCTGTTCATCCATTCTAAGATAAGACTTTTCCCCACCCCCTATTTAAAATCTCTGAAATCAGAATACATCTTACCACTACTAGTGTTTCATATTTGCTGCCAGTTATAAATGGTTGTGTGAATACCATGTATACCTCCGGTAAAACCACGAAAATTCCAGCAGCAGATGAGATACAGAATATCATTGAAATTAGAATGTATAATATTTGGTAAATATTTTAAAATTTTAATTAGATTTTTCTAAAACATTTCAAAAAGCTATCGGTAACAAAAGGCTTAACAGAAGTAAATTTTATTTTTTTAAAGATTTTATTTATTTGACCGAGAGAGAGCAAGAGAGCATGCACAGAAGCAGGGTGAGTGGCAGGCAGAGGGAGAGGGAAAAGCGGACTTCCGGCTGAGCAGGGAGGCCAATGCATGGGCTCAGACCCAGGACCACTGGATCATGACCTGAGCTGAAGGCAGACACTTAACTGAATGAGCCATCCAGGAGCCGCCAGAGGTAAATATTTTTAAATGATGAATTTTAGGGAACCTTCCTTATAATGTGGAATTAACTTAAAGCATTTGCTAAACACCTAAACTGGCATTTTCCAGTCATACATAGGTTTTCATCATTATTCAGCTTTGCCAGTTCACTTACAACGTAAACAAAATTATATTTTGTCAAAAACAGTTAAAACCAAATAATAAATTGTTTAGAAAATATTAAACACATGCACATATAAAAGAAAAAAGGGAATAATAAATCCAAATTCAGGAAAACAGTTCACTTGATGAGGCAGTGTAGGATCAGGGGACAAAAGAGATTTCACTATATCGATGTTTTATTTCACTGTTGGATGATAGACTTATAGTATAGGGTTTCTATTACTTTAGAACATATATGGAGGAAGTGGGAGGGGGGATGGATTAAATGGGTGGTGAGTATTAAGGACAGCACTGTGATGAGTACTGGGTGTTGTAAATAAGTGCTGAATCACTAAATTCTACACCTGAAACTAGTATTATACTATATGTAAACTTAAAAAAGAATATATATATATATATATATATATATATATATGAAGCAAAAAGCTACACATATTAGTTTTATATAAATGTAAATTTTATATAAATAATAATTTAAAATACTCTGCTAAAATCCAACAGTATTTCAGGGGAAAATAAATTCTGATTTTTCAAATAACACAGACACATGAAAAGATGTTCAACATCTTTAGTCTTTAGAGAAATGCATGAAAATCATGAGATATATTCCACCTACTACAATGGCTATGAAACAAAATAGAACAGAAAAAAACAAGTATTGGTGAGGATGTGGAGAAACTGAACCCTCAAATATTGATGGTGGGAATATAAAATGGTGTGGTTGCAATAGAAAACAAATGGTTCCTCATAAATGTAAACATACTATGTGACTCACTAATTCCACACTTTAGTATATATCCAAAGGAAGTGAAAACAAGGATGCAAGAAAGTGCAAGCCAACGTTTATCAGGTCATTATTCTCAATACCCAAAAGGTAGAAACAACCCAAGGGTCCATCAACAGATGAATGGATAAATAAAATGTGGTTTATACACGTAATGGAATATTATTCAGCCATAAAGAATGAAGGTTTTAAAAAATATACATTTTATTTACTTATTTGACAGAGAGAAAGAGAGAGAGAGCGAGAGCGAGAGCATGAGAGCACATAAGCAGGGGGAGTGGCAGGCAGAGGGAAAGGGAGAAGCAGGCTCCCTGCTAAGCAGAGTGCCCGATGCGAGGCTCCATCTCAGGAAACTGGGATCATGACCTGTGCAAAAGGCAGACGCTTAACTGACTGAGCCACCCAGGCACCCCAGGAATGAAGTTTTGGTACATGCTACAACATGGATGAATCCTGAAAACATCATGCTAAATGAAAGAAGTCAGACACAAAAGAATTTTAAGATGATACTTATATGAACAATCCAGAATAAGCAAATGTATAGGACACAAAGTACATTAGACTATAGGTTATCAGGGACTGGGAGGAGAGGAAATTTGGAATTACTGCTTAATGGCTACAGTTTGTTTGAGGTGGCAAAAAGGTTCTGGAATAGATGGTGATGATTGCCTAACACTGTGAATGCAATTAATGCCCATGAATTGCACATTAAAAAAAACTAACAATGTGGGGGTACCGGGGTGGCTCAGGCAGTTAAGCATCTGGCTTTGGCTCAGGTCATGATCCCGAGGTCCTGGGATCAAGCCCCGTCAGGCTCTCTGCTCAGTGGGAGTCTACTTCTCCCTCTCTCTGCCACTCCCTCTGTTTGTACTCTGTCAAATAAATAAATAAATTATTTTTTAAAAAAGGAGTCCTTAAAAAATTAAAAAATTAATAATGTAATATACCAAAAATCACTGGGTTTACATTTTAAATGGGATAAGTGTATGATAAGTGGATCATCTCTCAATAAAGCTGTTAATAAAATGAACTTTAGAATCATCAATTTTCTGTATGTTGGGATTTCTTTTCCTTTTTAATTTGATATTATTTATTTTTTAAAAAGGTTTTTAACCAACACTTAACCAACTAAGCTACCCAGGTGTCCTCTTTTCCTTTTTTAAAATTGGTAATGTGAGATAACCTCTGAAAGATTGCTTAGGTCAAAATTGTAGAGAACTTCTAATGTGAGGGTAAAGATTTTTTGTACTTCATATCTGGACAAAGTTGTGTAATTATTAAAAGGGAGTGCTAAAACACATGTTTCAGGAAGGCATATGTAGTAATCAACCACCTGATTTTCACATAAAAGTAAACAAAACAGGCAGACTTGTGTAATACCAAAAAAGTCCAATAAAATGGACTTTTTTATAAAGAAGAGATATAGAATGAAAAAGATGGGGAACAGCAATCAAGACACCAATATAACATATTTTTTAGTTTGAAAAATATGTAGAAATTAAAGACTGGATAAGCCATTAATTATTTTTCCTCTTTATTTCTATAATTGGCACTATTAGAAAACAACAAAGCTATGCCAGATCAGCATAAAAGAACAGCCTAAAGACTTAACAGTCTTGAAAATTCATATCACAAAGAGATAACCACACAAACCGGTTTTTTTCCTAATTTTCACTCCCAGCACAATTACTGAGCACATATTTACAATTTTTTTTTTTAAAGGATTTTCTTTCTTTATGATAGAGTGGGAGAAGGAACACGAGCATGGGGGAGCTGGAGAGGGAGAAGCAGGGTTTCTGCTGAGCAGGGAGCCCAATATGGGGTTCAGTCCCAGGACAGTGGAATCATGACCTGAGCCAAAGTCAGACACTTAATGACTGAGCCACCTGGGTGCCCCTATAAATTAAGTTTTCAATGTTGCTAACTCTTAAAAAAAAGGACATAGATGAATATCCTTTTCTATCTGCCCTTAAAGAATCCTTGCCTAGAGTCAGGAGTCTGACAAGAACAATTACAATTTTGAAAGCTCAAAAATAATAACGCCAACAATAATACAATTAATAAAAACATAAAACAGACGTAATTGGCAGACATTTAATGTTAAATGTTATAATATGAAATACTTGTACAAATTATAAAGCAATCTGTATAAACATAACATCCTTATTACTATAGTAAATAATCTGTAAAAGATCTAAAACACTTTTCACTTATTTTTTCCCACATACTTAAGCGTTCTTTGGGAATAAAAAGACAGATTTCCAAACTTTATTTAAAACAGTAAAGTCAGATCAAGGTAAATCTTAGGAGTGAGGATATCAAGGATACATATCAAGGAAAGAAAATAATCAGTTACTGAATTCTAAACATGAATCAAATTACTGCTATAAAAAATTTTATGATATATATTAAACAGGGATATATGAAAAGTTAGTTTTAAATATACATAGCATATTCTTAACTTAGTTTTATCTATGATAATTTCTAAGTACAATTAACCATTCTGAAAAAAAAAGTAGTATGTTTTTAAAAAGGGCAGTGATGTATATGGAATATAATTTATTTATTTATTTATTTGACAGAGATCACAAGTAGGCAGAGAGGCAGGCAGAGAGGCAGGCAGAGAGAGAGGAAGGGAAGCAGGCTCCCCACGGAGCAGAGAGCCTGATGCAGGGCTCAATCCCAGGACCCCGAGATCACAACCTGAGCCGAAGGCAGAGGCTTTAACCCACTGAGCCACCCAGGTACCCCTGGAATGTAAAATATATTTTTTTTTCAGCCTCCTCAAAGAACCCTCCAATGAAAAAAAATTTAGGTTTAAGTTCATTATCTGTCAGTAAAATCTTTTAGTCCTGAAAATTGTGGGCTATCTTACTTGGCTGATTACAACTTCTTCTAACAGTTGGCTTTATTTACAAAAGACAAATGTTCAGTTCCTTACCTTGTAATTTCATCATCTCCAAGCAGTGCTTTTGAAACAGGTGAGTATCTGGCTGGTGATGCTGGTGTATGGCCCAAGTAGGAAGATGGGCTAACATGGTTATCAACAGGTTGAGAAGCAGCTTCAAAATAAAGTAAAAAGCACTTTAAGTGAAATGAGCCATTCAGAACTGCATTTGTGAATTATCAATTTTAAGGTTAGTTAACGTATAATTCATATCCATTTATTTATGTAAGTTGGTAGAAAAGACCAGGTAAAAATTAGACAAGCTCAACTTTCTAAAAAATTAGACAAGCTCAAGCTCAAGTTTACTATACTAGTAAAAACTAGTATAGATATTCAGATCAGTAAGCAAACTTATCATGTTTGTCTTCTCTTAAAAAAACAGAACTAAAAAGGAGTTTTACATTAACTGATTTGCACAGTGAAATCTAAGAAGTGTCATTTAAGAGGCAGTCCTAGAAAAGATTGTAATACAAAACCCAAAGTACAATAACCTAATTTTTCTGAGACATCATTTTGCAGGTTAAGTTTAAAAAACTTTCTATTACTTAAAATTTAATTGTGAATAATGAAAACCGAAAGCTTAAAAACAGGTTCACAAAGATTATGCTCGACAAAATTTTACAATGATTAAGGGACTTCTGGCTTCTAGTTTGGCATGTAAGAAGCTTGGAAGTCATCACTCTGTTCTAACAATACCTTAAAAAGCTAAACAAACTAAAAATTCAAGTCTTCTTAGACCTTTAGGATAAGGGGGATGACAGGGCAAACTCCTGCCCCCAAACTGGAGAAAATGGTAGGCAAATACAGAGAATTATAACTTACCACAGCAGAAAACTCTGTGGGAACTAGTGCTAGGATAGAGAAACCTGAATTGTAACTGACAAATCGCTGGAGGTTCAGCATGGGCCAGTAAAAACACTTCTGGGGGACCCGGTTATTGGGGGAGCCCACACATTTGTGAGTTTTACCTCCTGGATCTCTACCAGGCTCTCACAGAGAATAGTGGAGAAAAATCTCCTCATGCTACTGACAGGAGGAAGGGAAAACACAACCCATTTTCAAATATACAAGAGCATTCTGTTTTTCATAACAGAGTCTGCCCTCAGGAGAAATGATCAAAGCCTAACCTGCTAGGGTTTTATCAGAGACCAGTGACCTGGGGTAAGGGAAATAATCAACTCCAGTCCATTCTAGTCATCCTATCCCACCTAAGGGAGGAAATGAGAATACTGACAGGCACTGTGTAGCTTACATTCCAGAGGTGCAAACTCATTAAAAGACTTGAGACCTGATCACAGGGCTAGGAACACTTTCCCTCTCCAACACCTTATCATTGTATTAATAATGGCCCATTTACAGCAGTTCCTTTCACCCAATACATCATGCCTGACTATCAGGAAAAAATTACAAGACATAATAAAAGGCAAAAACACAGTTGGAAGAGACAGAGCAAGTATAAGAACAGACTCAAGATACAGCAGAAATTTTGGAATATCAGACCAGGAATTTAGAACAACAATCATTACGGGTGCCTGGGTGCAGATAGTTAAGTGTCCAATTCTTGGTTCTGGCTCAGGTCATGATCGCAGCATCATGAAATCGAGCACCACGTCAGGCTGGTGCTCAGTGTGGAGTCTGCTTAAGACTCTCTCTCACTCTCCCTCTGTCCTTTCCCCCTGTTCTCTGTCTCTTTCTAAAATAAATAAATAAACCTTAAAAAAGTAAAGCAACAATGATCAATATGCTAATGGCTCTAGTGGACAGACATTATGAAAAAACAGATGAGCAATAAGCAGAGAGATGGGAATTCTAAGAGAAACAGAATGAAATCCTAGACATCGAAAACACTGTTAACAGAAATGAAGAATGCCTTTGATGGGCTGAGAAAAGAATCTCTGAACTTGAGGATATCCCAATAGCAACCACTAACACTGAAAAGCAAAGAGAGAGAAAAAAAAAAAAAAAGAATGAAACAAAAGAAACCTAAAACAAAATATCCAAGAATGGTGAGACACTATAAAAGGTGTGACATTTATGAAATGGGAATACCAAATGTGGAAGGAAAGAATGGAAGAAATATTTGAAACAATAATAATGACCTTAAGAATTCCCCTAAACTGGCATCAGACATCAAACCACAGATCTAGGAAGGTCAGAAAACACCAGGTAGGTCAAATGCCAAGAAAATCACACATAGAAGTATCCTTTTCAAAGAAGAGGAAAAAGGTAGTGGGGAAGGAGAGGAATCTTAAAAGAAGTCACAGGGAGGGGTGTCTGGATGGCTCAGTGGGTTAAAGCCTCTGCCCCCGGGATAGAGCCCCGCATGGAGCTCTTTGCTCAGCAGGGAGCCTGCTTCCTCCTCTCTCTCTGCCTACTTGTGATCTCTGTCAAATAAATAAATAAAATCTTAAAAATAAAAAAAGGGAAGTCACAGGGAAAAAACCTACTATACTGATAGAGGTACAAAGATATGAATTACATCTTAACTTCTCAGAAAGTAACAGCAGGAACACTGTATTCAACTATATATGCTTATGTATATATATGTGTATATGTATAAGTGAAATGAATGTCAACAATGGTACAAGGAATGGGAGAGAGGAATTAGGATTACTTTAAGGTAATTACACTACCTGTGAAGCTGTATAGTGTTAGTTGATATGTATATTGCAAACTCTAGGGCAACCACTGAAAAAGTAAAATGAGACTTTAACTGTTAAGGAAGGAGAGAAAATGGAATAAAATGTTTCAGTAAAACTGTAAAAGACAGAAATAGAGTGGATAACAAAGAAACAAGAACAACAAATAGAATACAGTAACAAATATAATAGATATTAATCCAACTATATCAATAATCACTATGAACATCGATGGTCTAAATGCACCAATTAGAAGACCAAGATTATCAGAGTGGGTCAAAAACAAGACCCAATTATATATTGTTTATAATAGAGCCACTTCATAAAGGCACATACAGGTGAAAAGTAAAGGGATGGAGAAAGATACTACCATTCTAACACTAATTGAAGATGGTGGGAGTAACTGTATTAATTCCAGACAGAGAAGACCCAAAATAAACAAAGGTATGAGAGATATAGAAGGGCATTACATAATGACAAAAGGGTAATTCTCCAAGAAGGTATAACTATCCCTAACATGTATGCATCTAGCAATACTGTCAAGCTATGTGAGATGACAGAACTGCAAGGAGAAACAGATGGATCCACATTCTTTTCTTATAAATGGACAGATATAAGAGGCAGAAAATCAGTAAGGACATAGCTAAACTCAACAATATCACTAATCAACAGGATATAGTGGATACCTATAGACTATTCCATCCAACAACAGAACATACATTCTTCTTAAGCTCACATGGAGCATTCACCAAGACAGACTACCATCTGGGCCATAAAACACAACTTAACAAATTAAAAAAAAAAAATCATACCATGTCTGCTCTCAGATCATGACGGAATGAAAAGCAATCAGTAACAAAATGACAGCTGAAGAATCTCAAAATATGTAGGGATTAAATAATACACTCCTAAATAATACATGGATCAAAAAAGAAATCTCTGGAGAAACTAAAAAATATTTTGAACCAAGTGAAAATGAAAACATGATGTATCAAAATTGTGGGATACAGTGAAAGCAGTGTTAAGAAGGAAATTTATAGAACTGAATACATTCAATACTATAAATCTAAAATGAATCATCTTAGTTTCTACCTTATGAAATTAAAAAAGAGCAAATCAAAATAAGAAGGAAAGAATAAAATTACAGCAGAAATCAATGAAATTAAAAAACAGGAAATCAACTGTAAAAATCAGTTAAGACCAAAAGCTGCTTCTTTGAAAAGATCAATAAAATTGGTAATCCTCTAGCCAAGCTACGAAAAAGAAGACAAATCATTAATATCAGAAATGAAAGAGGGGACATTAACAACAGAGCCCAGGGACATTAAAAGGGTAATAAAGAAATACTATGAACAGCTCTATGCCTACAAATTTCATAACCTAGATGAAATGGACCAGAAGCATACCTAGATAAATATAGTCAAGTGATCTTTGACAGAGGAACAAAAGCAATATAATGGAGCAAAGACAGTCTTTTCAATAAATGGTGTTGGAACAACTGGACATCCACATGCAAAAGAAAAAAAAAAAAACGAATCAAGACATAACCCTTACAAAATTAACTCAAAATGGATCAAAGACCTGTACATGAAACACAAAACTATAAGACTCCTAGAAGATAACACAGGAGAAAATCTAGATGACTCCGGATTTGGCAGTGACCTTTTAGATAAAACACCAAAGGCAGCATCCATGAAAAAAAGTATAAAAAAGCTAGATTTCATTAAAATGTTTCTGCTCTGAAAAAGACACTATCTAAAAAATTAAAAGACCTGGGGCACCTGGGTGGTTCAGTGGGTTAAAGCCTCTGCCTTTGACTCAGGTCATGATCCCAGGGTCCTGGGATCAAGCCCCGCATCGGGCTCTCTGCTCTGTGGAGAGCCTGCTTTCTCCTCTCTCTGTCTGCCTCTCTGCCTACTTGAGATCTCTGTCTGTCAAATAAATAAATAAAATCTTTAAAAAAATAAGAAATAAAAAAATAAAAGACCAGACACAGACTGCGGGAAAAATATTTGCAAAAGACACACCTGATAAAGAACTGTTGGCCAAAATATACAAAGAACTCTTAAACTCAACAGTAAGAAAACAACTCAATTTTAAAATGTGCCAAAGACCCTTAACGATACCTCACCAAAGACCAAAGGTGGTGAATATGAAAAAGGTGCTCTACACACCATATGTCATCAGGAAAACGCTAATTAAAATTGTTGTACATCTATTAGAAGGCTCAGATACTGAACAATGATAACCTCAAATGCTGTTAAGAATATGAAACGACAGGAACCCTCATATTATACGGCTGGAGTACAATTTGGAAGACAGTTTGGCCATTTTTTATAAAACTAAACATATTCTTATCATATGATATTAGCCATCATGTTCCTTGGTATTCACCAAAAGGAGATGAAAACTTATGTCTACACCTAAACCTGCTCAAAGATATTTAGAGCAGCTTTATTCATAACTTCTAAAATTTATAAGAAACCAAGATGTTCTTCCATTGGTGAATGGATAAATAAACTGTGGTACAACCAAAGAGTTATTCAGCACTAAAAAGAAAGGAGCTATCAAGCCATGAAAAGATATGGGAAACCTTAGATGCATGTTACTATGTGAAAGAAGCCAACCTCAAAAGGCTACATATTGTATGATACAATCTATATGACATTCTGGAAAAGGCCAAATTATGGTAACAGTAAAAAGATCAGTGGTCCTACAGGTTAGAGGAAAGGAAGGACAGGCAGAATATAGGATTTTTAAGTAAGTGAAACTACTCTGTATGTTCTGTGATGGTGGATACAGGTCATTATATATTTGTCCAAGCCCAGAGAATATACAATTAAAAGTTAAATCTAATGTCAACTGTGAGCTTTGGGTAAGATGTAGCAATATAGGTTCATCAGTTGTAACAAATATCTCACTCTGGTGGGGGATGTTGGTAATAGGGGAGGCTGTGCATGGATGGGGGCAGATGCTATATAAGAAATTTCTGTACCCTCTGCTTAATTTTGTTGTGAATCTGTAATTGCTCTAAAACATAAAGTCTATTAAAAAAAAACAACAACCACCTCTATGCTCTGACACCAGCTCAGATCTGTCAGCCCAATTTATAATTATGCTTTATTTAAAGAAGATTTATTTATTTTAGTAAGAGGGAGTGGGGCACCTGTGTGGCTCAGTGGGTTAAAGCCTCTGCCTTTGGCTCAGGTCATGATCTCAGGGTCCTGGGATCGAGCCCCATATTGGGCTCTCTGCTCAGCGGGGAGCCGGCTTCCCCCGCCCCTCTCTCTGCCTACCTCTCTGCCTACTTATAATCTCTGTCTGTAAATAAATAAATAAAATCTTCAGAAAGAAGGAGTGCAGGCATGCACGTGAGTGGGCGTGGGGCAGAATTCCATGGCCTGAGATCATAACCTGAGTTAAAATCAAGAGTTGGATGCTTTACCTAAATGAACCATCCAGGCACCCGTATAATTATCCTTTTTAATGCACCCATAAAAGAATGGAAACGTGGTAAGAAGCAAAAATAAAAAATAAGCGAAACTATCCCTCGGTTCCTTTTAATAATAGTAAATGTCATAAGTTGTAATTCTAGTGAGAGCTAAGAATAGAAAATTATAGGGGTGCCTGAGTGGATCAGTAGGTTAAGTGCTCGACTCTTGATTCAGCTCAGGTCATGACCTCAGGGACATGAGATCAAGCCCTATGTCAGGCTCCATGATGAGCATGGAGTCTGCTTAAGAATCCCGCCCCCCCCCGCCCCTCACCTATTTGCACTTGTGCGTTCTCTCTCTCTATAAAACAAAAAAGAGAAGATTACAAAGCTATTCCTTACTCAGGTAAGCAACACATTTCAGCTGTAGCTTTAAAAACACAACACATCTGAATTATATGCATCATTATCAAAACACACTGAAAGCTATATTTAACTTCCTGAGGCTTTATGATAAAGTTAAAAAGCATTTCAAACTTTAGCTGTAATATATATTACTTAACCATCAGTCTCTTCTTTCACTATATACTACTGTCTTCTATGCACAAAGCATTTTAACACAATCAGGAGTATAAAAATGCAAGGCTCACTAGTTCAAATTATTATAGTGGCTTGAGAGGTAAAAGGAATGAAGTGACCTGTGTAAAAGACAACTGGTAATAAATGAAATCATGGCATACTGGAAAAAATGCATGCTCAATAGGCATGTGTACATCTCCCTCTCTAATCATACAAAAAAGAAAAAGTTACAATGTCTATCGATAGTATAGGGCTTAGAAGTTTAGTGTATCTTTCATTTTATAGGTTTGCAGTGTCCAACGGTAACTGTTTTCTGTCTAGTTCCCATTTAAGATGCTATTCTGCATTCAAGCCAAAGGGCTTTCTACTATGGCTCTTGACTTTGGAAGTCCAAAGTCTTTCCTTTGGACTTTGATAAGCAAAAACATCTGTGATTTTCAAGGAAACTGGCATGTTGCTCTAAAGCAAGAAACTCATGTGAACCTCTATAATCACCAGCCCTTTAAAGTCTATGGTTTACTGATTTTGAACTCAAATTTCTTTGCTGCATCATCAATTATGGTTGGAACAATGACAACAAAATGCAAAAGGACAAGAACTTTGGTCAACTGCCCAAACCAGAAAAGGTACTTTTCCCCTGCAAATCTGTGCAGACTGTGTCTTTATTCAATGGATCTTTTCTGGAAGAGTCATTCTCACCTGTAAGGCATAGTATCTCAACACAGCAGGGACTAAAAATTAACGTTCTTATCAAAGAAATGACAACCCTAAAGAAGATCAGATAAAACGACACTATTTCCTATACTGCAAATCCTAAGTGAAAAGATTCCCCAGATAACTACAAAACAAGGAAGCCTAATATTTTGTCCTTAGGTATCAAGGTTAATGATACAAGCCCTCCAAGATTTAGAAGAGAAGCCAAGTGGAAGGACTTGATGTAAAAGTGGAAAGAGATCAGTAACCAAGTCAGAAGTTCAATGAGACCTTCCAGGTGAAAAGAATATAAATTAAAAGTGAGAAACCTGTAATATACCAGAATGAGAATTATAATGTCAGCAAAGAAACTATGTTCTCTTTTAGATCTAATGGACTTTTTTTCCCTTCGTAAGAAACCCACTTTTATTTCTAGGTGCCCTATTTTGGTTATTATCTATATTTCGGTTACAACCACAAGAGTATGACCCCACCTGAAATTTATGGTCATAACTTAAGCTACAGTTTTGTACTTCTCTCCAGTGATGTTCTGCTTTTTAGGGAGCAAGAATGAAGGAAGACAGCAGGTTGAAGCTTGGCTGGGATTCTGAAAAGGAGGAAGTTGGGGGGGCCAAAGGAATAGAAGATATATGCAATGGAAAGAGTATCATAACAAATAATGGAAGTTAAGCTAAAAACATAGACAGATGGGGACCCAAGAGGGCAATCAAGTTGTAGTGTCAAAGAATGGAAGGTCAAAATGAGGATGAATTACTAGAATAGGGATAAATGAACTGAGGTAGGTAGTCAAAAAATTGAGGTGGTGAAGACACTGATAATGAAAACATCTAAAGTTATAATTATTAGAGATAGAGAAGGAGGGAGAGAGAAGAGAGTACATGGGGCTGGGAAGGGGTAGAGGCAGAGGAAGAGAGAGAATCTCAAGTTGACTCTCTACTGAGCACAGAGTCTGACTCAGGGCTCTATTCCACAACCCTGAGAATACAACCCTAGACAAAATCAAAAGTTGTAGGCTTAACCGACTGAGCCACCCAGGTACCCTGATAATGATAAGCTCTAAATTATTATATGGAACCATGTGTTTGAAGTGGAGTGGAGGGCAGGATAGTTAGGAAGAAAAAGATCAAGAAACAGAGAGGCCAGACTGTTGAGTAAGTCATCAGTGTGAATTGTGGCTGGACACCACCAAGAATGACAATATGAATAGTAGTAGCAAGGACAATGGGCCTGGCACTAAAATCTTCAATGACTAAAGTAAGCTGGATAGTCTGATGGCAAGGACTTCGGAAAAGATGATAGGTAAAAATAATTTCTGTAAAAAGTTTTTATTTGTTTTTACTTATTTATTATTTTTAAAAGATCGCATTTATTTATTTGACACAAGTAGGCATAGAGCCAGGCAGAGGGAGAGGGGAAAGCAGGCTCCCCAGTGAGGAGAGAATAAGATGCAGGACTGGATCTTAGGACTCTGAGATCATGACCTAGGCTGAAGGCAGATGCTTAACCAACTGAGCCACCCAGGTGACCCTGTAAGAAGTTTTTAATCACAAATGCCTTTTTGAAAAAAAAAAAAAATTTATTTATATTAGAGAAGGAGAGAGAGGGAGAGAGAGAGAGAGAGAGAAAGCGTGTGCATACAGGGGAGGGAGAGAGGATCTCAAACAGATTCTGCACTGAGTGTGAAGCTTGACGCAGGGCTGATGTCATGACCCTGAGATCAAGACCTGAGCTGAAACCAAGAGCTGGACACTAAACTAACTGAGGCACCTAGGTGCCCTGAATCACAAATGCTTTTTAAAAAACACATAGATAAATGACATATGAACAGCCTATGTAGTATGAACGTGGGCTGGAAATATATAACAAGATTCGTAATTGTAGTCACCTAAGAAGAGGGGAATGGAAATAGAACCTTACGGAAAGAGCTGAACTAGCAAGGATAAACAACTTTTTCACAATGTTCTATTAGTTCAATAGATGAAAAAAGGAAAGCTATCTATGCCTATAAAGAAGACAACCATCATTATTTAATTATCACTCTTTAGGACTAGCTTTGACAGAGAGACAGACGGCGAGAAAGGGACCACAAGCAGGGGGAGCGGAAGAGGGAGAGAAGCAGGCTTCCCACTGAGCAAGGTAGTTCTTCCATTTCTATATTAGTATATATAAAAAATGGGTAATTCAATTAAAAAATAACTTTTTTTTTCCCCCAGTTCAACATATAAGCAGCAGCTTGGCTATCTGTATATCTGGTCATAATCAGGACACCAACTCTCAGTTCACAAAACAAGTGTTACAAATATGCATTGTTGTCTTGAACAGATAAGGCAGCATAATAAAGAAACAAGACTGATATCTACACTGGTGCATAAAATAGCTTTTTAGTGAATTTTATATTTCTAATCAAATAAAAATACATAAAGCCATTATATAAAGTTCATGTGTAAGGCCAACTATATGTGAGAATTTTAAACAAGTAGCAAACTTCTGTTCTCACACAAATGAAATATTTAAAAAAAAAAGATATCATCCCTTCTCCATTAAAGAAACTAAATATGATTTTTTAAAAGTTCAGTTATACTTGAGTAATTAATAAATCAATAGGCAGATAATGAAGATGTATCACTGGAAGACAGTGTATTTGTTTAAAAATAAATTTATGTCTAACTTATGACTAATGACAATAATGAACTTTGGCAGTTTTAAAACTGGAACCTTGCCATTTATAAAACCACAAATACCTCTAAAATTCTACAATTTAAATGAGGAACACTAGAGAGAGTACATTTAAGATCTCTGGTACACATGGGTGTTTCTAATATCAACTCAATTCACCAAAGAAATAAAACTTCCATTTTCAACAAACACAAAACACATTCCTTAAATCTTATCCCAGTCCGTACATTAAAAAAGAAACTGGAAATCAAACAGGAAACTTAAAATTACATTACTACTTTTCACAACAATTCATTCCTAGGCAACACAATTGTACTGCATAAAATACAGTTAGGTAATATACTAGAGCTTGTATAAAAATAGTATCTGTGCTCACATAACAGAACATAGAAAAGCCCAAGTTTCAGAAATATTTAATATTAGTATTTCTTGAAGTGTAGTCCATGAACTAGCTGCACCAGACACCTCAAAATTACCAAGGTTTTAAAAGAATTGCTTGTTAAAGTAAATTTCTGTACTACATCCCAAAACTATTAGACAAAACAGGAATGTGCATTACTTGCAAATACCTTTGGTGACTGTTATCTACATAAAACTTTGAAAAAGGACACACCCCTTCTTATTATCAAGATTCTGATTTAAATTTGATTTTTAAAAGCTATTAAGTTAAAATGCTTAATATAGTTTCTTTAACATATTTAAAAATAGGGAAATAAGACAGATTTAAGCAAACAGACTTACGGTTGGTGATATCAGGTGGTACATAGCCATCATTCATATACATACTTGTGGGTTTTGCCACTTTCAAATAAACAAAATCAGATGTATTCTTTAAGGCAGTTACTGCTTCTTCATGAGTAACTTCCTCTAAACACACACTATTCACCTAAAAGAAAATCCCAAAAGACATTTGTTTTAGGACATTTTCACTAGCTTTCTGCTCTTTCCTTATAAACAATTATACCAAAATACGGGAAAAGCAGGAGTGATTTAAGGAATAGAAAGATATATAGAAAGAAAATATCCATTTTTACTATCACATCAGGAAGTTGTTTATGTGTATTAATGGAATAGGCAACCTTTTCTTCTTTTAAGATTTTATTTATGGGATAGAGAGAGACACAGTAAGAGAAAGAACACAAGCAGGGGGAGTAGGAGAGGGAGAAGCAGGCTTCCTGCTGAGCAGGGAGCCCGACATGGGGCTCGATCCCAGGACCCTGGGATCATGACCTGAGCCAAAGGCAGGACTGAGCTACCCAGGCACTCCTGGAATAGCCAATCTTAATTCCAGTCCCTATTCCTCACGACCCCTAAGCCTAATTCTTCTTCTGTTCTTAGGTATTTATAAATATATGTAAGGTATATTTAGATTTTTTTTTAAGAAAATGAGACTATCTTAAAGTTTTTATTCTGCAACTGGATATTTTTTTTAAAGATTTTATTTATTTACTTGGCAGACAGAGATCACAAGTAGGCAGAGAGGCAGGTAGAGAGAGAGGGGGAAGCAGGCTCCCCACTGAGCAGAGAGCCCGATGCAGGGCTCGATCCCAGGACCCTGGGATCATGACCTGAGCCGAAGGCAGAGGCTTTAACCCACTGAGCCACCCAGGCACCACTGCAATTGGATTTTTAATATAAGGTATCTAAGAGATCTTTCCATGTTGGGGCACATAGAATTAAAAAACTGTTGCACAGTACACCATTGTGTGATTATACCATAATTTATTAAGCCATTCAAATATTAACAGATATTTAAACTGTTCTAAATAAATAACTTTAGTCAACTTATACTCACTACCATAGAATATGAACGTGTCATGCCCATCTACTCAGGCCTTTTGCCAACACTGGACAGAATCAATTTATAAAAAAGCATGCTTCAATTTGTACATTATTTTTTATTTCCACTGTTTAATAGTTGAGTTTTTCAGTTATTTATTAGCCATTCATTTATCTCCTATTATAGAAACAGAATCGATTTTTAGGTAGTGATATATATCCTACAACCTTGCTAAACTTACTATTCTATCAGTAGGTTCCTTAGGATTTTCTATATGCAAGTAGAACTGTATTTGTAGATGTAATCTACCAATTTTAACTTTTTCCTTCCCAATCTGCATATCTTTTTATTTTCCTGTCTATACTCTTCAGTACAGTCTGAAAAAAGTGGTAGTGGTGGCTTTCTAGACATTTGTCCGTTTCATATAAATTATCTAATACGTTGGCCTATAATTATTCATAAATAAAAGTATTTCCTTATGTCCCCTCTTTTATTTCTACTTTTAGAAATTTGAGCCTTCCTTTTTTTCTTTATGAGTCTAGCTAAGTTTTGTCAATTTTGTTCACCTTTCCAAAGAACCAAGTTTTGGTTTATCTTTGCTCTCACTTTCCTATTCCTTGTTTCATTAACTTCTGCTCTAATCTTTATTATTTTCTTCCTTCCGCTAGCTTTAGCTTAACTTTGCTCCTCTTTTTGGTAATTTTTTTTTTCTTTGGCAAAGAAATAAAACATCAGGGGCATCTGGATGGCTCAGTGGGTTAAGCCTTTGCCTTCAGCTCACATCATGATCTCAGGGTCCTGGGATCGAGCCCCACATCGGGCTCTCTGCTCAGCGGGGAGCCTGCTTCCCCCTCTCCCTCTGCCTGCCCCTCTGCCTACTTGTGATCCCTCTCTTTCTGTCAAATTAAAAAAAAAAAAAAACCTAAAAAAAAAAACCATCATAAATGTTTCTAATGTTTTAAAATTACAATGTACTAAACAAATACTCATTTTAGTATATTTCTCGTTTCCCTAATTTGTACCTGTATAATTGACAGGAGAGGTTTTTTTTTTTTTTTTTTAAGATTTTATTTATTTATTTATTTATTTATTTATTTGACAGACAGAGATTACAAGTAGGCAAAGAGGAGGGGGACAGGCTCCCTGCTGAGCTGAGAGCCTGATGCAGGGCTTGATCCCAAGACTCTGGGATCATGACCTGAGCAGAAGGCAAAGGCTTTAATCCACTGAGCCACCGAGGAGAGTTTTTAACATTCCAACAAAAATTTTTAAAGGTCATAGAACAATCATTAACTTTCACCACCAATTACTAATACTGCTTTGCAGGGTTTCAGCTACATGGTCATTTTTATGGTCCCACACTACCATGTACAGTGAAGGTCTACCTGCATTTTGAAATATAAAGTAAACTCTTCCTCTGGTGGCCTGCAGTGAGCCACGCCTCTTGGTATTCATTCACACCCCTGTAAAATCCCTTCCTACAGTGAACCTTGCTTGGCTATGTAACTAGCTTTAGTCAGTGAGACATTAGTAACTATGATACAAAGAGAGGACTAAAAAATGCCACACACACGAGCCTGTCTTTTTGGTATATCCCTCTTGTAACCTGGTCACCATCCTGTGAGAAACCAAATGTAGCATGTGGGGAGACCACTGGCTAACAGCTCCACCTGCACTCAGCCCACCCAACTTGCCTGCCATAAATGAGTGAACTTGGAAGTTGATTTCTGGCCCTAGCTCAGCTACCAGGTGACAGTATACAGAACAGAGACAGACTGTCCTGGCTGAACCCCACCTAAATTACAGAAGTGTAGATAATTATTATTGTTGTTTTAGTCACTAATTTTTGTGTTTTCTTAAGCAGCTTTAGATAACAGATAAAAGAGCTGACAAGATTTGCTGTGGGATTCAATAAGGAGCATGAAGGATAATGATCCTGAAGTTTTAGACCTGGGCAAACAGAAGGATAAAGTTCCCACTTCACGAGATGTGAAGACTGTGCAAGGAACAGGACTTGGGGGTGGTGGGTGAGGCGTAGGACGAAACTCAGAAGTTTATTTTTAGATATATTAAATCTGACAGGACTCTTGAGACATATGAAAGGAGACTAGATGAAATCTTCTAGGGTTGTCAACTGTTTTGCCAAGAACCACTGTTAAAAATTTTATATTACCAAATACCCTCAGATGCCAAAAATAGTGGGATATTGCAAATTTTGAAAGGAAAAAGAAATGTTGAAAGTAGAGTTTTGGGGGGGGAGCATTTTCAACTTCATACATTTTGAAGGACCATGCACAGGCTGGATAATGTGTCTAGCTTGGGCCTCTTCAAGGTTAGAAGTGAGATTGAATGCTGTCAATTAACTAGGACCCCTGAAAGGCAATTCCTTAAAAGCGAATGAAAAAATATTGTATGTCCAGCAAAAGGTTAAAATTAGGAGTATTTACCTGTCAAGCAAACTGAATTGAAAGGAGAATGTAAAAGATTTGTTACTCTGAGATTTTCCAAAAGAAGACTTGCACATATGTATATTTGCAACCAGAATTTATACTATTTGTGTAGCATGCATGGGACTGGAGGAGATTATGCTGAGTGAAATAAATCAGAGAGTCAATTGTGGTTTCACTTACTTGTGGAACATAAGGAATAACACGGAGGACATTGGGTGAAGGAGAGGAGAAGTGAGTTGGGGGAAATCAGAGAGGAGGACAAAGCATGAGAGACTGTGGACTCTGAGAAATAAACTGAGGGTTCTGGGGGTTGGGGGGTGTTGGGAGAGCCTGGTGGTGGGTATTAACGAGGGTACGTATTGCATGGAGCACTGGGTGTGGTGCATAAACAATGAATCTTAGAACGCTGAAAAATAAAATTTAAAAAAATTTTCTATTACAGCCAAGCACAAAATATATGTGTATGTATAAAAATAAAACTGAAGTCAGAAAACAATACTTAATGCCTATCATGTGCAATGAGACAGTAAGTAATTTGACCACCTATCAAAAAGAAGAAAAAATGTACAAGGACCAAGTCCTGTATCACTTTAATGTTTAGAGGTTAGGGAGAAGATGCACCAAAAGGAAGAATGAGAAGGAAAGACTAGTGAGATAAGAGGAATACCAAGAAAGAAGGTATAACTGTTAAGCAAAATGGAAAAAGTGTCTGAAGAAGGAGGAAACCATGTCAAATGCCTGATGTGTCAATTAAAATGAGAACTAAGAATTAGATAGTTTCAGTGGAATTATGACAACCAAAGCCTTACTAAATGGTCAATCAGCATACATTGCTGGCTTCCCAAGCACTAAAACTAATTCTGGAAAAACCATAAAAGGAAAACATGGTATCTAAGAAATTAAGAAGTACAAATGAAAAACCCAGTGGAGAAAGAAGGCTGTTTTCAACTGAGTGTGTGTGTGTGTGTGTGTGTGTGTATAGAAAAGCAGTTCAAAGTCAGCTCTTTCCTCTTCCCCATTATTAACTCATAAACAATCAGTCTATCTCCTTGCTGCAACAATAGGCAGTACTGGATAGCATGTACAACAAAGAAATCATTTATATATTGTTGACAGGAGTGTACATTTTTATAACTGGTTTGGAAAACAGTATGTTTTTGCTATAATGTTACTAAGAGGATATTCCATGATCACTGCTTAGGATAAATAGTTAAGTGAAATTCTTGTATATACATGTTCACCAGAACACAAAGCAGCTCTCCCTAGCAGAATTATTCATACTACCAGGAAAAAAAGAAAGAAAAAAAAGGTGAAATAACCCAACTCCCCACTATATCAGACTTAGTTTATGTGCCTTTTCAGATTTGCTTGAGCCTACCTGCCTACTAGGCTTTGGCTGTGGGCTTACTGGAGAGACCTGGCTACTGCTTATCTCACCTCGTCTCCTCCAGTATCAGCTCTTTCAATCTAGGGTTGAAGGCCCTAGGTTAAGGGCTGTGCTTGGGTATGGCTGATATGTTGTTCTGTAGAGTGAGAGCTGTTAATATGTCAAAAGCCTGTGTCTGATCTGTCTAGATCACTGAGGGTCTGGTTTTTTCCACCACTTCCTGAGTTCAGAGGAAGACTATGCTATGGAATATGGGAGCTGGCTTTCCTAGCATTTGCCTAGAGGAGCTGAGTAATAGCCCAGAAATTTGGGACAGTTAGCCCCATCAGAGACTCTGCCAAAGAAGAGACAGGGAGATAAATCCTTTCTTTTCTCTGGATGGCTGGATCTCAAGATTATTTAAGTATCATATCACCTGCCTGTTAGACTGTCCTATATGACAGGCAATTATAGCAACATTTTCTTATGAAATTATGGCTAGCTCAGAAACACAATAGCTTGTATTGACTTTCCCTTATTGTCTGCCTCACTTTTCATTTTACTCACTCTAAGCTTCTAAGATTATACCTCCCCAAAACCTCAGCATGGTAGCTTTTCTTCAGGTATTTTTCCAGGCAACATAGACTAGGACAGTTATTGATGAAGACTGGACAAATAAACTGCCATATAGTTCCAGAACAGAATATTATATAGAGGTAAAATGAATATTTCAGCTCCAGGCAACAATATGGATAAATCTCAGTAAACCAATACTGAGTAAAAGAAAGTATTAAAAGACTACATTTAGCACAATAGCTTTTAAAAAAATTTCCCAATAAATTAACATTACACAAAATATTCAGGCATATGTATGTGATTAAACAATTTTTTTAGAAGATTTTATTTATTTATTTAACAGACAGCGATCACAAGTAGGCAGAGGCAGGCAGGGAGAGAAGGGGGGAAGCAGGCTCCCTGCTGAGCAGAGAGCCTGATGTGGGGCTCGATCCCAGGACCTGAGATCATGATCCGAGCTGAAGGCAGAGGCTCAACCCACTGAGCCACCCAGGCGCCCCTGATTAAACAATTTTTTAAAAAGCAAATGAATAAAACACAAATCGTTGATATTCTAGCTTTGGGTTGGGTAAAGACTTTAGCAGTTTTCATTATACTATAATTAAGTTAAAAAAGGGAGGGAAAAAAGTCACACATGAAAGATGACACTGTTTAAACAATTCTGTGCATCCAACTCCCTAACCCTTCAACAAGAAAGAAGAGAAAAAGAAAAAAAAAAAGGGAAGCTAGTAGAGGGGGAAAAAAAAGGCTAACCAGACAATACCAAGAGTCATTTTTTCAGGTTTTGATTAAACCAAGATTAGTATTCACTCATTTAAATATTATTTAGACATTTTTGGCAAACAGAAATTCTAGTTTGTTAACCAAAAAAAAAAAAGAGAGAGAGAGAGAGAAGACATCAAAATGATTTTTAAAATAACAAATTTCTTATACTCACTGCTAAAAGTTTATCTCCAATCTGAAGTTTACCATCTTTATGTGCTGCACCTCCTTCAATTATTTTGGTTACATAGATGCTATTATCCCCAGGGATATGTTGATTTCCAACACCTCCAGCAATGCTGAACCCAAGACCTGTTTGGAAAACAGTAGTTTTGAAATTTCATCATTTAACAAGAATTTAAGTCCAAAGAAATGGTTAAAAACTAGAAATTGACAGTCTTATCACATTCATTTTTTTTTTTAAACACAAAAGAATCTATTTGCCTTTTCTTTAAAGGGAGCTTGAACTCAAAACCCTGAGATCAAGATCTGAGCTGAGATCAAGAGTTGGATGCTCAAGTGACTGAGCCACCCAGGTGCCCCTATTTCCCTACTTTTTAAGTTTTATATATTTGCTTTGTAGTCAGTAGATGATCATATATATGTGTGTGTGTATGTGTGTGTGTATATATATATATATGTATTCCTATAGTTATAAATAAGTTCCTTCCCCCTTCCCCACCAGGTTACTTCTTAAAGTCTTTTTGTAAGTGCAGTTATTTGTTTCAAAGAGGCATTAGAAAATTATGTTTCACTTTTATTGCCATAATGTTTGTGCTTCTAACACTTCTAATACCTTCACAAGATTAAAACAATTGAGAAAAATAATAAAATTTTTGGTGGTGGGCAGAATAGCCTTCAGAAATGTGGATAATTTTTTTCTTTTCCCAATAGTCTACGAATTACTTTTTTTTAAAAATATTTATTTATTTTAGAGAGAAAGAGCTCGATTGTAGGGTGATGGGGTGGGGGAGGTGGGGAGGGGCAGAGGGAGAGTGAAAGAGTGTTTTATTAAGTAGACTTTGCCCTGAGCCCAGAGCCCAGCACAGGCAGCATCCCAAAACACTGAGATCAGGACCTAAACTGAAACAAAGAGTTGGATGCTTAACTAACTATACCACCAATGAGCCTCTCTATGATCATAATTTATTAAATAAAGAATTTCTGTAATTCATAAATCCCATAGCTTCAAAACCAGATAAATCTGTAGCTCTCTATTCTGTTTTTCATTTGTTGGAATACTACTTCTTCCATGAAGCTGTAAATTAGAATCAGTATTTCCATTTACCCTCAATCCCATCAATGTTTTCAAAATTCAAAAATCAAATATTAACTGTCCTCACTGCAGATATAACTACTAATGACACACACATAAATATTTTCGTCTTTTAACTTAGCCTGTGTATCTGTATTTAAAGGTACTTTGTAGACTGATGATGACAATAGCCACACTATACAAGACTTACAAGTGTTGTAAACTCTACTTAAGACAAAAATCAGAAGAGAAATTCCGAAACTTCACACACATTCTGTAGATTACCAGTACTGTGAATCTTAGAATGTGTGTAACAAGTCGATAGTTACATCTCAGTAATTCCATAATAATCTTAGTTTCATTATTAGATACTTTTAATACCTTTTTTTTAAAAGTTTTTATTTATTTATTTGAGAGAGAGAGAGAGAACATGAGTGGGGTGAATGGCAGAGGGAGGAGCAGACTCCCTGCAAAACAAGGAGCCCCATGTGGGGCTCAATCCCAGACTCAGGATCATGACCTGAGCCAAAGAAAGACACTTAACTGACTGAGCTACCCAGGTGCACCCCCATACCTTTAGGACCTTTAATGAGCTTTATTTCCATTATTTTTTCTGATACCGGTTTCCGTCTTTTTACATACAAGCGTACGATAGACCCGGCTTCTTTCAATGCTTCAACTGCTTTGCTATGTGTCACATCACGAACATCTACTTCATTTACTCGCAATATACAGTCATTGACCCTGAGAAAAAACCCAAAATATTAAAAATAAAAATTAAATATTAAAATATCTAATTTTCACTTTGATAATTTCTTGTCATTTTCATTTTTAAGGTAAAGAGAATTATTAGAGAAAATACATATGAAGAAACTTTGTTAAATTCCACTGTATCAAATACTCATATAAATAAACACAAATATTTTCCAAGGGCTAGCAAAAGAAACAGTGCAAATAACAAATTATCACACAAAAATATTAAATAATAATGACAACTATAATTTCTATGGTTCTTGTATGCTTATTATGTGTAAGCATTAAGATACGTTATGTTTTATTTATTCAATATGTTAGTATTTATTTAGCAATAACCAGATGCCAGGTACTTCTTTTAGTGTTTTATCCCTTACAACAACCTGTAGGGTAGTTATATACTTATTATTCTTTTTTCACAAATGGAGAAATTGAGGCACAAAGAGTTTAAATAATTTTTCCTAAGGTCCCCCAGATAATGACTGACAGAGCTGTGATTCAAAGAAAAGAAAACAGAAGTGCAGACAAAATAATTAGTTAAAGGTCACGGAGACAGTGGTGGCAAAACTGAGATAATCACTAATATATCTAAAAGTAATTTTTTGACTTGCTTTTTCAAACTAGATAGATCTAAAAAAATAAAGTTATTTCTTGAAATTTATATGAAGCTAAAGATTACATCATTTAATTAAAAGGTTTCTCATGTAAATAATGTATTTTAATTTGACAAAGGAATATATTTATTTTTTATTTCTTATTTTTTAATATTTTATTTATTTATTTGACAGACAGAGATCACAAGTAGGCAGAGAGGCAGGCAGAGAGAGAGGAAGAGAAGCAGACTTCCCACTGAGCAGAGAGCCCGATGCAGGGCTTGATCCCAGGACACTGGGATCATGACCTGAGCCGAAGACACAGGCTTTAACCCACTGAGCCACCCAGGCGCCCCGGAATATATTTTTTTAAAGTTTGATTTGTTCTAGTCGTAACTTTCCCCCCAGTTCTGGTCTCAGTTTAAATTACATAGCATTCCATCAGGGGGAAAAACAATCATTTGTAATTGGGCAGGGAAAGAGAACAAAAGACAATTAAAATATTAAAATTATTCCTGATAAGGTTCTCTGTAATTAACTTTTTTTTGTAATTAACTTTCTTAAGAGGAAAGAAACTCTGTATGCGAAGACAGTGATATATTAGAATATTAAAGGTATGTTCTTCACTGAAACAAACGGAACACATTAATTTTCACATTAGGACAAATAAAAGGCCAGTAACAGAATCAGGAAGTAAATGTCTGCATTTACAGGAATGGTCAAATTATTAATTTTATATCCAACTGATTTCATTAATCACCTGTCATATCCAGTGAGAAGGCAAGAAACTGAAGAGCTACAGAAGGCACCAACAGCCTTATAAACAGATGTTATTTTTAACAGACCATATAAAAATCCTTAGTCCTAAAACTTGTGACTCTTACTATACACACACACACACACACACACACACACACACACACATACACACACCAACAAACAAGGGCATAGGAAAAGTGCCACAATGTATGGCCTAAGGAAACAACAAAGTATGCTAAAGCTATCTTCTACAATGGAACACTGAATTCAAATAAGAGACCAGTATTACTTTCATTCATTCAATTAAGAAAATGTATTACTTTTTTAAGTTTGCATAATCTTTACTTTTTGTGGCACAGGATACAAATTCAGATATGTATCATCTCCCTAAGTTTATATACATGTTTCCTATCCAGGAAACAAATGGAAAACATTTTGTGAATACATTTAAAAATACAAAGGGAATTTTCTGAATTCTATAAATTTCCTCACTTTTTTTTTTTTAAGATTCTATTTATTTATTTGACAGAGAGAGACAGCGAGAGAACAAACACAAGCAGGGGGAGCTGGAAAGGGAGGGCTTGGCCCATGACCTGAATACTTAACAACTGAGTCACCCAGGCACCCCAAATTTGCTCACATTTAAAACCATCAATCAAATTTATTTTTCAACATGTTATAGTATCTGAGATAAAACTAAACTCCTAAATGAAAAAAGAGGGAAACAATGGTTAGTGCACAATTATCTCATTCATTTGTTATTTAAACATCTACCTTATATTGGTTTATGATTGTGTTTATTTGTATTGATTCCTTGTTCAATCTGCCTAAAGAAAAATACACAAATTATATTCAGCATCACAACATAAAATGCAAAATGTACCGTAATCTTCCATCTTGGGCAGCTGCTCCCCCTGTAATAATTTTGGTAATGAAAATACTTGAGTCATCTCCAATGTGTGGGTTGTCCGTACCTCCTGCAATGCTGAAACCAAGCCCTGAATTTCCCTGTGGATAAAGAAAAAAAAAATTGAGATTAAGAATTACCCTTATTGAGAAGTTCCTGTCATTTTAGAACCTAGAAACTGTACTAACAGGGGGAACATATACATAAAGGTGTCTATGTAGGAGACATGAAGATTCTAAATTAAGAAAATAAGGAAAGCTCTTTTTTCTCTATGAAGAGTTCAAAGGCATTACTTCTGAGTAGGAATTAAATACTTCTGAAGTATAGTCCATTATGGTTATTTCTTTCAAAGTATATGCAATTTGCCCTTAGATCAGTCACCCCTCTGCAAAAGTCACTGATAGATCTCTTTTAGAATGTATCCCACTCAACGTTTGGTAAGGCAAACATCTCTTAAAAAAAAAAAAGTAAAGTGATTTTCCCACTATAATTATTTCTGAGTAGGTAAAATTAACATTATTTCAACTTTTAAAAAATGGGGTAGGGGATGGTGCTTTTCTTTTACTAACCTTGCCATCAGCTGACTTTAAAATGACCAAGTTTTATCTGTTAAGTCGTCATCTTTGACATGTTTTTTCCCCATCCCTGACATCTTTAACCAAGACAGCTGAATAGCAAAAGGCATTTTTTAATACTGAAAGTCCAACCTGAGAATTTAACTGGTGAGTTTTCTTGATAACAAAGTCAATTCTGCTAAAGCAGTGCTAGTTTTTACTTGTTTTACATACTCTATTTCTAAGTAAGATTTTCTTTGAAGAGAAGTTTCTACTGCTTCGAAAAAGTCTTTAAAGAAAAATGTTCTAAGCAATGGTATTAAAAAATTGTTTATTTTTGCAAAAATCTTCTAACTCTGGCTTTCAGGCAACTCAAATAAGCAGATACATCTGAACTGATTACTTAACTGTTAATTAAATAGCTTAAATACTCCCTCTACTGTGATGTGTCCTAAAAGTCTATTTTAAGCATTTTTTTGTCTAAACTCTTTTATTAGAGTAAAACTAGAGGTACTAGAACACGAATAATAGTATCAATGGTTGTGTGATGTTACCAAGTCATTCAGGTACTCACATTCTTTTTCTTTGTTTTTTTAAAAAATTGAGATATGATTTACATATGACATTATATAAATTTAAGGTATACAATGTGTTGATTGACATATTTACCTATTACAATATGATTATAACCACTGCTTTAGCTCACATCTCTATCATTTCACATAACTGTCATTTCTTTCTATGGTGAGAACATTTAAGATCTAGTCTCTTAGCAATTTTTAAGCATATAACATAGTATTATTGATTATAATCACTATGCTGTGCATTAGATCTCTAGAAATTAATTCATCTAAGTTTGTAGTCTTTAACATCTCTCCAATTCCTGGTACTCAAGTTTTTTAATAAGTGAAAAAGCAATGTCCATTCCTAACTAAATAAATTTATAAGGCACTGGGAGAGAATGAAAATGAGTAAGATTAATAAGTTCGAATTACATGTCAATTATATCTCAATAAAGCTGGAAAAAAACTAAATAAAAAAATACCATATTAAAATACATGTACTACGTTATAGTAACCCAAATTTGGGTAGTGGGCAGTAAAGATCTAGCATACATGTAAATGACCCTCTCAGGTCTATTTTCACTCAAAGTCCACTCTGGCTTCACATTTAAACAAGCCTAATTATCTAAGATTTCAGTCTTTTTTTTTTTTTTTAAGATTTTATTATTTTGACAGAGAGAGACACAGCGAGAGAGGGTGCAGAAGCAGGGGAGTGAGAGAGGGAGAAGCAGGCTTCCCGTGGAGCCGGGAGCCTGATGCAGGGCTTGATCCCAGGACCCTGGGATCATGACCTGAGACGAAGGCAGACGCTTAACCAACTGAGCTACTCAGGTGCCCTGGATTTCAGTCTTAAACAGACATTCAGTTACTTGGAAAATTTTACTTCTGTGAAACACTTTATTTCTCAAAAATGCTTGTCAGGCAAGGTGGCATTACTGAAATCCATCAACATTTGAATGCAAATATTCTTAAGAGGTAACTATTACAAGAAAATTTACACATCTAAATTGTACCCTTAAATTATTTTCTGACTGGGGGAATGCCTAAATTTTCAATAGGATCTTGTCCACTAGAACTACGGTTATCATTATGCTAAAAAAGAAAACTGTTAACAATAAGCATATTACTAGCATACTAAATACTTTAAATCAATAATGTTTTACATGAAAAATAAAAATAAAACTTAAAAACAGAAAAATCTGAGAAACAGACTAGAGGAATGTTTAAGGAGACATGATAACTACGTGTAATGTAGTATTCTGGAAGGGATTCTGAAAGAGAAAAACACAAAAACTAAGGAAATCCAAATGAAGTATAGACTTTGGTTAATAATAATACTTAATATTGGTTCATTAGTTGAAACAAATGTATTCCAGTAATGTAAGATGTTAACAACTGGCAAAACTGAGGCCAAGATAAGTGGAAACTTTTGGTATAACTTTTTTTATAAATCTAGAACTCTTTTAAATAAGAAGTTTATTTTAAAAAAAAGTTATTAAAGAAGAGCAACATGTCTTAAAAATACCATGGTTAGTTTTATAATATGTGTACTTATAAAAGAAACTAATATTACGTAGTTATGTTTTTGAAAAATCTTTTCCCTTGAATTCTGTATGAAAGAGCAGTATATTTAAAGAATTCTTTAAGCAACAGATTTATGCATAAAATCTTAAGATAATTAAGTTTTTACCCTTTCAAGTGTGATTTCTTCATATTCGTAATCTGCATCAGTGCCATTAACCTGATGGAAAAAAGAAATAGCACAGAAATTTAGAATATAAAATTTGAAATGTCAAGACATAATTTTTGTAGGATTTATTAATGCAAACCTGTTAAATGTGGTGGTAATCAAATAATCTAACTGCATTTTAATAATTTTAGGTAAAATTTTCAAGGAATAGATGAGTGCAAATGTAATTAATGAGTTGACAATTAATGTATTATGACTTTAAAATACAGAAAGGGTACATATAGCTTTAATTTTTAAAAAAGTTTATTCATTTGAGAGAGAGAGAGTGAATGAGCACACGTGCATGAGCACTGGGCAGGGTCAGAAGGAGAAGGAGAAGCAGACCGCCAGCCCTCTGCCATCCCCCTGCGGAGCAGGGAGCTGACATGAAGCTCCATCCCAGGACCTGGGGATCGTGACCTGAGCTGAAGGCAGATGCTTAACCCACCGAGGCACCCAGGCGCCCCCATACGGCTTTTAATATTATGGAACTTCAACTCTTTTCACTGCCTTGATCGACACATCTAATCAGGTGCCAATTCTCATTGATTTGAATACTTCAATTTTTCTGAAAACCATTATGTCTTCATTTTCATCTCTACTACCTTGATTCAAGCCTTTGTTAATCTCCTCTGGATTATTGCCAATGTAATCTACCCAACACTCAGACTAGTATTCTCTGCTGCCCAAATAACTCTAATGTGTTTTACACTGATGGATCTTTCTGGAGCCCATGTCCAATAACATACTTACTGCTCCTAAACTTTCAGAAACACTCATACAAGGCTCTGTATGAACTGACCCCAATTTATCACTTAGTTTCATTCCTAATATACATAATTCATGAGTGTTACATACCATCAAATTTGAACGATTTGCTCTTTCCTTTACATATCTTGCAAATTTCCACCTCCGCATCTGTTACTTTACTGCTTCCTCTGTCACAAATTTCACTTAAATATTTCATGTCCAAATCTGATTCCCCATTCAAGTTCTTGCTCACATCTTATAGACCAAGCACTTTATCTTATTCTTTCCAATTTATTCCCTACTCCCTCCTGAAAGTAATTTTCACAGTGAGGGCCACTGTTGAAAGGTAAATAATCCTTGGAATTGGAATTGGATTAATTCAGGTTCATGTCATTGCTTTAAACATTTTTGATATGAGGTTGTGTAAAATACTTGATAAGTCAAACAGGGATTGTGATAAACCAAATTTCTCTAGATGCCTCCCATCTTCCATCCTAAATGTTCTTTAGCAACATGGCTAAACCATCCCATCATGAAGAGATGTCATCTATTTCTCCTTCCCTTGGATCTAGGCTGGTCCCAGATGAGCTCTGTTGAAAAGAATGTGGCACAAATGATGCTGTGTGGGTTCTCGAGGTCATGTGATACCTTATAATATCTGCCTTTGTCTTAGAAGGTACTCAATCAGTTACCCACCTGCCTTTGGCTCAGGTCATGAGATCCTGGGATCCAGCCCCACATCCAGCTCCCTGCTCAGTGGGGAGCCTGCTTCTCTCTCTCCCTCTGCAGCTCCCCCCCACCCCCGATTATGCTCTCTTGCTCTCAAATAAATAAATAAAATCTTAAAAAAAAAAAACTTAGCTATAATGTGAGGAATATCAAACAGCCCATGGAAGATTCAAATGAAGGAGAATTAAGGCCCTTGGCCAAAAGCCCCAGCTGCACTAACTAGCAATAATCATCAACTGCCAGTCACATGAATGAGACTATTTTGGATCTTCCAGCCTTTTCCAGTGTCCCAGCCAATATGAAGCAGAAGAACCTTCCAGTTAACCCGAAAAATTGTGAGAATAATGAACTGTATTTTAAGCCAGTGAAGTTTCAGGGTGGTCTGTTATACATCAATAGAATAATGAAACAACAGAATAATGATATCTATGTAAGCTACTTTGCTTTCTTCACCATACTATAAGAAAGCACCCCTATTTCAGGTCCAGTTCAGGGCCCAGGGGTTTTTTCTTGAGGGCCTCTGAAACATCTCTTCTCCCTTTTGGGTTCTATGGCTCTAATGGATTCAAACCCAACTGCTACTTTCTTAACTCTCTTTCTTACCTAAATAGCTTTTTTTCCTTGTTTTTGAGATTATGTTATGAATGCATACACACACACACACACACACACTCTCTCTCTCTCTTCTTTTTTAATCTTTCATTCTGTAGGAGTGTGGACAATACTGACTCCATCTTTGGCCCTCCATCTTGTTCTTATGTTTTGCTTGATGACTTCTGGGCACCCCAAGTACCATGCCCCTTGGAGATTAATATACATGTCTTAGAAATCCCCACCACGGCCTGGATATGGGGAGGCTTGCTTTGGCCTCCCACAAATCTGTTAAGAGACAATATGGTCTTTCCCCTCTCTGATGAACAGATGGCACCACAAAATCCAATTAAAGGTTAGTGGTCAATTAGGTGCATGTGAACCCTTCGATCTCACTACAATGCTCTTCTGCAAGTCCCCTCACTCTACAAAATCTGTGAACCAAGGTCAGACTTCATGGAGAACAGCCATGCAGCTGCTGACAATTCGGATTGTCCACCCAAACCTACCCTTCTCTGTCGGTAAGTTATTCTGAACAGAGCTGTGTAAACTATATGGAGCGGCCTGCTTCATTTTCTCTTCTCAGTTTAGAGGATATTTTAATGTCCCTCCCTCACCTCCTAACAGATTTCTATGCATCTAGAATGCAGGAGGTTTATACATATACATATCCTACCAACTTGACTGGAAGTCCTTTTTTTATGAGAAAAATAAAACCCTTATCTGCAGCTATACCACTTTCCTTATTCTAAAGGTTATCTGCATCACCTTTATTTTTCCTTGCTCAGACTTGATGAAAGTGTCAGTCCTTATCAAAGTAGTTTTAATACTAATTAATCTATCATATTCTGTGCTATTACTTACTGCTTTTATTTTTATCAATTCTTTATTCTTTCCTTAGACATTTTTTTCAAAGCTTCTTGAGGTGAACACCCAATTCATTTATGCTGATTACTCTTCTCTTTTTAAAAACATCCATTAAAGTTAATAAATTTTTCTCAGCAAATGGCTTTGGCCAAATCTCAAAACTGCTACACTGGGCTCTATTTTTGTGCATTTGTTTATTTCCAAATACTCTGAAATTTTATTCTGGAAAACATTCCAACGTAAGTGTGCTTATATGGCCCTTTTGGTGTTTATAAGTAAAATTTCTATACTGTGACCTTATGATTTCTGTTTTAAGAAATTTGAGATTTTCACCATTAAGCCTTCTTGAAAGGTAAATATATGGTAAATATGCTTAGTGCTTAATTTAATGCTAAGTCATTGAGAGCTGGTGAGGATTCCAGGTAACACAGAGTGATCTTAAAAAGGTGAAAAGTGAGAAGAACAGAAGGACTCTGAATGACTTTAGTTTTAAACCCTCCATAACTTAAAACTGTCTGATAATCTTGTATATAAAAACAATTTGATAACAACTTTAAACATACTCAAACTGGGCTTCAAAATGCTAAAAGTACATTACCAAAACTACAAATTGCTCTGTAGGTAGCACTTCATTAACAGTAAAAGTGAAAAAAACAATGGTGCTGTAATATTTTTAACAGCAATATGTTTTTCAGCAAAACTACAAAATGGTTGGTTTGCTTAGTTTTCTTTTTATATCTTTACAAAATATGGCTTCCAATAGGAAAGAAATGCTTGACTAATATATTATTTGTATTATTATATAAGGTTTATTACTCTCAATTAGCAGGATGGGGGAGGTGTAACATGGGAATAAAACCAGAGGAGACTGATCTTTAGGCAAAATGAATGTATTATTTACAAAATAATTTTTTCTTCTTTAAAATTATGAGAGTAGATCTAGAATACTTCCTGAGAACTGTCATTGCTAGTATTTTCCGGGTTTTGAATTTAGGCCTATCAACAAAATAGGATTGTGTAGGGGATCAAAGCAGGAGCGGAAACTAGAGGTCGACTGGGGCCTGACTATGAAAGGTCTTGAATGCTGTAGTAAGCAATGAGAAATATTCTTGAAAGTTTCTGAGCATCAAATAGGTTTAAAAGATTTTCCAGAAAAGGAACTATGGTAGTATGGAACAAATGAAGAACAAATGGAGAAAAGTATACTGGTGAAGAAGTTATGGCAGGTGTCTGGATAAAAGGCACAAATTACAAAGACATTTAAGAATAGGTGGTAAATTCTTAAACATTTAAAAAAATCCTAACATTTATGGAGAAAAAAACCCTATAAAGCTATAACTAAGAGCAACTAATCTAAAAGAAACTTGACCAGGAAAGAAAATCAGATTATATAACATATGTCTAGGTTAAGTTGTATTCCACTGATCTATCCAGTTAATTAAAACTCTGCTGTTTTAATTAATGATATTTTATAAGATGTTTTATTATTTGCTAGGGAAATCTCTCACAATTACTTTTATTTTAAATTTTACTTGAATATTCTTGAGTTTTTACTTTTTTATAAATCAACACTGTTCAACAGAAGTTTCTGTGATGATAAAATGTTCTATCATCTGCCTTGTCCAATACAGGAGTTACTACCCACACATGGTGACTGAAGTGGTTAGTTGTACTACAGAGAAACTAAATTCTAAAACTCTTCCTCTTTCTTTTTCTTATCCTTTCCCCCCCGCTCTTCTCCACCCCTGTCCCTCCCTGCACCTCCCCCTTCTCTCTTTTGGGGGGTTATAACTGGTTGTAGACCAAATTCATCTGGGGAAAATGATGATGTCTACATTGTCTTCCTGCTCAGCAATAAGATCTGTTCTCTGCTTACTTAGGTATTCTTTGAAGCCATCAGCAAAGTTTTATAGTTTTCTTACTATAAACTCTTTAATTTCCTGTTAAGCTAACTGCTAGGTATTTCATATTTTTGTCGATAGATTTAATGGACTTATTTACAGTTAGTTGCTGCCAGTATACTGGAAGAGCACTTATTAATTTTTAACCTGTAAAAATTTTTTCTTTTTAATACAATTTGTTTTAATTATGGGTACATACATGCCATTAAGAGGCAGAGGAAAATTTATAACACAGATGTCCTCAGTCCATTATAGGCCCAAAGATTTTCATTTTTTCATCAGCCTCTACCAATATATCCGAACAGGACCAACAAATCCTATTACATAATCAGTATAAGACTTCCCCAAAGGAAGATTTTAAAATAAGCCTAATTTACTAATTACTTATTGTTTAGGTTCAATTCAGTAATTAATTCCTTTCTAACTGTAGATTAATCTATTGGAAGTAAAGATTTTATCAACAGTCATGTGACTCATAGTTCCTATTAATGCATAATTTCAGGCAAATAAAAATATCAAAGTCTATACCATCACAAGGTAAGAACCTAAAAACAAAAATGTATTTGGGAAGAAGAAAATGTTCTTCCTACTGAAAAATTAACAAAACCAAATACAAAAGTCTTAACCTCAAAGAATGTACTTATAAGATTTTATTAAACAATGAACAGCAATGTTTTCGGTTGATTTAAAAATATTGGCAGTTATCAATTATCTTATATATGGAGAAAGTGAAGAAGCTTCTAAGTATGTAAGAAAACTACCAAAGTCAAACTGAATGAATTTTCCTAACCTTCACTATTTGTAGGATATCTTAAGGAAAACAAAAAGACAAACAGATGAGAATTTCACCAAATTACTTCATTTCCATCTTATTACTGAAACCAATAAGAACTCAGAATTTTTGTTTTTAACTTGCCTTCCCTTAATATTTTTCACTATATAAAAAAAGAGCAGGAATGCAAAGAGACCGAACCAACCCCAATGCCAATGAAATTGTATCTATTAACACTAAAAATTGAGTATAATACATCATACTTAACAGAAAAAGACTGAAAGCTTTTTACCATGGATCAGGAACAAGAAAAGGATATTTGCCCCGACACTTCTATTAAACATTGTAATGGAGGTTCTAGCCAGGGCAATTAGGCAATCAATCAATCAATCAATCAGGATTATAAAAGGAAGAAGTAAAACTATCTCCTTTTGCAGATGGCACGGTCTTATAATAAATACATTCTGTAAGGTTGCAGGACAGAAGATCAAAATCTATGATATTTCTAAATGAATTCCTAAAAATCTGTTATATTCTAATACACTAGCAATGTAAAATCCATAAATAAAATTAAGAAAATAATTCCATTTGCAACAGCATTAAAAAAATAAAATACTCAGGAATAAATGTTAAGTGAAAGAAGTTTAAGACTTGTACACTGAAAATTAAAACATTACTGAAAACAAAGATGTAAACAAATAGAATGCCATCCTGTGTTCATGGATTAGAAAACACAGTATTGATAAGATGGCTATACTGCCCACATTTACCTACAGACTGAAATCAATTCCTATCAAAATCCTAGCTGTCCTTTTTTTGTATGCAGAAATTGACAAGCTGATCCTAAAATTCATATAGAAACAAAAAGAACCCAGGATATCCAAAACAAACTTAAAAAGTTGCAGGACTTATACTTTCTGGTTCCAAATATTGCAAAGTTACAGTAATCAATACTATGTGGTACTGGCATTAGGATACACATAAACATCACTAGTAGAGAATTAAGAATTCAGAATAAACCCATATATTTTTATATTTATATATATTTTTTGAGAGAGAGCGAGCGAGCATGCATGCAAGCAGAGTTGGGGGGAGGTACAGAGAGAGAATCTTTTTTTTTTAAGATTTTATTTATTTTACAGACAGAGATCACAAGTAGGCAGAGAGGCAGGCAGAGAGAGAGGAGGAACCAGGCTCCCTGCGGAGCAGAGAGCCCGAAGTGGGGCTCGATCCCAGGACCCTGGGAGAATCTTAAGTATGCTTCTCATCCACAACCAGGGCAGACGCAGAGCTGGATATTAACGAATGTGAGACAAAATCAAGAGTCAGATGCTTAACGGATTGAACCACCCAGGTGCTTCAGCCCATATATTTATAACTAACTGATTTCCTACAAGATGTCAAGACCATTCAATGTAGAAATAGTCTTTTTAACAAATGGTGATGGGACAGGACAACTGGTACCCATATGCAAAAGAATTAAGTTGGACCCTTACCTCCCACAACATACAAAATTGACTCAAAATGGATCAAAGATTTGAGTGTAAGAGCTAGAACTATAAAACTCTCAGAAGAAAACCTAAGGGTCCTCATGACCTTGGATTAGGCAGTGTTTTAAAGTATAAACTGAAATCAACTATTTAAAAATGGGAAAAAAAGAACTTTTACAATCTATAAAATTATGTACCATTTGAATGGGGAAAAAAGAAAAGCATAGGAAATACTTCTACATAAACATCTCCAAAGACATTTTCCTCTGGAGTAAAAAATGTTGGATTAGATTCTGCTGTTCTGGGTGCTTACCTTTAAGGGCTTTTTAACAAAGTAATTTTATAGAGAAGTACTACTCAATTCAGTATGAAGTTATATAACTAATATTTGAGTATACATATAAACCTGGGTACTAAAAATCTAGTCACTCAACTAGATTTCTAAAATGACTGAATATATGGCACTGTGTAAGTGACCACTGGTCAATGATAGCCTTTAGTGAAAACTGACCATTTTAATTTAAAAATAAACCATAAATTTCTATTTCATTAAGTATGGGGAAAAAAATCAAAAAGTATTGATTCATGTACTTTAACAATTACAGATCAGTGAAAGAACAACACAAATACAATGTATTAAAGAAAATGAAGCTGTGATCTTTGTATATGTATCAAAAACTGAACAGGAAAAGAGTTATTATTTAAATGTGTGGAGGAAATTGGACTTACATAAGTTGACGTTTCCAAGCTCTCTGTGTTGACCAGTACTGGAGGAGGATTTGCCTTAAAGAAAAGTATTGTAAATGTGTTAGCTTAACAGGAAAATCGACACATTCCATATCAACATTCACAAATGTCAGAAGCAAATGAAAGATCTGCTATTTCTTAAATTATAATTTTATATGAGCTTTCCATATGTTAATCAATGAATCCAGTTTCCAGCACCAGATGAAAAGAATTAGGTATAAACAGTTAAATTTGCTTTTGAGAAATAAATTATTTCTGCTAAAACAGACATAATTTTCTTAACATTTGTAAAGAAGTTTACCAGTCTTCTTAAAAAAATCCACAAATATGCTTTGCATAAGAACTCTTCCCAGGTTGCTCAGATATCATTAGCTTTTCTATTCCCAAGGATACCAGGAGGATTCCAATCTTTTATCACCCAAAAAAAAAATTCTATTTTCAGTTGCAATTATTGCTTACCACCTGTTACCACTCACAGAATAACAAGAGTCAAAAAACCAAAAGCAAAACAACAGCAAAAAAAACCAAGTAGAATAAATATGTCTGATTAAATATGGATTGAAAGAAGCTTGGTTTTCTGGATGACCTGGAAATTATTATGTAGATGAAATAAAATTTAAGGAATAAAATGCAATCAATACCAAATGAAAAACATATCAGAACATATCATAAACATACCAGAAAACTGACATGATTCCCCTCAAAATCATCTTTCTCCTGCATATTTAAGAGTATAAAAGTATCATTTCAAATGACATTTTCTTAGAAAAAAAAGAATGACTATCCTTTAAGCAAATTTTAGGAGGTATGTTTATGAACACTAATAATTCTGCTATTCCAATTAACTAAAGAATTAAACATAAAAACTGTGTGAAAGAAACATTATACACAGAATAACCATTTTCTTCCAAGTGTACGGGCTTTCCTAAAAGGTTCAAATATTTTACACTGTTTTTGGCAAAGAACTAGATCTGGATGATATGATAAAATGCGTAAGGACAACACAGTTGCATGGTTAAATAATTATATAATACACATTTAGGCTACATGAAGCAGCAGGTTAAAAATGAGAATACCTTATTATATATAAACATGACATTAACTACTTTATATGCAGGTCCTACCTTTGACTGTAATAATCTACCTTCAAATAATTTAGTGAAAACCAAACCTAATAAATACAAATACTATTTGTTTTTCAAATTTTTAATTTAAATTCAATTAATCAACGTGATACAAATACTCTTTGTACGATTATTATTCAAGTAAAAGTAGTCAACTTACAGACATTTGAGATTTTATATCTGAAATTATCCAATGACCCATAGAGATTCCTCAAATTGATAGTATTTCACTTCAACAAAAAAATTAATGGTACAACTTCACCCTATTTTGTTTAAGCAATTACAGATGATGGCAAGAAAGAAAAGGGTACTTCAAGTTACAAAAGAAGTTACATTCTTCAAAAATTATGGCAACAAAGCCTTTTGCTTTCCCTCTGCCCATTTATTAACAAACATACAGTGAAAAAAGTTGTTTTTTACCATCATCGTTGTATAGAAGTTATCTTTTGATTCTAGTCCTATAAAAAGTCTATTTGATATTGAAATATACAAAAACAAAATGATATAAAGTATTAAACTTACTTCAAAATAAAATAATGACAAAGAGAGGCCAGAAATGGGAGGGATTATGGATCATATGAGCACACATGAGTTAATGATTTGTTATAGTTCAGTAATGAGTATATGTGAGAGTTCACTGTACTATTCCCTCTACATGTATGTATTTTTTTTAAAGATTTTATTTACTTATTTGACAGAGAGGGAACACAAGTAGGCAGAGCAGTAGGCAGAGAGAGGGGGAAGCAGGCTCCCTGCTGGGCTGGATCCCAGGACCCTGACATCATGATCTTAGCCAAAGGCAGAGGCTTAACCCACTCAGCCACCCAGGTGCCCCAGTATTTTTGAAATTTTTAATAAAAAGTAAAGGAAAAAAATTATATTGAGTCAACTGCTCAGTTTATAGGAGGTTAATAACTAAGGCAGTTGTAAAATACTATAGGTCAGAGTTGCTTGCTATTAAGATATTAGCATTTACACCATAAAGTTGACTTTAATTTTCAAATTCTGTTCAAAATAAAAAAATATAGACTAGTGAAATAATTTGCAATTTTGACTTGAAGAACAAGGTAATATATGCACAATAAGTTATTTTTAGATGTATCTTTAGAATTAACATGAGTGAGTGCTCATACTTGAAGGGAAACGATGGTAATAACATGAAATTGGACAAGAAACAAGAGTGTTCACATTGGGGATTAAGCAAGAATTTCAACCAAAAGTAATGTCAGGGTAAGAAAACCTAGCTATTTTAAAAAGACAGGTCATAAAAAATAGTCTCGAATAAGAGCCTATAAAAAGGAAGCTCAAGAGGCATGATGTCTGTCTCAAGTCTACTTGCCTAAAATAAAGATAAAAATATTTAAGACTGTATTAGCAAGTATAGAATTAAGACATTTAACTTGGAACAAACTATACTTTTACTTAATAATAATTTTCTTAATTCTATTTTTACTTAGTAATTTTACTTAATTATAATTTGTATTATGAAATACAGAATTGGTTTCTGAGAAAGTAATATTCCCTAGCTCTCCAATTTGGAGGAGGTAGGAATGGAAATAAACGAGTAAGCAATCTGAATGGGTTTGGAGGGTACGATGCACAATTCAGAAAGACACAACACCCTAGAACCAAAGTTAAAGAACGGGGTACTTCTAAAGGAAGCGATGCAGAAAAATCTGACCCCAGAAAGCACATACTTTGAAAAAGCTGAGGTAAAGAGCACTGAAATTAGAAATGGTAGAAAATCTGGCTAGTTTAAGACCTTGGGATCTGTAATTGGGACAGTGGGTAGCAGAACAGGTGACATGAAATTATCAGCTTTACTTAGTAGTCAATTAAACAACAACAAGACTTAATAAGAATCTACTTGAAAGTTATTTCAAATGAAGAAACCCCTTCCCTTGCATCTTGCTTCAAGTGACTTCAAGGGACACCAAAAGACTTGATTCTGGTGCTGTCTCTATTTCACTCCACCATTCAAGTAAATCTGACTATACAGTTAAGTCACAAGTGATATTTAAACTCATTTATTTCATCTATAAAGAGATAGCAACACATGTCTTTACCTAAGAGGACTATGTGAAGATAGAGCAAATACAAAGGAAAACTTACTGTAAACTACAGGAACCTACTGTTAATCCATTATTAGTATATAGTAATATATTAGTATATTATAATCTAATATACTATTGTGTATGTTTCAACTAGGATTATAATGAAGTCCTATAATACAATTAGAGATGGGGTGGGGGTTAGTAAAGGGACAGGAATATTCTAAAAAAGAGGTACTAGTAAACCCCTAAAGAATTTGACCAAGTATCAATAACAAGACTTAAGAAACATAATTCTGCTCATGCAATTTTTAGTATTCTATTTCATTAATAACGGGTCTCACAGGGATTGCTGCTGCTAACACATTGCAGCATCCTTATACAATTTCAAAAAGCAGTATTACATTTTTTTAAAAAAATCTTTAAGTAATTCTTAAATCCAGTTATTTAAAAACAGGCCAAAATTAGGAGTTTAGAAAATACTTTAATGCTGTGCATTGTATTTCTCCTTTTACCATTTATCAAAGTTTATTATGTTATTTAATGTGTCTCCTTCTCCCCTACTAAATTATAAACAAGTATTTTTCATATGAAGAACTCACAAACCCCAGAGAACACATCTTAGATTCTAATTTGAGACATACTGCATTAAAAGGTAAATGCTATCACTTAAGGAATCAATGTAAGATAGAGTGTATGTAAAAATAAATAGGATGGATTCTGGGAAGATGGCACAATAGGAAGTACCACACATTTGTCACACAGATAATAACTGTACTGGCAGAATCTATGTGATGTAACTAATTTGGAATTGTACTGAATTCCAGAGTAGTCTGTTGAAGGCCTGCAACTTCCAGGGGAAGTACTGGATTGTAAACTGTGGTTAATTCAGGCAATTTTAGCTCTTAGCACAGTAGCAGCTATTCAACTCCCATCCTCTGCCCTGTAACAGCTAGTTGGGGAAGTGTTCCTGGAGCAGCAGGCACAAAAACTACACAACCCAGGAGGGGAAAAAAAACAAAAACTACCCTCCAAATACAGGGGATCTGTGCTCTGATTGCTAATTCCTGCTTCTGATCACTGGGGTACAAAGACGCAGTGGCCATTATTGAACTGCCCATAATTGATACAAGTCTTTCCCCCTCTGGTTGAAGGGACTCCAGAGGATTTAAAGGGCAAACATCTCCTCTCACCATTTCATTTTTCTCTTTTTCCCCTTTTGAGAGTCAGACACTGAAACCTAGGATATTCAAAAGCAACCACATACACAATGGCAGGCAGGAAAAAAAGACCTGAGGAAGACCTTAAATTTATACTGCAGACTGATTCTTGGCACAGAGATAGCCTACAACAATTAAAAAGTCCCAAAACAACAACAACAAAATAAAAATAAAACCTTAGGAAAGGAGGAAAATCTGATTTCCCGAGTTAGAGCATCCTAAGCGTCAAAAGTCCAGTTTTCAGCAAAGAAATCAAAACGCAAGCAAAGAAACAATATAGTGTGGTCCATTCAAAGGAAAAGAGGAAGGAATGAAGGAAAGAAGGAAAAGAAAAAAAGGAAGGAAGGGCCTTTAAAAAAAACGTGGTGCCAGATCTACTACACAAAGACTTTAAAACAACCATATGAAAGATGTTCAAAGAACTAAAAGAGAAGGTGAACAAAGAAAATGAAAAAATAAAAGGGAAAATTTATAAAAGATAAAATAGAAATTTCTATAAAAGATAGAAAACCTAAAGGAAAATCAAAAGGAAATTCTGAAGCAAAAAAGTTCAATAAATCAAAAATTCAATATTAACAATTCAAAGGTAGATTTGAGCAAGCAGAAGAATTGATGAACTTGAAGATAGGACAATGGAAATTACTAAGTCCGAGAAAAGAAAGAGAAGGACTAAAGAAAATGACCAGACACTAAGGAATCTTGGGTCACCATGAAGCAGACCAACACATATATCATGGGAGTCCCAGAAAAGGAGAGATCAAGTAGCAGAGAAAATATCTGAAGAAATAATCACCAAAACATTCCCAAATTTGATGATGACAACAAACAACCATAACAAGACATGAAGAACAACATCCAAGCTCAACAACCTCATGGTAGGATGAACTCAGAGAGACTCACACTAGGACATATTGTAATCAAACTCTTGAAAGACAAAAACACAGAATTTTGAGAGCAGCAAGAAAAAAGTGACTCATTACATACAAGGGATCTTCAATAAGATTATCAACATGTTTCTCTGAACTCTGGAAGAGTTCCAGAAACTCTGGAAGTGAGAAAGCAGTGAGCCAATATATCTCAAGTACTAAAAGAAAGAAACCCTTTGTCAACCAAGAACCCTGTATCTGGCAAAACTGTTCCTCAAATGTGAGGGAGGATTTAAAATATTCCCAGATAAACAAAAGCTGGGGCGGGGGGGGGCAGGGGTTCCGTTATCACTAGTACAGCTGCCCTGAACAAAATTCTTTGCTCAAGAATCTTGCAGGCTGAAATTAAAGGACACGAGAGAGTAACACAAGGTGTTGGAAGAAATAAAGATCTCAGTAAAGATAAATACAAGAGCAATTATAAAAGCTAATATTGTAAGAGTTGTAACATCACTTTTTATTTTCTACATACTGTTAGAGGAAATGCTTTCAGTCTTTCACCACTGAGTACAATGATTGCAGTCAGTTTTTCACATATGAAAACATGAAGAGAGTTCTGTAGATGTATGACAGTGATGGTTGCAAAACAATATGAATGTACTTAATATCACTGATATGTAGGGGTGCCTAGGTGGCTCAGTAAGTGTCTGCCTTCAGCTCAGGTCATGATCCTGGGTCCTGGGATGGAGCCCCACATCAGGCTCCCTGCTTAGCGGGGAGCCTGCTTCTCCCTCTGCCTTCTGCCATTTCCCCTGCTTGTCTTTTCTCTCTTGCTCACTCTCAAATAAATAAAATCCTAAATACCACTGATATATAAACTTAAAAATGGCTGTAAAATGGAAAATTTTTACATTATGTGTATTCTACCACAACTAAAAAAATTGGAAAACATATATGACTTCAAACTAATTATGCAAATGCATTAAAGACAAATTGAAACATATTCTACAAAATAACTAGCTTGCTTTCTTCTAAAATGCCACATTCATGAAAGACAGACAGTGGGGCTACTCCAGATTACGGAGACTAAAGTGTCATGAAGGCAATGTGAAATCTTGGACTGGCTAAAGGATCTATTTTTTTTTTTTCCTCTAAAGAACATTATTGGGGCAAATGGAAAAATATAATGTTTGCCGATTAATGACACTAATTTTATTTTAATGTTCATTTTCTGATGTAGCTCATGTACTGTGGTAATATTTCTGTTCTTAGGAAAAAACATTTAGTGTTATAAAGCATTTGTATTTGGAGGTAAAAGGGACATGAGAGAAACTTCCTTTGAAATGATTCATAAAAAGTAATATATAGGAAGGGAAATGATAAAGCAAATATGGTAGGTAAAAATGTTAAGAATTGGGGAATCTGGGTAAAGGTATATGGGAATTCACTGCACTATTATTGAAACTTTCTTAAATCTGAAATAATCTGAAAATAATGTGGAATAAACAAAACAAAACAAACTCAAAATACATATAGAATAAGGGCACCGCAGTCAGATATTAATGTGTGGTTAAAAAGGCTCATCAAGGTAACTCAAAGTATGGTATTCTGTTTAAGACTACCAGTAAAATGAAAATATACCAAGTCATCCTTTAGGTTATACTAATGATCAAGCAATTTGAGATTCAATGTTCAGATGTTTTGTGAAACTTGAACAGTCCAAAAGCAATAAAAAATGGTCTGCACTGGCTGTACCTCTTATGTAACTACTCTCATGTCACGTGGGAATTGTTAACTTGTCTATTGGACAGATAGGAGGCTCCTGGAGGACAAAGATAATATTATATTCATCTTAGTAATGATATGACTGGAATAATAACAAAAAACTGAATGAATACCAATCCCTCTGAAGCACATATATGAATATGTACAAAGAATTTTCCACACACAAATTAGTCACTTTTAACAATTACATGACAGATCCACAAAACTGGTAAAGAGTCTAAAGCATCTGATTTTAAAGCAGAGTATTTACTCTGGGGTGGAAAAAAGATATTTAATAGGTCAGTATCTATGTGGAGAACTGAGGCTATTAAAAGCTGAGTCATTTCTCCACTGTCACACAGCCAGAAAGTGGTGAGGCCAGAAGGTGGTAGTCAGGTCTCGCTATTAAGTCTGCGCTCTTCATGCAACTTCAAGCATTTGTTATGCCTTTTTCTGTACTAGTGTGTATAATAAGCCTAATAATTCCTATTATGGAAAGCTTTTAAAAATGTAAAAGACCAATATAAAAGTACTCTGAAAAGTATAATAAGCATTTAAAAGTAGTCAGAGAGGCATTATCCTCCATTTTAATAGATGAAGGGAGGATAAAATGTAGCGGTTAAGTAACTTGTTTGAATTGCAAAGGTAGGACTCGAATCCAAACCTTATGTCTTCTACTTCTATTTCTATTACATCCTGATGCATCTAAAATGTAAAGTAGTAGAAAAATTATTTCCATTTAAAGTGTTAAAACTGGGTTATAGATTAAGTATAGCTTTCAAATTTATTTGAGGACATTTTAATCACTTGTACTAATTTTTATAATGTCTATATTCTACTTCATTAATCAGGAACGCACTTACTGATTCCGGAAAAATGAGGCACACCTATAGGCTTTTCACATGATACAACATAAATGATTAATCTACTCTACATGGGCTTTCATAGTGTATTTAAAACTTAAAATGAGGCAAAGTAGAATACATAAGCCTTTGTCTTGTGCACATATCCTCATTTGTTTTTCTAACTTGTTCCCTGGTTTACTGTCTCAAAGAAATATGAGATAACACCAATAATATGAACAGCCAAGATTATGTGCCAGCTGCACATATGCCATTATTCTTCCAACAACATCTCAAGCTAGTATTACTATCATCTTCAGTGTTAACAGATGAAGTAACAGAAGCTCAGTGTGGTTAAGGAAACTGCTCAGAGTTACACAGCTTGTAAAGTGGTAGGACTAGAATTCCAAACCAGATCTATCTGCCTCTAAGACCTCTCATTTATAACTACAAGGCTATGTAATATCTTGACAATTTCCAAATATAGTGTGATGTTAGGTACACTTGGAGTAAATAAGTCAGAGGTCTTTGAGCAGGAAAGGCCAGGTTCCTTATGCAACATAAGAACAAAAACTACTATGAAGTTTCAAAGGATTTTAGGTATACCCAACTGTTGTAGCAACATGGATGGGACTGGAAGAGATTATGCTGAGTGAAATAAGTCAAGCAGAGAGTGTCGATTATCATACGGTTTCACTTATTTGTGGAGCATAACAAATAGCATGGAGGACAAGGGGAGATGGAGAGGAGAAGGGAGTTGAGGGAAATTGGAAGGGGAGGTGAACCATGAGAGACTATGGACTCTGAAAAACAATCTGAGGGTTTTGAAGGGGTGGGGGGTGGGAGGTTGCGGGAACCAGGTGGTGGGTATTAGAGACGGCACGGATTTCATGGAGCACTGGGTGCGGTGCGAAAACAATGAATACTGTTACACTGAAAAGAAATAAAAAATTAAAAAAAAAAACCCAAATGATGTACTGTATGGTAACTAGCATAAGATGATAAAAAATTATAAAAAATAAAAAATTTTTTGGAAAAAAAAAAGGATTTTAGGAACTATTTTAACATCAAAAGATGAATTGAAATGACAAGAGTAAAATAAACTTCCAAATCCCCTACTTAAAAAAATATTGTATTACTAAATCTTAGATGCTTGGAGAGATGTTATATTATTACAATATTACAATAAAACATGGGCTGCTTACTTAGAATTATATTTTATTTATAAATTCAATTTCTTCTATGCAACACAGAGAAAAAAATCCGTCTGGATTTATCTATTCTATCATTTACAACGATTTAACTTTTAATGATTTTCACAAGGGTGAACGATTATGTAGAAATAGTAACATTATAACACAGACTGAAGTCTTAGTGGAGTATCTGTAATTTCCCCTAGAATCCTATTTTGTATAATGTCCCTCTTGATTTTCATTTTTCAGGAGGGAAAGGGCACTGAAACAAGTAATAATTGATATCCCATTTTACTTCCAATGGAACTTAGACAATAAGCATACAATTTTTATCTAGATTTTATGCACACATCAGTAATAGTAAAAATAGCTAAGGATGAATTTATTTATACTTTAAATGAGACTGAGATTGTATACAACCAAGATCTGAGTTATTTATTATATGCAATAATACTATCATTATTTTGACTTTGGATGACTTAGTTTATAGGGTACGTAACGTCTTATTAAGTCATCCCTTGGAACTACTGAAGGATTTGTCTAGCATTTCATTTTATTTTTTGACTGTCACATTACTTTTTATTTTGTTTTCAAATTTTTACTTAAATTCTAGTTCTTTAACATATAGTACAAAAAAACCACATAGTACAATGTTGGTTTCAGGAGTAAAATTCAGTGATTCATTACTTACATATAATACCCAGTGCTCGTCATAGCAATCGCCCTCCATCAGCCCTCAGTTTGTTCTCTAAGAGTCTCTTATGGTTTGCTTCCCTCTCTTTCCTACCCCCCACAAACGTTCATCTGTTTTGTTTCTTAAATTCCATATGTGAGTGAAATCATATGGTATCTGTCTTTCTCTGACTTATTTTGCTGAGCATAATACACTCTAGCTCCAACCATGTTGTTGCAAATGGCAAGATTTCATTCTTTTTGATGGCTGAGTAATATTCCACTGTGTGTGTGTATACACACATTACCTTTTTAAAAATAAACTTTTATTAGAGTAATTTTAGATCTACAGAAAAGTTGCAGAGATAGCACAGAGTTCCAATATACTTTACATGTATGGGCTCTTAATTTTAACAGATAAATATGAATGTTATCTAACCAAATGACAGAGAAAGAAATATTTCCAAAGAAGGTAAATATATATTGGGAAACAAATATGAATGACACATCCAGTGTAATATGAGGATAAAGATTTTTATTATCTTTAGAAAATAAAATTTCCTGGGGTGCCTGGGTGGTTCAGTGGGTTAAGCCTCTGCCTTCAGCTCAGGTCATAATCTCAGGGTCCTGGGATAGAGCCCTGCATCGAACTCTCTGCTCAGCAGGGAGTCTGCTTCCCCCTCTCTCTCTGCCTGCCTCTCTGCCCACCTGTGCTTTCTCTCTCTGTTAAATAAATAAATAAAATCTTAAAAAAAAAAAAAAGAAAAAGAAAATTTCCTAAAGCAAATAAAAACTGGTTCAAACAGATTTATAAATACAAAATGCATGATAACAAATCTAAAGAGGTTCAATATTATGAAGTTTAAAATGTGTCCTATCTCATAGTTAACCTAAAAAAATGACACATATTGAACCCATTTTATATTAAATCCCAAATATTTAATTCCCTTAAAACACCAGGAGAAGTCCAAAGTGAATTACTAAATCTAACAAAGAAATAGTTAAAACAGCTTGAAAAGAATACAAATGAAACATTAAAAGCAAATGAAATGTTTATAAAGAAAAAAGAAACTAATAAAAACCTGTGGTATGGTGGGTAGGATGACAGTATTCTCAGCAGGGACTGGCAGGACAGGGATCACAGGGACAGTGGGAGAAGAGGGAGGTACAGCTTCTGTTGGCTAAAAATCATCAATGACAAAAAATCAGGAAAAATACCAAAATAAAAGAAAAACACATAACAGAAAATTTTGTCATAATATATTACAGTTTTCAGAAATAACTGAGAAAAAGGTAAAATATTAATATGTTACTTCAATTTAAATGAGAAAATGCTCTCCAGAAATCATTTTAGAAATCATTATGCCACTAATAATAATTTTAATAACTGTAATTAAAATGAGAGACTACTTTTTAGATATTTCAATGAAAATAATAAAAGATAATGACTTACAATTTTCCTCCTCTAGGAGACAAAACACTTACTTCAAAGACTACAAAATATTTTTCCAGGATTCAGAATATTATTTGATTACTTTCCTCCTTGCATTCAAGGAATCAAAAGCAATTTTATTAGCCCATCAGGCAGGAAACTGGGGCTTAGAAATTCACAAAGGATTCAAAGGACTTAAAAATTGAATCTATTATCACTTTTTAAAATCTATGCTATTGACCTCTACTATTAAGAACTGTACTAAGATGCCTTAAAATTGCCTTCAAACGGGCATCTAGGTGGTGCAATCAGTTAATCGACGCCTCTTGGTTTCGGGTCAGGTGGTGATCTCAACGTTGTGGGATGAAGCCCCAAGCTCAGAAGGGAGCCTGCTTAAGTTTCTCCTTCCTTCTCCCTTCGCCCCCTCCCCCTGCACCCATGCTCTCTCTCTCAAATAAATAACAAATCTTTTAAAACAACTGCCTTTAAAGTCATTAATTCAACTAACACTGAGTAACTATTATGTGCCACACATATTCCAGAAAAAATTAAAAAAGAACTCTAGTGACATAAACTAAGGGGCTTTGATATTTACACTCAACTACTCTATCTGGCTTGATTCATTTAATTTTACAAAGATGTAAATGTAAAACAAGACGTGTTTTGTAACTTGTCCTAAACCTTGTTAACTGGATTAATTCATAAACATTTATTAACCAATAACATATTCTACATGTATAAGAGAAACATTAAAATCCAACTGATTACAGGACAAGGTGCATTAAAAGAGACTTAGAACAGGAAGAACAAATTTGCTGAAATCAAAACTATGCTTTTCCTAACAAAGAAATACAAAATAAAATTACAATGTTGACCTTCTTGGTCTATCAGTTAATCAAAATTTATTAAAAATGCATGGATTCTCTTCAACAATGGTGCCGGGAAAACTGGGTGCAAAAATAATGAAGTTATATCACTCTCACATCATATACAAAAATTAATAAATTAATGAACAATAGAAATATACATACTAGAACTCATAAAACCAGAAAACAAAGGAGTAAATCTTCCTGACCTTAGATTTGACAGTGAATTCTTAAATATATCAAAAGTATAAGTGACAAGAATAAATGAACCAGACCTCATCAGAATGAAAATATTTTGTCTACCAAAGGACATTATCAAGAAAGTGCAAAGACAACCTACAAAATGGGAGTAAATGTTTACAAGTCATACATCTGATGGGGGTTTAATAGCCAGAATATATAAAGAACTCTTACAACTCAACAACAAAAAGATAGTTAAAAAATGGGCAAAGGACTTGGGCGGTCATTTCTGCAAAGGAGATATACAAATGGCAAATAAGCACATGAAAAGATACTCAACAAATTATTATTCGTTAGAAAAATGCAAATCAAAGTTACAGCAATAAATCACTTCACACTTACTAGGAGGCTGTAATAAAAAAAGAAAAACAAAAACAAAAAGAAAATGCATTGGCAAGGATGTACAGAAACTGTAATCTTCAAAAACTGTTGGTAGGAATCTAAAATGGTGTAAGCTGCTATGCAACAGTTTGATGGTTTCAAAAAAGCTAACTATAGTATTACCATATGACCCAGCAATTCTACTAAGTATACATATACTCAAAAGAACTGAAAACAGGGAGTTGGATACTTTACATCACAATGTTCAGTGATGCATTATTCACAACAGCCAAAAAGGTGGAAACAACCCAAGTGTCCATCAACAGACAAATGGATAAAAAAATGTTTTATATACATGCAATGAATTATTATTCGGTCACAAAGAGGAATGAAATTCTGACTCATGATACAACACGGATGTATAATGAAAACATTATGTTCTCAAGTGAAATGAATCAGACACAAAAGGACAATATTGTATGATTCGACTTACATGAAACATTCAGAATAGGTGTACTCATAGAGACAGAAAGTAGAATGGAAGTTACCAGGCTAGGAGAGAAGAGCATGGGAAGTTAATGATTACAGAGTCTGTGAGAGGTCATGAAAAGTTTTGGAAATCTAATAGCGATGGTTGCAACACTGTGAATGCAAATAATGCCACAGAATTTTATATTAAAAAAGGTTAAAATGACAAATTTTATGTCAGATATATTTTGCCACAATAAAAATCTCAAAGTAAATTTTAATGCACGGAAACAGGTCCTTTCCCACTGTTGTTGGATGTACAAATTCATACAAACTTTAAGAAAAGCAATTTAGTAGTAATTATCTACAGTCTTAAAAAAGTGTAAGCTCTTAGACTTAATTCTAGAAATCTACCAAAAGTGAACAATTTAAAAAACAAATATTCTAAGAGTCTTAATACATTCTACTGACACTGTTTATACTTGGGAAATGTAGAATATCCTAAATATCCAAAGGTGCTGGAATGGTTAAGTATACAAATAATGATAATTATGTAAGATTAAATATTACACAACAATTAAAAATCATCTGTAAGAACAGTCTGTAGATCTGGCTTGGGACTCTAGTCACTAATTATATGTTGTTTCCATAAAAAAAACCTTTAAATTCCATATTATGAGTTTAAAATGCATCACTTAAATATTAACCAACTTTCAGTTTAATACTCATATCACTTTTTAAAAATTTTTGAGGTTCTGACTCTAGATTGACAACAAAGTGTGAGAAAAAAGATAGTTTTAAAAGAACTGCCACTTGATCAACTAGGTATACCTACAGGAAATGAAATGAATCCTACCTCTACCTTATACAATACTTAAGATTAATTGCAGACTGTTTGCTAACATAAGAGAAGTACAAAAATTAGATTTCTAGATGATAATAATGACAGAATGTCACCATGCCCCTGGTGTAGGTAAAGACTTCTTTAACAGGAAGCCAAACAGGGTGAGGAGAGCGTCTGTACGCAGGGAGTAGAGGGGTGGCAGCGGTCTAGAACCGGATGCTTGGAGCCTGAGCAGGAAAAGGAGGATATCCATATGGGCAGAGCAGTGGAAGCAGGCTCATGTGTTTTGTTTGAACCTAAATGTGGCAGTAGCAGTAGTCTGGCATGAAGTGTAGGGGCCTCAGTGGAGTAAAAAAGGAGATACGATGGAGCTTGGGCAGAGTAAGGAGGGTGTCCCACCAAGAGAAGTGGTGATGGGAGATTGCTGACATACGGGAGATTTTGATCTAAAAAATACATACATAAAGGATAAGGGGAATAAGATACCTCATGTCAGAGAAAGGAGTTATGAATATGGAAAGGGAAAAATTAGCATGATATCTATGGTTCCAGAATAGAACTGGAGGTTTTAGCATGAATGCACGGCTTTCAATATATAGAGATAGACTTGGAAACACAGACATACGGGTGTGTGTGTGTATATATACATATATTCCCTAACTCTGCCCACAAAGAAGATCTGGGGGCAGTAACACACCAACAGCATGAACACACCTAGCATTCAGATCATGGTTTCTAAATACCAATTCTCAAATTAAAAAACAAATGAACAAACAACAGCCTAGGAGTCTTTGGATTTCAAAATGGCTAATTCCAGTGGTAGAGCTTAGCAAGTACAATAAGATCCTAGAACAACTTGCTGTGCCAGAAAATACAGAAGTGCTTAAGGAATAATGAGGGCAGGACAAAAGACACAGGAGTTAGCTTGAAGAGTTTTGATCAGTCAGACTGGGAACAATTCGAGATTCAAAATAAAGATAACAATGACATACACAGAATAAAAACAGGATTCTGAGAGTCCATATTGATTTAATAATTATAAAAATAAATGAAAAGATGAGAAAGCATTTCCTTATAGTAGGATGCCAACTAAAAGATGTAGAAGGAATTCTGGAATTTTAAAATCATAATTCGGCAACCACCACAGAAATAATACATTCAAAAAAAATCAATAGATATAAAAATTCCAATGCTGCTGAATGAATCTTCCCTTTCATTCTAGCAGATGAAAGTTTAAATAGGAAACATGGATCCACTCAAGTATTTCTCCTAAAAACATTTATTAATTACAGTGAAGAAATCTAGCAGATACTATCTTTTTTTTTTTTTAAGAGTTTATTTATTTATTTGACAGAGAGATCACAAGTAGATGGAGAGGCAGGCAGAGAGAGAGAGAGAGAGAGAGAAGCAGGCTCCTCGCTGAGCAGAGAGCCCGATGCGGGACTCGATCCCAGGACCCTGAGATCATGACCTGAGCCGAAGGCAGCAGCTTAACCCACTGAGCCACCCAGGAGCCCTAGCAGATACTATCTTAATCAAAGTTACCAGTACCAAGGATGGGACAACTCAAAATCATGCTACCTGACAGGATAAAGAACCTATCACTTCTCAGAAACTCCAGTCAAAGATGCGTAACCTGAATCCAATCACCGAATAACAGACAAACCAAACTGACTGATACACTACAAAATAACTGCTACAGTCCTCCACAGTATCAAAGAAAAAAAAGTCTAAAGTTTATAATTATTTTTTGTAATATCAGGTTTTTTTAACAGCTTTATTGAGGTAAAATTGATATACAAAAAACTTCACCCATTTAATGTAAACAACTTCATGAGTTCAGACATATGCATGTACCTGTGAAACCATCACAATTAAGATACTAGATATATCTATCACCTCTAAAGTTTCCTTATGCCTCTTCAACAGGGTCAGATATTAGCTGATTAATAATCTACTTTAACATAAAAATAAGGCAGAGCTAAATGCTTATATCAAATTTCAACATCAAGCACAAAAATCTTCTCCACTAGGCAGCTGCTCTCCAAGACCTTTATGATAAACTATAAATCCTTTAATATTACATTTAAACCTCACAGTAACCTTGGCTTTAAGTCTCTTCTAAAATCTATCTCCTTTAGATAAGGATCTGAATACCATTTTTAAGAAATCCTAAAACAACTTATGCCATCTTAATTCACTCCACTCTCTATAGGGCAATGAACAAGTACTTTGAAAAAGAACATAGCTTCTGCCAGTTTCTTAAGAAAGGCAAATCCTGCTGAAAAAGTCTTCAAAAACAAGTAACGTTATCAATACATACAATTTCCTAGCCACAGCGGATAACGAATTCAGGTAACAAAGAATTACAGAACAACAAAATAATTCATTTAGTTCATCTGAAACAAAAATACAGCCCCAAACAAATAACAGACAATCAAATGAAGGCTGAGTGATGCGGGAACAGCACAGATGTTAGATCTGATAATAGAGTAAAATAAAAAGGTAAGAGGATATTTTAAGCACAGGATTTAGAGCAGGGTAAAATTCTGGGGAGTTGTAGAAGATTCTAAATTGGAAAATGTCATGCTTTAGATCTTAATGTAAACAATGAGGTAGCAAAATACAGTCAACCATTATATTTGGGTTATTACAGAAAAGGAGAAATTCAGCATAAGCATTTTAACTTGAAAAATCTTATATACATATTTCAATAGACAATGGTAACTGTTATACCATCATCCTTTTCCTGCTCCATTTGTATCACTCAGTAAGATCAGCTCCAAAGAGGTTTTTTTTGTTTTTTTTTTTTTTTTAATCATGACCATGTGATTAACAACAGTCTCAGTTGTTTCTATCCATAGCAACACCATGGAATCATTAGCCTCTGAGGCTGCCTTCAGAGACTTGTTTCCATGACAACAGAGGATATAATATTAACAGTGTCTCAAAGAACATTGCAGAAAATTGTAAATTCCTGTAAAATAATTGGCTTGTACATATTTTAAAAGTACTTTTTCTATGACAGTATGAAATTGACAGCTTCTGGAAAAGTGTTTAAACAATCATTTTTAGAGATTCTTATTAAATTTCTTCATAGTTTACATTTTAAATTCAATGTAAGATCTTAAAATTATGAAATCAGCTTTTAAAATGTAACAGATTTTCACTGAAGTGGTCTGAAGCCTTATTAGGTACAGCCACGTGCATAATGTGTACTGTATATCAACATTCATGACTATGCACCACCTTCTTTCACTGCCATTCATGCAATAATAAATGCCCCTGGCGTCTTCCTTAAGAAAGCAAATACTGCTGAAAAACTCTTCAAAAACAAGTAACATATCAACACACACAATTTCCTAGCCACAGCTGATAACTAATCCAGACACGTAACCAATTCAGTATACAATCAGGAAGGCATATTGAGTTAGCCCACATTTATTAAATCGCATTCTGCTTAAAATAGCTCAAGTGGTTCTTATATGTGCATATGAATCCTGACTGATACAGGAAGAGACAGAAAGGACAATTAGGCTGCTGTGATAATCCAGATTCTTGAGAGGTCATCAGTGGCTTGGTGAAAATGGACATGAGTAGTCAAATCAAGATAGATTTTGAATGTACACCTAGTGTCATCTGGTGAATAATGGGAAATTGGGAGTTAGGAAGGACTATTAAGAGTAACACCCATGGTGCGCCTGGGTGGCTCAGTAGGTTAAGCCTCTGCCTTCGGCTCAGGTCATGATCCCGGGGTCCTGGGATCCAGCTCATTGGGCTTTCTGCTCAGCAGGGAGCCTGCTTTCCCCTCTCTCTGACTGCCTCTCTGCCTACTTGTGATCGCTCTCTCTGTCAAATAAATAAATAAATAAAATCTAAAAAAAAAAAAACAAACCCACTTCGGCTATTAAAAATGATCTTTTACATCATAGAACCAAGCATAAAAGATCTGCAAGGCTATCTGAATACATTTTTATTGCTAAATTATTAAAATGATTTTCATAGCAGAAGATAAAAATCTGAAGAAAGATAACTGAAATCATATTACAGGATAATTTACATTGACATGTTATATGAATGAGGTAAACTGAGCTTAGAATGCACACAAAGATTCAATAAGGTCTAAATAAATTTATACCACATTTAGGGAAAATGAAATACATGAATTAGCAAATCTTTTGTTAATACCTTAGATAAGGAAAAGCAATTACTCTTGTGCCACTGTTGGTCAATAAATACCTTATTTCATTTTTGTATGGCAAAGTTAATATTCTTAATCCAAGTTCCTTTGTTTAAAGATCTACTATGCTGTAATGAGATATGCTTCTCTGATCAAATGTTAAAGAAGCTGTTTAGAAGGGGGCAGAAAACAAAAAATCCGGCAATGTTTATAGAAGAATACAGCAGAGCAGATTTATCAAAACTCTACTTGGGAATCACTGTACTGAACAGGGGTCCAGTATCTTTAGAATAAAGATATTTTTCATTATTTAAGTCTGACTCTCTCCCCCCTGGTGCAGGGGGGAAAATGTTATCTGAACCAGCTACATGTGACATCCACATCATAATTATCTCAGAAGCAAACATCAATAAACCAGGTACATTTTAAAACAAATCACTAGGTGTTAAATTACAACGTTTTGATTTTAAAATAACAAAGGAGAGATCAGAAAATAGATCCAGTGATTAATAATCTTATTATAGAAACACGGGTACAGTTTTGTTACCTCACACAGATTATCCAGTCTGTGAATCTATTTCTGCTGGCAAGATTCATGATAATGAATTAAAGTTTATCATCCCTTTAATATGAAAAGATGGTATTCTATCACCATTCAGCTCGTTCACTTTGTGCTGGTAGAAGGATGAATCAACAACCACTAAAAATTTAAAGTAAAGAGACCTTAAACTTGGATTTAAAGATATGGTTACATAATTAACAAGTAGGTATGAAACTACAAACTGGAATATACTTTAACCTGATTTTTAAACGAGAAAATGGTTAGCGAAACCTACACAGCCATGGAGTTCATGATTACTAATATAAAATGCACCCTCAATGCTTTCTAGTAATCATACATTTACCCTATTCTATTCATTCTTCTAGAAGTCCGTAATGAATCCAGCCCCTGTTGCCTTTCTACTATTCTCCTACCACTTACTGTTTCAGCCATACTGACCTCCCTGCTGTTCTCCAAATAGCCTGAACTTGTTTTGGTCTCAGTCTTTTATTTACTTACTGTTTCTCTGCCAGGAATGCTTTTGCCTCAGATATCCACATGGCTCAATTCCATTACTTCTTTCATGACTTTATTCAAGTATCAAATATATGTAGAAGATACTGCAAAAAGATTTTTCTGTGTGCATGGGGAGCCACTACCAATCAGGTGTTCAAGATGTTCTATCATTTGATGAACTTGGGACAGGAGTCTCAAAAATATGAAAGTGCCCCAAAATTGCCAGTTTCATGTTTTTCTCTACCTAGCAGTAGCTAATTGCCTAATAATGTCCTATTTAAAAATAAACACGTCTTGCTTAGGTACATTTGCTCAACAGATTTTCATCTTTTTTTTATTTTTAAAGATTTTATTTTTAAGTAATCTCTACAACCAATGTGGGACTCAGACTCACCACCCAACATCAAGAGTTGCATGCTCTTCCAACCAAGCGCTCCAGGTGCCCCTCTTCTCTTTTAAAAACTGTATTAGTAAGTATTTTTCACTGACGGCTTGTATTTAAAAGCTGTGGTGCCCATCTTCCAAATTTCTAGGTTCTACTAATTTCAACTTGTTTCTAGGTCCCTACTACATGTGGCAGCTGCTTCCTATGGTTACTATCTGTTTTACTTTGGTGTTTCACTTTTCCTTTTCAAATCTCCAATTCATTTTTTTTTAAAGCACCCTCCTCCCCCAATATTAGATTCTGTTAAAATAAATGCTGTGGTTCCTGTTTTCCTCACTGGACACCCTGTCAAGGTTACCAAGCCTCTGGCTAAACATAATTCTTTACCATTCTATAATTAGATTGCTTCTCCCACCTCTAGATTCCTCATTTAAAAAAAAAAAAAAAAACCAACAACAACAACAACAAAAAAACCAGAATATTTTGTGGATCTACTGATAATGATGGTAATGAAGATGGTAATGATGATGATTATCAGGTATTATTAGGGCTTTGCTTATACTGTCTCATTTAATTTCCACTAAATCTTGATGTGGGTAACACTTTTTCATCTCTATTTTCTACAGGTGGAGGAAAGAGATTCAAAGAATTTAGATGTATTTGTCTAAAGTGCCACAGCTAGTAAATAGCAGAACAGAAACTTAAACTCAGGCCATTATCCTCTAAAAACAGTCTGCTCAACCAGTATGCTACACTGTCTTTTTAAAATACTTTAAGAAGAGTTATTTGGTCCTTATTGTTACTATCATGTTTTACCACAAAGACAATATATAATACCCTCAAAAAGAAACAGAATACTTGTTCAATCCTTAGCTCAAGGACTGGCAAACATTTTCTAAAAAGGGCCAGATAATACATATTTTAGACTTTATGGGCCATGTTTCTGTGTTGCAACTACCCAACTTTGTGCTATAGTAGCTTGAAAATGGCTATACCCAATACACAGAGCTGTGTTCCAATAAAACTTCATTTATCTATGATAATAAAAATATGCAACTCCTCCCATAAGATCATGGAATTGAAAATAAAAAAATAATACATATAGAAATTTCAAATTTCATCTATAGTTATTTAAAATATTTTTGTAAAAAAGGCTTATATAATAAAGCAGTGTTCTTATAACTGAAAGAATATAGGCTCTATACTGTATGTAGCCTTTCAGTTTGGGAAGAGTGATTAAAATGACATGATTTTTGTTCTGCTTCCCATTACTACCCACCCCCCTGCCAAATCCTGCTTATGGTACTTAGTATAGATGAAGCAATTAATTCCCAAGATTGGGGTGTGTATCTTGTTTATCTCCAGTTTTCAAAGTAACTTCAAACTGATTTTTTTCAAATTTGTAATACTTTGATACATTAGGTAGCTCTACCAAGATCAGTCAGAGTTAAATACAGAAAAATGAAGCTGGAATCTGTTTTAATTCAAATCTCAGATTATAATCTCTAGTTATTTCTCTCAGGACCAACAAAAAATCTGTAAGGCAATCAACTAGTCCTATTCTGTCATAACAATAACTGCTTCACACTCCAGAGCTGGCTAAATTAATAGCCACAATTTAGATTTCACAAAAACTAAAAAATATTGTTCAGAAATATAGGATTAAATTGGGGTTTACTAAAGGATAAAGAATTAATAGGCAGGAATCCTTTTAGAGGTAAGGGAGAAAGTCTTTTAAACACATTTATCTAGAGGCAGAAGAAGTTGTGTTTAGGCTTTCCTAAAATTCCACTACCTCCAGATGTCATTGCCAGTTGGTTTATACTTGCACAAAATAGGTCCAGTCTTTTTTGATTGATTTGCATATGCCTGTAAAATTATTACATCAGTTGGTTTATTTAAAGTTTGTTAAATAAGGTGCTAATTGTAGGCTACTGTTCTCCACATGGTCTGAACAACTATTTTTGCCTTTATAAAAATTCTAAATTTTAAAAATGGAGGACTGAAATGTAATCTAAATTACAGTGCCAGGAAGTACAAAGAATAACACAGAAAAAAATTTTAAAGAAAATGAATCTAAGTCAAATTTTAACGATATGAATTTAAATTCTTCACATGTACAGGAATACATATGCCTAATTTTTTCACAGAGAGCTTTGGATTGCTTTTTAAATATACATGATTTTGCAAAATCCTGTAGTGTAGACTTTTTTTAATTAAATTTTTTTTTTTAAATTTTAAGCCATAGTTCTACATATAAAGTGCTTGGGAAATTTATAGTGGCCAAACCATATTCAGAAGCTCCAAACTTCCTCACAGCCAGCATCAGATTAAATGAAAATAAACAAGTATATAAGATTTGTTAGTTCAACAAAAATTTTTCAAGCGCATTCACCATGCTAGTTTCTGGGGATATAAGAAAATACACATCTTATACTATCAGCTCTTGTGAAGCTTATGGTTTAGCATCTAATATTAAACAAATCATTCCCAATTGATTAACTGAAATAAATTGATTATAGTTGTGATAAGAGGTATGAAGTACAAATCTCATAAAACAAACACTGCTTGAAAATACAGGCAAAAATGTTACAAAGGCTGAATATCTTATCCTGACCTCATGAGAAGTGGATAATTTTTCAGCACTGTTATTAACACACTATTTTAAAGGTTAACTTTAAAACCTGTTTGAATATATTAAAAATATATAAGCTGCAGCTTGTGAAATTTCTTTTTACCTATCTGTCCTTGACAAAAGGGCCATCTAACAATCATGACACTATACAGAGGTTACAAAGATGAATACAACACATTTCCTATTTATAAAGAGCTTATATAAACAAATTTCATTTATTTAGTTCTTTAAGCTATAGCCAATTGAATCTCCATTAAGATACTCATTTTTTAATAGGCTTTATTTTTTAAAGCAGTTTTTAGGTTCAAAGCAAACTCGAGGATAAAGTACAGAGTTCCCATATAGCCTATGCCCACACACACGCTAGTCTTCCCATCATCAACATTTACCACCAGAGTGATACATTTGTACAAATGATGAAGCTACATTGACACACCACTATTATCCAAAGTTCATAGTTCAGGGTTCACTCTTGGACATTCTACAGGTTGTCACAAATGTATAACGTCATTTGCCTACCAATATAGTATCATACAGAATAGTATTACTGTTCTAAAAGTCCTCTGTGTTCTACCTATTCATCATCATTCTTCCCTAACCCTTGGTAACCACTCATCTTTGTACTGTCTCCATAGTTTTCTTTTTTCCAGAATGTCATATAGTTAAAAGGATAGGGTAAGTAGCCTTTTCAGATTGGCTTCTTTCACTTGGTAACACGCATTTAAGGTTCCTCCATGTCTTTTCATTTCTTTTTAGTGATAAATCAATTCCTCTGTCTGAAGGTACCAGAGTTGATTTATCCATTCACCCACTGAAGGACATTTTGGTTGCTTGTAAGTTCTGACAATCATAAATAAAGATGCTATAAACATGTGTGCAGGTTTTCATGTGGACACAAGTTTTTAACACATCTGGGTAAATAACAAGGAGTGCAATGCTGGACTGTATGGTCAATTTGGTATTTTTTAAAAGCTTATATAACCACTGTAACAATTATTTTTTTGTTTAATCTTCATCTCTACACTTTTCTAAAGTGTCTTACTGTACAAATGACTGGGTCTTAAACATTGTTTGAACAAATTCTTAGTGGGTACATACAGATTCCCTGTAAGAAATTCCACAACATTCTTCAGGTGAAAAAGGGAACAATTAATTTCTAAATCTGAGTCATGGTACCAATCTTACCACTTAGTTTTAGTGGCCTTTTGAGTAGGCAATTAAACTTTGCCAACAGGCAGCACCTCACAACCAGTATAGAAGAGTTTTTATCCTAACCTTGGTTTCTTGGTCTGTCAATACCCAAAGGAGACTATTTCTAACTATTCTCCTAGAAACTATCCTATCAGGATCAGCATTTCCAAAGTAGTTTAAGAGGACTGTCTACCTACTTTCTATATATTCTAGTTTAATACAAAGGCAATATATTGCTGAATATAACCAATTTCATTCCTTAGAGGTGAAGAAAAATATATAAATTTGACATAACACTTCAAAATACAACTGTCATTAGGCATGAGTCTAAATGTATGAAACATGTATTGAGAAAGGTTAGGCCAATTCAAAACGGTCCAAGGTGGAGATGTCTTGGTGTGACTATTCAGACCTGCTGCCTGGTGAGAAAAATCAGCAGATAAATGGCTATAAATGATGTACTATATGCCTCTGTTTGCCTGGTAAGTCTATATTTATGCCTGTTGTCCCACTTTACTTATTAATAGTTTTCTCTATTAAAAGTACTCCAGTTTGGTTGATGAGTTACACAGTCATCCTAATTATAATGAAACTGAACGGTTTCTCTCTGTCTCACCTCCTCATGAGTATCTCTTCCCAGAGGGGTAAAGAGGAAGAGAATCGTCAGCTAGAGGATCAGAATAACACTAGATAAAGGGTGATATATGGTTCATAGAAGGTCTAAGGGAGAAATTCCGATGGACAGAAAAATTTATAATAGTAAAGAATCAGACAATATTGAATACTATAAGGAAACAATTTTGTAAAGGTAAGAAGACAGTAATGTTTGGAGTGAAAGAGAACCTGCAACCTAAGATAAGTATCTTGGAAGGCCCTGTGAAAAGGCACAGATAAGGGGATATCTGAAGGCAGTGAGGGAATGAACCATGAGAATATCTACCGGAAAGAAGGGAACATCAAGATAAAGTCTCTTAGATGGTCACATCTGATATATTTGAGGAATAGGAACAAGGCCAGTATAACCAGAGTAGAGTAAGTGAGGGAGCAGTAGCAAACATGACTGGATGTACTTCTGGGGTGAGATCATATAGGCATTTTGGTCTGTAGTTAAGTAGTTAAGAAGGATTTTGAATTTTACTATATATTGGATCAGAAGCCACAGAAGGGTTAAAAATAAAGTACTGACATTCTCAAAGGATGACGCTGGCTAATGGGTGAACAGACTGTTGAAAGAATAGAGACTGAGAGACCAGTAAGAGGTCTACTGCTGTAGTTCAGGCAACAAATTAAATAATTTAAAACTAGTAGTTCTGGAAATTCTAAAAAGTGGCCACATCATAAATATATCCTGGACATAGAGCCAATAGGATCTGCTGTTAGACTGAATGTGGACCAAAGGAAAAAATAACAGAAAATGATTCCAAGAGTTTCTATCTTCAGCATCTCAGTGAGCGATGGTGAAAGAAGATGATGGGGAGAACAATAAAATTAGACACTTGTTTTTGACATGTTAACTTTCAGATATTTAATCCAAGTGGAGATATTGAACAGGACGTTAAATATACAAGTCTAGTGTACGAGGATTAGCTCTGGGCTAAAGATACAAATACTGATGTTATTTAAAGGCACAGGACTGGATGAGATCACCTGAAATGTGAGTATAAAAAGAGAGAAGCTCAAGGACTGAGCCCTGAGGCACTCTAACATTTAGTGGTAGAAAGAGGAGGAGAATACTGCAAAGGAAACTGAGTTTGGGAGAATACTGGAAAGGTAGTGTTCAAGAGTCAAAGGCGAAAGGAATTTAAAGGAGGGAACAGTCAATTGTGTAAAAGCTGTTATGGGGTCAAGTAAAACAAAAACTTTGAACCAATCATTGGATTTGACAATCCACTCCAAAAGAGGATTTTCTGGTTGGTTGTTTTAATGAGAGGTATTAGAAGAGGTATATATGCTGATGAGAATGATTCAGTAGAAGGAGAAAGATAGGTAATGCACTGAAGAGAGAATTTCAAAGTTCTTGAATAGTCGAAGGGACTAAGAAGTGAAGGGTGAGCTGTAGGAATACAGATGGATCATTCATTTTAACAAGGTAGAATAAAGAGTAAGATCATCAACTGAGAATGAGGGCCAGGCAGTGACTACTGGAAACTTAATGTGCAGCTTTGGAGCCAGTGTGTAGGAGGCAGAGTTGCAATTAACCAAGGCTGAATCTTACCAATGAAGTACCAACGAAGGGGCAACAGTTAATGAAAGGCAGCACTCTTAGTCATGGACCAAGGAATCTGAGTGAGGCAAGGAGGGAAGTGAAAGCATGAAAGGAGTGATAGATAATAGAAAACTATGCTGAAGGTCTTCAGAAGACAATTTTTTTAAAAAAATCACTGTAATAGGGGAAGTGAGCTAAAAAGAAAGTAAGTGCCTGTCAGACAGTTTGAAATGCTTGCAACTAAGATTTTCTAAGTGTACAGTCAATGGTAATAAGGTTTTAAATGTAACTATTTAAGCAGGTCACCCAAGTGAAAGAAAAGACAAGGTTCCTAGAGATAAGGATATCAAAGAATTGAGAAAGTCAAGATTTTGGATAGATCACACAAGGATACTGAAAATCACTAAGAATAATTACAGGAATAGTGGGCAGAAAAAAGACAGTAAACCAGGTGTTCAAATCATCAATGAGCAGGAGTGACTGAGAGAGATGCAGATGACTAGAAAAGGAGGGGAAGTGGAAAATATTATCTGATGCCATCTACATTTTTTTAAAGAGAGAGGAAATACAGTCATCCATAAATATCACTGATAAGCAAGAAAGACAGACAAAATTTCCACTTTTTGTGAGGGTATAGTACAAAACAGTATCCTCAGGGAAATGCCAGGTGTCTGAGAGAAAAAAAGGGTGATCCATCACAAAGAGTTTGAGGATAAGGAAATGAATGAGAGTGATCTGGAAGGTTTGGACTTTTTGGGGTGATTAAGGGCAAAAGGATATAGAGTATAAAATTAGTCCTGATGATACACCTAGGAAAGCTTGGTAAAAGATGAACAATCAGTTAACTTAGTTGTCTACTTGTGACTTGTTTAACAATTTGCAAAAGGGAATGTCGGGAGGAGAGGAAAAGTCAGGGAATTGGAGATCTCACCGAGAAGTGAGGTACTCTTTAGGCCCACCTCCCCTTAAATTCTACAATTAAAGGTGCTGAGGTTTGGAATTCTTAAAAAAGTACATGGGTGTACTTATAGTTAACTTATTCAGTCAACACAATTTACTGAGTGTCTGAATAGACTGCACTATCCTGGGTGGTCTAATTCCTAATTATATTTGAATTTGTTCATGGGCTATCAAAAGTTAAGTAATCTAAAAAGAAAATAGTAATATTAGTAATAGCTGCCAGGCACTGTTCTAAGTATGATACATATATTAAATAATTTAATAGAATTAACTCATGAGGTTGAGAGTATTATATACATTTTTGGACAATATATCCAATGCACAGCTCTACAGAATTAAATCCTTGATAATCTAGACTGTATCTGTTTAGGACAAACAGTATTCTTTATATACAAATTAGCCTATATATTTTTCCACACATGGGTATCTGAAAAGTGTTTTCCTGCATTTTAATGCAGGACAGGTTTTTCTTCTAAAAAGAAAACTATTCAATTCTTAAAATTTTATTGTTCTACTTCAATTATGATAAGTCATCATGTCTGTTCCATTCACTCCTAGAAAAGAACTTTATTGTTTTCAGCTCAACCTGGCATGTCAGTTTTTGGGGGAAGGGCGGAATTTATAATGGCTATTTATAATGATCCATGCTAGGGATTTTTAGGTGTTCCAAAACATAGGCACAGCTGCTAAACACACATTCAAAGTGACCTACCACTTCACAGCTGTTCTAAGTTTATATGACTACTATACTCATTAATAAAGACTGATATCACCAAGAAGGCTAATCAAGCAGCAAAGACTAGAAATACTGGAGTTCTTTAAAACCCTCATGAATTTAAAAATTGGTCCTAGTCTGGAATAGAGGTGAGTATGCTAAATAGGACAGGGCAGTCTGGCATTAAGTGATCCTAAATGTAAGAATAGGGGAAATTCTGAGGTAAAGACATGAGGAAGGTTTGACAATATGTAGGCCCTTTTTTTCTGTAATAATTTTTCAAAATTAAGAACATAAGGAGTATGAAGCACAAAACAGAAAAACTTACAACAAAGTAAAAAAAAATTAGAAACTCCTCTTAATTTAACATTAAAAAACAAACAAACAAACAAACAAACAAACAAAAACAACCCAAGGGCACCTGGCTGCCTCAAATTGGTTAAGTGTCTGCATTCAACTCACGTCAGGATCCCAGAGTCCTGGGATCAGGCCCCACATAGGGCTTCCTGCTCAGTGAAGAGCCTGCTTCTCTCTCTCTCCCTCCCTCTACTGCTCCCTCTTCTTGTTATTTGTCAAATAAATAAAATCCTAAAAAAAAAAAAGCAATTCATGTGAATTTCTGGGATATAACCAAATGACAAAAACTAGAAATAGTTTGTAAACTGTACAGTTAACATCATTGTGTGGGGATCCAGAGGGGTGAGGAAATCAGGTACATGGGGAATTTGTGTGGCCTGAAGTAAACATGAATGGAGGGGAGGAGAAGGGAAACAGAGAAAGAAATGGGGTACTGTGAAGAACTAAAAGCACTGGTGAGGGAAGGAAAGTGGATCCAAGAAAAACAGGTACCCAGGAGGTTTAGGATTAGGTATTATTTTTGGCAGGCCATAAACTAACAAGGTTTTGGTGACTGGAATGGAAAATAATCAATTCCATAAACATTTACTGAGCACCAACTATATGCCAAGCCCTATCCTAGAAGTGGGGGGGGGGTCTTGCAGAAGTTTATAACTACTTAGCTTCCTTAACATTAAAAAAAAATTAATGACTTCACACTAAATTCCAGATATTATAGTAGAAATTGGCACATAATCTGAGTTATGAATGTGATTATTTCTAACACACAAGTAACTTAAATGAATCCCTAAATAAATTTTCTTTTTATTTACAGAAGGTATTTGGAGGTTATTAAATCAGGGTAATGACTTTCAAATTAATAAAACTGGATTTAATAGCAATTCTCCACACTGCTGAAAGTATCATGCTGCATAGTTACAAGGAATTACATTCAAACTTAAATCTTGCTATCAAATCTTAGAAAAAATATTTCTAACAACAATGAAATAGAAAATCTGGTTATCATTGCTGCTACTTATCAACTACAGAACAAAACACTATCATAGTACTATCTTCACAGAAACATAGTATATGTTCAATAAATTACAAAATTTCATTAATCTACTTGTTTTTTAACAATATGCAAATCCTTCTGGTGCTACAAATTAAAAACTGTCTGCCATGGGTCAGTAGATGAAACAGAAAAATGTGGTCTAGCATCAGTCAAGATCCAAATCTGTCTAATGTTCTCAGTCCTATCATATTTTATCCGGTAAAATGAATTCCAGTGAGTTACAACAGAAGACCTGGATATATAAAATATCCCAATCATCAGTTAGAAAAATATACAGAATGAAATGGTACTTTAGAGCAGGAGAAATAAAAGCTAAAATCTTTGACCTAATGTTTATACTTCTAAAAATGAAATACAAAGGTAATGAAAGACAAGTAAAAAAGAAGTATGAAAGAAATAAAAACTAAGTCACTAATCAGTATAACAAATGATTTGAACCAAATGGGAGGAAAATAAAATTTTAAATGGCTTTGTAGGATTAATTGTGAATAGCTTTTACTGAAATTATGACTCTATTTTAGTACAATATAATAAGCAGCTTTTTCTCCAATTCCTAAGTAATTATAATGTAATTCTGTAGTTTCAATAGTTTTATATGTAAACTATTTTGCTTGCCTTTTCATTTGTATGCCCCTAATAAGATTATGTATCAGTGGTAGTGTGTATGTATACACATACAGTACTGTGTACTTATATAAACCTCATGTAAGTTTTTAAAAGTTTTTAGCACATCTTTTTCTATTAACAAAAGAAAGTATCATTTAATATTAATCTATTATGAATTAACACCAAGTCTTAGTTTTTGCATCCCTTTTTGGTATGTATAATTGCAGTCAAATCAAGTTAGTTAAATTTTTCAGGCAGTGTTCAATCTAAGAGTTAAATCATATCACTGCTTCTGAAGTTTTGATTGAAACTAACATCAGTGCCTATATAAGAACAATTAATGATCCCTCCTAGCCCAGTAATTCCATTTCTCTCACACATGTTAGAAAAATAAATACAATTTCTTACTTAAGAAATTTGACAATATTTTAAAATCAAAACTATTGAACGATTAATTCTGGTAACCAAAAGCAAGAAAGAAGCTGTTGACAGTTTATTGTGCTGCTTCTAATTATTAAAAAAAGATGGTTTTAAAGAAATTTATTTTAAAAAGCACTAGAATATGTGTATAAATTTTATTAAGTATTATTGATGTGAAAGGACAAAAGCAATCTCCCCTTGTTTTTAAATTAGACTATTTCTTATCCCTTCATTTTTACTAAAGTTTAATACCTACAGAAAATATTTTAAAATATAGTCCCCCAACCTCCTTTAATGACAAATAAATATTTCACTTAAGTTACTATTAATTTCTATTTCCCTGTTATTTTTAAATCAAAAAGATTTGGTTTTATGTGATCTTTTTTTTTAATTTGGGAGATTTTTAGTGTTGCTCATCTCTTTAAACTGTCAACTATCTGAAAAAAAAATTCCTATAATTGTGTAGTTACACAAGCTTAATGCTTTTAAATTAACCCTAGATAATATATATTTATAGAAATGGAAAGATTAACTAAATTCCTTGAATAAACCATAATTATAACTTCCTAAGATATAAGTATATAGCAACAGTAAACTGTATTCAATTTATTCTCAAAACACTAGAAAATAAAAATCTTTCTGTATCTTCTGTTTCTTTACCATAACAATCTTCCTAAGGTTATCTAATGACATACAGAAGCTCAAGTGGTTTTCTTTTTTTTTTTTTTTTGGTTAGACATTGTACTTCATAGCATTTAACAGCCTAAAAATAAGGAGACAAGCATTATTAATTTACACTGTAATTTATGTAACAATGGTTTGTATTTTTAGAGAAGTCCCTCAACAGAATCAGAGCCTGTATTGTTTGGTATTACATAAGAGCAAAAGAGAAAATATTTTTTGTTTCCCCTTCCATGCTAAAGACCTACACAGATGGACTGAAAACATGTATTTCTGCACATTCAAGGTTTCAGTACATAAGACTATATTTTAAATAATAAGAAATCTATATTAATACAACTGCAAAGCAAACATAAAGCAAAAATACACTGAAAATAATTTCAACAAGTGGTATGTTACCTGGGTGGAGCTGGTGGCTACCGAGATGCAGTCAATAAAGCTGTGTCTTCGAGTGAAAAATGCAACTATCTGCTGCCAGCGTGAAGGTTCTGGCTCAGCCTGCAGTTCATCTGATGAACCCTTTTTTGCCCAATGTTTCTGCTTTGGGCCTACTGAGCCATGGCTAGAGCTAGTATTGCCTCCTCGACTGGCGCGAGAGTATAGAAGTGTGTTGTTCCCGAAAATGTAATTCATCTCTGCAGCCCTGCAGGTGGTTGCCAAGCAGTCTTACTTCTCTACCAGCTGCTGAGTGGTGAATGATCGGTAAAAACTGCAGCTAGAATTACAGCAGCATCACTTGTAGATCAGGGAAAATAAAAATCTTGAGAAATGATGCTCATTTTCTCTGTAATTTCTTCCCATGAAAGAGCTTGTATCTTCCCTCTGTACCTGTTAGTTGTAGGATGGCTGAGTTTATATTTGCAGACAAAAAAGACGGCATAAGGTTGATGGCTTTCTCATGATTATTTTTTCACCAGCGTCTGCAGGAACCAAAAGCTGTTCTTTTGTTAGCTGATAACTAGACGAATGAAATCCAGGAAGTGAGGTCGATTAGCAGGTAAAGAAGGATGTTATAAACACTGGACTACCAAGACCCTTTGGGGATGCCTGATTTAATGCACAGGGTGGAGAAACCCTGGATTACGAAGTTTCAATCTCAGTCTGTAGTAAAATCCAGTGTCATCTTCACTGCTTAAATAATTATAAATATGAACTGAATTCAAATATACAAGAGGATTTTGCCAATAGTTCTGATTGTTTAATTTTACTGAAGGAGCCTTTGTCATTCACATACAAATTACCACATCAGGAAGGAGCGCACATTAATTAGGCTCTAAGTTTTTTAAATTTACATTCAACTCTGAGGATCTAATGCTAGAGTAAAATCCACTTGTAATATGGCATGATCATTTTATGTAATATATTGGTTCTTAATGCTTTGATAATTGAGTCTGGAGACAAAAACAGATTAATCAGTGAAATAAGTATTTGACTTCTGAACTTTTGTGATTAAAAATAACTTAAATTATTAGCATCATCTCTCTCATATATTGTAAACACTTAGATTAATAAGTTATAAATTTTTAAAAATGCCAAAGAATTAAAGTAAATTTTTTGTTTTAAAACCAACAAAGCATGTTTTATCCAACACTACATAAATAATACTCTGGGGTTCAACTAAATAATATTGTTTGATTGCTAGACAGACATTTTCTAACATTTAATATCTAGGTCTGGGTTTTTCAACATAGTAGTCTACCTCAGAATCACCTAGGATGCTGGTTAAAAATGCAGACTGGTATCCCCTCTTCTCACCAGAATTTTTTAGAGTAAGAGGGATCTTGAAATTTTCATTTTTAAAAAAGACCCTTAAGTGACTCGAGCAACCTCAAGTTTAAGAACCATAGATTCGTAACTCTGCCCTGCTAATATTGCTACATTATTATATAATATATGGTCATTTTAAAACAATATATGAATAAAAATGCCATTTGATAATTTACTAATGGTTGAGTAATTTAGTTTTTAAGTTGATACAAGCACATCATAAATCCCAACCTCAGCCATATACTTTTTCAGATGTGGACTAACAAAAAATCTTGCTTACTATGTGCTTACTGCACCAACTAAATGCAATCTCTTGAAAAGTAGAAACTGTGACCTCCAGATTCATTGAAAATCCTGATTCAGCAAGCAAAGATGCTAATACTCTCTCTCTGATTCCATCCCTAAGATACAGACACATGCCCAAAAGAGGTGAGTCATGTGGGACTCTCGAAAGCTAAGATGCTTTGTGACAGAGATTATAACACAAAGTTTGGTGCTTCTTCCCAAGGACTCTGTAGATAGTAGTTGGCAATTTTGTGACCCTAGGCAGACTGTCCTGTCCATTTGGGGGTAAAGCAATAGAGGAAAACACTAAGGGTAAACAGAGAACTAAGAATCCTCTGAAGGAAAAAAAAATTAAACCTCTTAAAAAAAAAAACAACAACACACACAGTAATAGGGACCACATATTTAATAAACTGGCTAGTGTGGTTTATATAATTGGTTTGGCCCCAAAAGATGTGCCTTGATGATCCATGTCTGATGAAAATCCAAGATGGGGGAACCCTAGAACTGATAGAGGTTCTGTTATTCTGGATTGGTATGGATGAGGATATTGTACACAAATGCTGAATGCAAATTTCCTACTCACACTGCAAACAATAACAACACAGACCATGAATACTAAGCCATTTGTGTACACAAATTTCTTATCCCAGGGAGCCAAAGAGCTCAAAAACAATCTAACGCTGATATCCTGTGTACCCCCTAAGTACTGGCAAAAGTACTTTTTGAGGCACAGATTTTGTAATCAAATCCAATGACATTAAAAAGCAGCTCTGAGTTTTGAGAAAGGCTTCTTTATGAAAATAACCCATTACCTGTACTACAAAAATCTAGGATCATCTCATCCATTGCCCAGTAGTCAATGGATGCATACAAAACCATATGTGTACTAAACCATAAATGGTTTCATATGATTTGACTGGGAGATCAAAGGTGACCAATTCCTCACTGATACCTGCTTTAGAACAGCCCTAATCATATAGCGGAGCCAAAAAATAAACTCTATTCCATTAAAACAAAATTTAAGCTCATTATGGAACCTGGAAAGTCTATTTAAAGTAATGAATTAAAAAAATACACAATGTTGAAATCACTAAATAATTATTAACATTTTAATGATTTAAATATTTTTTCTGTGTAGTTTACTTTTTTCCACAAAATGATATTGTCTATAATAGAACCCTAAACAATAAAGCTTCAGTAAACTGAGTATATCCATTTAATGATTACATAACCAAAAATACAATTATGAAGAATTTGTAACTGTGAGAAATTTATTTTGTAATATTAAATGAAAGGACCATTCAAAAATATATATAGAATAGGTAGGCCCCCAATTATTTGTTTACCAATCAAACTCACAAAAAAACCTATTCAAGTCTTCAGGTATAGTAACAAAAGCAAGGATTAAATAATCTCAGTGAAAAATTTAAAAGGTTGAGAAGAAAAACAATATTAAAATTCTAAAATACTAAAAAATAAATCACTAACTACAAAGCTACTATACTGTAAATGCAACGTAATAGGCATTTTCCTTATACTTTTATCTTTATGATGTGGCTTATTAAATTTCAAAACGTGAAACTCTACTAAGACTTAAAAAATTTTTTTTCTACTCTATTTAAACAAAACAAAAAACACACAGTTCACTTTTCTCACTACCCTGACTCTTATAACCACCAATATTTTTATCCACGTTATAAAAGAGATCATTGGTTATTTATCTTTCTCTGACTTATTTCACTTAGCATAATGTCCTCAAGGTCCATCCATGTTGTCCCAAATGGCAAAATTTCATTCTCTTTTACCACATATATCATATTTTCTTCTTTCCTTGATGGGTTCATAGATTATTTCCATATCTTGCCTACTATAAATAATATTATAATGAATAAGAGGGTGCATATATATCTTTTTGAATTAGTGTTTTCATTTTCTTCAAATTATTACACACAGAAGTAGATCTTCTGGTCATATGGTAGCTTTATTTTTAATTTTCTGAGGAACCACCCATACTGTTTTCCACAACAGTTTCAACAATTTATACATTCCCACCGAAAATGCATGAGGGTTTCCTTTACTGCACCTACTTGCCACACTTATTATTTCTTATCTTTTTGTTAAGAGTCATTCTAACAGGTGTGAGGTAGTGTCTAGTGGTTTTGATTTGCATTTCCCTGATGACTGATGATGCTGAGCATCTATGTTTTCATGTACCTGTCAGCCACTTGTATGTCGTCTTTGGAAAAATGTCTCCTCAGATCTTTGGACATTTTTAAATCAGTTGTTTGGTTTTTTTGTTATTGAGTTGAATCAGTTCTTTATGTATTTTGGATATTAGCCCCTTATCAGATTTGTGATTCATCATTATTTTCTCCCATTCAGTAGTATGCTTTTTCATCTTGTTGGCATAGCTTCCTCTGCTGTGCAGAAGCTTTTTAGTTCGATGCAGTCCCATTAGTTTGTTTTTGCTTTTGCTACTTTTGCTTTTGGTGTCAGATTCCAAAAATCATCACCAAGACCTGTGTCAAGGCGATTACTACCTATGTTTTCTTCTAGGAGTTTTCTCCTAGGACAAAGCTGAGAAGACTGATGACACGGATTGGTTATTTGCTTAGAAAAACTCTGCTCATTTATACACACAAATCCTTTCTGTAAGAGCACCATCTTGTGGTCAAATTGTATGCAGACTATAAGATTACCTTAACACACCAGGGCCATCCAAAAAAGATAAAATTCAACATTTTAATATATTCCAGAGACGTGAAAACAAAATTGATTTCAAAAGTACCCACTTAAAATAGGTAAGACTCTATTCAATAGATATATATTTGCTTATGTCTATTTTTCTGCTACCCTCATTTCTCACAATATTTGAAAAACTACCAACTACTGCTAGTGATCTCATTAGCAGTGATCTGCTAGTATTCTTAATACTACTGGATGAAATGTACCCAGGCTAGGTGATATACATATTTAAAATAATTATCTGCTCACATACTCTGTTCTATCTTCGATTTCAAGTCCTGCTTAACTATATTTACTTTGCACAATTTGGTTTGAACATAATTTTCCTTGCCACTGAAAACAAAAGCCAAATATGAGTTCTTTAATTTCTTCAATCATCAACACAACGTCCCATACTAAGCAGTGCACCTACTGTCCTCCTTATCAATTCATCCTGATTTAATCTATTTTGAAATAGGCTGGAGTTTTATTTGTTCAATTTACTGTTCTGACCATTTTCCCTAATTCCCAGCTCATTTTCAGTTTTAGGAATCTTGACACTGTTCTTATTATGATACACTACTATATTCATAACTGTTTAAAAGCTAAACTTTCTTTGAAGATTTCTTATATACCACGAAAATTTACCCACTGTGTCCTTTTCTTCCACAGAATTCTTCACCATTATATTGCCAATTTCTTCCCTGAAACTGCCCAGCACTGGCAAAAAAGTTTCCTTTTCAGAGTCTTAAATGATAATTATATTTAGGCTAAAATAAGGCTGAATAAAGTAACTTTCAATCACTATCTTATTTCATTCATTTTTTTCAGTAATGAGAATCAGCACCAGTACTGCAAGAACCTGTTAAGATTATTTCATAGCCCATTTCATGGTGGCAAACCCTTCATCGGGCCACTCATCAGCTCAGGATTGAGGCCCCCATTTGCTAACAAGTTCCCAAAGCTACAGTATAATGAACTTTCCTGAATTTTTATAGTTTCCTCTGATTATCACCCTGCTACTTTACTTATTATCCCCAGTAACTGCCTTTCCTCTGAACCGGCATCTTGTCCACACCTTCAACACCTTGTCCTAATGTTCATTTTTTATAGAATAGTCCAAAAATTTAATTTTTCTCTTTATTTTTGCATGTTACACACTATGTTATATCTCTCCATAAAAATATTAATCCCTGAAATCTAACAAAGTTACTAGCATAGAGGTTTAATAAATGTTTGTTAAAGGTATGTATTATTTGATAAACAAAACTAATATTCTGGCAGGTGATTTTTTCCCCCTGAAATCTTATAATCAACTTTATTCAAAAGTTTTCAAAAATTTAAACCTGACAATAGTCACTGCAAAAGTTCACATCTGCCGGGGTGCCTGGGTGGCTCAGTGGGTTTAAAGCCTCTGCCTTTGGCTCGGGTCATGATCCCTGGGTCCTGGGATGGAGCCCCACATCAGGCTCTCTGCTCAGCAGCGGGCCTGCTTCTCCTCTCTCTCTGCCTGCCTCTCTGCCTACTTGTGATCTCTGCCTGTCAAATAAATAAATAAAATCTTAAAAAAAAATAAAAGTTCACATCTGCCAGATACTCATATTGGTTATAGGTGCATTCAAACTTATACTGAGTTAAGCAATGCCCATGGTCAACCATAAGGGCTTTACGTGTACTATAATCTTCACCACAACCTTCCTCATTGTGATTTCACAAATATACTTGTCTTTCTAAAGCTTACTTTCTAGCAGAAAAACAGACAATAAGTACACAAGTAAGTGAACCTATAATCTAGTTTGACCTTGAGCACTGAATCCAAGGGCCAGCAATATCAACCTTCTCCTGAAATGAAATTAGTTAAGACTCTCATTTTTATTTTAAGTTGTCAGTTTGCTAAAATATTTATCAGTTTATTTATATTCAACTTTTGAAAAGGGGTGGGACCCTCACTGCCCATACCCCTGTCAGAATCTGCATACACATGGAAGTAACTACCAAAACAACCTACCAAGAGTGAGGAGCTGAGAGTGTGCAAATTGACTTTGCATGGTTTGTAACCATCATTATGACCAGAAATTCAAAACATCAGAAACAAAGAATTATGCTTACCTGGGAGAATTTCACGACTCAAGTATTAGTTTATATTAATTCAGTCAAGAGAAAACAGGCATAAACAAGAACAGCATATCCAGCAGGACAGAGTGCTTAGAATTCAAGTGTTCTAAAGTTCTATGTTATTCAGAATGAAGACAAAGAGATTTACTGACTTTAGTTTTTTAAGTTAAAAAGGCATATTAAAATTTCTGGGATAACCATTAAAGGAAGAGAAACACATGACTTCCAAGCAAATAAGATGGGAGATAAGACATGAGAAAATATAATCTAAATTAAGATATGAAAGGAATAAATGTCTCCTGTTGAGCTAGAGAAGCTGAAGGAACTACATTTTAGAAAGGCTCTATTTCTGCTGTTTTTCTGCTAGGGCCCATTTACTCATCTTCTATTTTGTATCTGAGTAAAAATCAAAGAAGCTATGTTCCCACTCCAAGGAAGAATCAAGAAAGTTTTAATTATTCTCTGAGGTTTGTCGCAGGCCCCCAAACATCTGATAACATCTAAGAAGAGTCATCCTAAATACGTTCCAGGAGGTTAGCTTTGAAAAACTGCAGCTGACTCTGGCATCAATACCTTCTACTTTCAATGATTTCTAAAATAACATCCATTATTCACCGTTATTTGCCTCTGATGAGCCCCTACCCTGGATTCCTGAAGGACCACTTATTCTGGACCCCTTTCAAATACAAAGGCTGAGCCCCAAGTGCAGAAACTCATTCTCCTTTCCTTCCTGAGTCTTCCAGATACTCCAGATGCTATCCTCTACCTGTCACTTGGGCTATTCATCCAACTCTGCCTTCACTTTCTCCAGCTCGTGTTTGATTTCTACCCTGCATGAAGCCAAGCACTCTCTTGGCTGGTCCTGAAGGACCCCCACTTCTGGGTTCTCAGACCAAAACTGCCTATATCACTATGTTTAAAAATTAAGAAACATACTCATGGGGCAAATAAAATCACAATGGAAATAAAAGAAAATGTTACAATGATTTAAAAAAAATTACATTTTAACACTTGCTGATACAAGTAATATTTAAAGGAAAGTTTATAAACTCCACTACTACTAGAAAAGGCAGAAACTGTTATAATATGTAACTAAAGAAACCAGGAAAAAAAAAAAAGTAAAACCAACAAACCCAAATAGAATAAACTCAAAGAAAGCAGAAGAGAAAAAACACTGTTAAGAGAAGAAGGGGGTAAGATAAAAGAACTGTCTCTGTCACTAATAGCCACCAATTTCTTCCTCTCTGTATCTCTCATTTAGCCTTCCAAGGGAAGGTCAGCTTGCTTCTACCAAACACAACCTTAGTTAATATATAGGTTATCCACACATTAAAATTATAGATTTATATGGAACACATATATTATGTGGGTAAACGTGTATGTGAAAACAGGGAGGGTGAGGATGACAGCACATGGGGGAGGGACACAAGATTTTTTTAAAAAGAGATGAATCTTTGAAAAGACCATCTTCTGGCAAGAATGGTCAAGGGGAAGAAAACAAAACAAAGCACAAATAAACATTATGAGGAATGAAAAGGGGGCCATACTTAAATATGCTATAGACAAAACCCTCAACATATTAATAACAGTATTTTGAAATAAATATAAAATGGACAAATTCCTAGAAATAATAACCTACCAAAACTATTAATAGAAAAATCTAAATGGTATAACCATTAAAAATCTTAACTAGAAATACTAAATCATCCTTCAAAGAGAATTATAAAACACAGGTTATAGTTTACTAGGAAAAAATAATCCTTATTCACAATGCATACAACCAACAAAAGATTAGTATCCAGAATATATAAAGAACTTGTAGGGACACTTGAGGGTTCAGTTGGTTAAGCAGCCAACTCTTCATTTCAGCTCAGGTCATGATCTCAGAGCCCTGGGATCAATCCCCACCTCGGGCTCCATACTTAGAGCAGAGTTTGCTTGAGGATTCTCTTCCCTTTCCCTCTGCCCCTCCCTCTACTCGCTTGCTTACTCTAAATATATAAATGTTTAAGATCAGTAAAAAGGACACCAAAGACAAAAAGGAACAAAAATCTTGAGAGGTTTATCACAGAATAGAAAACCTGGATGAGTAATAAATATATTCAACCACATTATCAAACAGGGAAATGCACATTAAAATCACAATGAGATACTATTTCTTTCAAGTCCCAAACAATGGCAGAAATAAGAATACCAGGTACTGATAAAAATACAGATCAGTTAAAACTCTTTTTATTGCTGCTGAAAATGTAAATTATTTAACTACTTGGAAAATAATCTAGTGTTACCCACAAAGATATGTATACATAACCTATGTTTTAAATAGCACTTTTTATATTTGTAATATTCTGAAAACTCAATATCCATCAAAAGTAAGATAAATTATAGTGTATTAATGAAAGAAAAAACTCCAGAGCAGTGAAAACAATCTGAAGAATATAATGTTGAGCAAAAAAGTCAAGCTGACATTATATGTACTATAATTCATTTATATAAAATGTAAAATCAGCAAAATAAACAACACAGTGATTGGAGATCTAAATGTGTGCTAGCGCTTTAGAAGAAACCAGGACTGTGGTTATTTCTGAAGGGAGTTAATGTTAGTATTAATGCTCTTTTTCTGCACCTACTAATATTTAAAACACACTTTAAACACTTCAATGTGTAGTATTTGAAATATAATAGTTATTTCCTTTGTGGGAATTTTTAGGCTTAATGATAGTATCACTGAATAAAATTCATTTATAAAATATATCCTTAAAAATGTTTTTAGAATGCTAATAAATATTATGCAATTCCCTATAACTAAGAAACCATAAACAAGGGATGGAAATTCTATATGAACGAAAAATTCTCTGAGCATGAGCTATACGAGTAACAAAAGTAATATATAATTCATAGAAAAAAAATAAAGTTTTCATCCTACCTTTATTGGTGAAATGTGAGAATGGGAAACAAATCCATGGACATTCTCAATTTCTGACAGGTTCTTCTCTGAGACATGAACTAGTTCCGGACCTATCACCTCATTAGTGATTTGTGGGGAAATGTGCTCTTGAGGAGGTGTGTCTTCATCCTGATACCGGTATTTCTGTAAAGAAAATTCAAATATATGAAAAAGTCCTAAAAAGCAAAGTGAGTTCAATTCAAATCATGGTTTCATAACTAGCCAAATAATCAATAATATTGAACTATCTAGAAAGCATATTGTATAGTTTAATGCATAAAGTCTGAGAAAAATAGGCCTCCATTTTAATCATACCTGTTTTTAATAAAGTATCTGATTATTAAAACTATTTCAGGGGCGCCTGGGTGGCTCAGTCGGTTAAAGCCTCTACCTTTGGCTCAGGTCGTGATCCCAGGGTTCTGGGATTGAATCCCGTGTTGGGCTCTCTGCTCAGCGGGGAGTCTGCTTCCCTCCACCTTGCCTGCCTCTCTGCCTACTTGTGATCTCTGTCTGTCAAATAAATAAATAAATAATCTTAAAAAAAAAAAAAAACTATTTCAGATTATGGGAAGATGGTTGAGTAGAAAGCACAAAAAATTTGTCTTTCCACTTAAGACAATTGCACAGGAATGATCTGTCTGATGTAACTATTCTGGAACTCTGGAGTCTGTTGAAGGCTTGCAATTTTCCAGGGGGTTAACTGGGATGGTAAACTGTGATTAATTTAGGTCAGCTTCACCACTTGTATTCATCACAGTACTGGAAGTTGCACCTAGAGCAATTAAGCAAGAAAAAGAAATGAAAGACATTCAGATTGCAAAGGAAGGAGTAAAATGATCTCGGTTTATAGATGATATAATATTGTATGTAGAAAACCTTAAAGACTCAGCAAGAAGCTGTCAGAACTAATGAATTCAGCAAAGTGGCTGGATACAAAGTCAACACACAAAAATCAGTTACATTTCTATACAAAATCAAGAAAGAAAATTACAAGAACAGTTCTATTTACAACAGCATCAAAAAGAATAAAATATTTGGGGATAAACAAGGTGAAATACTTGTACAGTGAAAACTACTTAAAACACTGCTGAAAGAAATTAAAGATGACAGAAAAAAAAAAATGGAAGAACATTCTGTGTTTATGGATTGGAAGACTAAATATCATTAAGATGTCAATACCACCCAAAGCAATTTACAATCCCCGTCAAAATACTAATGAGAATTCTTGCAGAAAGAGAAAAAACCCCATCCTAAAATTCATGTGGAATCTCGAGAAATCTGAATTGCCAAAATAATCATGAAAATGAACAAAGCTGGAAGACTCACACTTCCTCATTTAAAAACTTACTACAAAGCTAAAGTATTCAAACAAGTTTGTACTGGCATAAAGACAAACGTATTGACCAATGGAACAGAATAAAAGTCCAGAAATAAACCTTCACATAAATGGTCAAATTATTTTCAACAAGGGCACTAAGACTACTCAACAGGAAAAAGGCAATCTTTTCAACAAGTGGTGCTGGGAAAAGTGGATATCTACATGCAAAAAAATGAAGCTGAATCCTTACCTAATTTTTACCACAGGTAAAATTCAAAATGCATCAAGGACCTAAATGGAAGACTAAAATGATAAAACTCTTAAAAGAAAACACAGCACACAAAAGCTTCATGACACTGCATTTGGCCATGACTTCTTGGATAGGACACCAAAGGCACAGGTAACAAAAGAAAAAAAACAGACAAACTGGACTTTTTAAAATTTTGTGCATCGAAAGACCCTATCCAAAGAGTAAAAGGCAACCCAAGGAATGAGAAAGTTTTGCAAATCATATGTCTAATAAAAGATTAATATCCAAAATATATAGAAAACTCCTAACTAAAAGTCAACAATAAAACCAAACAACTCAAACACGGGCACAGAACTTGGAAAGAAATTCCCCCAAAGAAGACAAACGAATGGCCACTAAGCACATGAAATGATGCTCAACATCACTAATTGTTACAGAAATGCAAGTCAAAACTATAATGACATACCACCTCACACGCATTAGGATGATTCCTACTGAAAAAAGAGAAAAGTTCCAAAAGAAACTGGAACACTTGTGCATTACTGGGAATGTAAAATGGTACAGCCACTGTAGAAAGTAGTATGGTGGTTCCTCAAAAAAGTAAAAATAGAATTACCATATGAATCCAGCAATTCTACTTCTGGGTATATGCCCAAAAGAATTGGAAGCAGGGTCCTGAAGAGATTATTTGTACACCCATGTTCATAGCAGTACTATTCACAATAGCTAAAACCCAAGAAACCCAAGTGTCCATCAATGAAGAATGAATAAGCAAAATGTGGTATATACATACAATGGAATATTTTTAGCTTTAAGAAAAAAAAGTTGGGCAGTATGTTACATGTGGATGAACCTTGTGAACATTATGCTAAGTGAAATAAGCTAATCACAAAAAGACAAATACTGTGTAATTCCACATACACGAGGTACCTAAAATACAGCTTTATCCTTGGAACAACAGGGGTCAGGAACACCAACCCCCTATCAAAAATCCGTGTATAACCTTGACTGCCCAAAAGCTTAACTACTAATAGCTTACACTGGGAAGCCTTACCAATAACATAAACAATTAACACATATTTTGTATGTTATATATATTATAGACCATATTCTTACAATAAAGCTAGAAAAAAGCTGAGAAAATCATAATTATAATTTTATAATCAAGAAAAAACAGACTAGTATCTACAGATATTTTACATTTATAAATATTTCTTTCTTAATGTTTTTAATATTTCTAGGCTATGCAGTTCATCTGCGAGTTTTTTCAAACTGTTGCAAATCTCTAAAAGATTTTCCAATATATTTATTGAAAAAAGTCTGCAGATCAGTGGATCTGCACAGTTCAAAAGCATGTTGTTCAAGGCTCAACTGTAGTCAAAATCATAAAGACCTAAAGTTAAAATGGTTGCTGCCACAGGCTGTGGGGAGGGGAGAACTGTGACACTTAACAGACATCAAGTTTCACTTTCACGTGATGAAAAGAGTTATGGGGATGGATGGTGCTAATGCCTGCACTATCATGTGAATGTATATTAATACTACTGAACTATAAACTTAAAAATAGTTAAATGGTAAACTTTTTGTTATGTGTACTTTATCATTTAAAAAAAGACTAAGTTTAAGAAATAATTCAGAGCTAGAAAGGTGAAAAAGAAATCTGAATACAGATTTGCTCATTTCTTACCCAATGTCAGCTGAATGCTGTTATCTCTAACTACACAGTTGTTTAAGTGAAGTCAAAATGAAAAGCCAAAGTTGTTTGACTAAATTAGTTTGGTTTTCTTATTCAGTTAACGGATATAAAAATGAAAAAAGCCTTTTCAAATCCTAACTGAAAGTTAGTCTATTAGAGAACAGTATTTTTTTTTTAACTATAAGAGAATTTTTGTCTCTCTCGCTCTCTCACACTTAACTCTATGTAATCTATTTTTAAAGGAACATCATTTTAAGAAAACCAAATCTACCTTACCCCATACACAAAAGTAAAGGAAATCATAATTATAGGAACTGGTAGAAAATAAAAGTACATGTTTTTCAACTCAAGCTGAGAATGTGTATACATACACACAAAACCAAAACAAACTAAAATATTCTCCCCCTTCCCCAAGAAAAATACTCATAAAGAAAAAGACACAAGTCACGATAGAAACAAATTTTGTAACAAAATTATTAGCCACTATTAGCAGCTCTTATAAATCATTAAAAAAAAACCATAGCAAACATCATAATGGGATAGTCACAGAAGGCATACAAATGGATCAGTAGTAAACTTCTAGAAAAAACATGCTCAACTTCCTTAGTATGTAAAAATTACAATGTTAGCATTCAGAGAAATGGGCATAAATCATCATATTCTTGGTAGGGGTCTTTTTCTGGTGGGCAGATTGCAATGTTTCACAAGTCCTGAAAATGTTTCTATTCCTTAATCCAATAATTCCACTTCTAGAAACTAATCTTACACACAGCATCAGTAAAGAGCATAAATATTTGTTGTATACAAATATGTACATTGTAAAATATATTAAAAATCCCTTTAACTCTGAATTTCAGTGCTGCAAGTTAATACACAACCTCAGCATCACTTGTTAAATAACATCCTTCTGTGAAATGGTAAATTACATGGAAAACAATCAAGCTCCTATCACTATTAGCTAGTTCATTTAACATGATATATGAAATATTTTTATGCGCTAACCTCAGATTATTTTCAAAACCAATGGAAAGAATTCTCTACTTTATCCTGAGTATGGCTGAAGGTACAAAAACACTCACAAAATTTAACACAGTTTAAATACTCAATTGAGCAGAAGAAAAATCTACATACACTTAACACTTTAATAGTAGATAGGATTATAAGGAAAGAAACTCAATTATCATTTTTTTCTTTCCTTCTCTCCAGGCTCCCCCCATAGCCATCTTTTCAAACTTTACAGCTACTTCACAACTTAATATGTACTTTGACGAGAGTACATGCAGGAAGATATTCACTAAAATTTGTAGTGAAGAAAAACTGGAAACAAGCTTCCTATCAATATACCCAAAAAAAAAAAAAAACCTAACAAAATTATGGTACATTCTACAAAAGTTATAGACATTTAGGGTAAAAATCTACTTCTTTTTATAGGAAAACCTGAAAACATAGATTGCTGAATGAAGAAAGCATGTTTTGAAGCTAACAGTTTGAACATTTGATTTTTTAGACTTTATTTATTTGAGAGAGAGGGAGAATGGGTGGTGGGCAGAAGGGGAGGAAGGAGAAGACTACCCACTGAGCAGGGAGGGAGCAGTCATGTTACATGGAGCTAGATTTCAGGACCTTGACATCATGACCTGAGTCAAAGGCAGCTACTTAACTGGGCCACCCAGATGCCCCAGTTTGAACCTTTAAACCAAATCAATAGTATACTTATGTATATGTATAATATGTAAATGCATATGCAATATATGCATACACGTATATATACATATCTTCATGTCTATGTGTATGTGTGTACATCTCTCTCCATATCCATGAATGTACACAAGTAATGTGAGAGAATCTAACAGAATTTAAAACAACAACAAAAAAAATGGTTCATACTGAAAAGGAAAGAAATCACTAAAAAATCTGTCTTTTAAATATCTTTTTTAATAGATGTTACCCCTTGTAATTACTGAAAAACTCAAGGCATCTGACCTGGCCTTTCCCAGTAAAAATCACTCTATATTCATGGAACAATTCAATGCAGCCCTTTTGCTTCTGTATTTTCTGCAAAGTAGCCGCTGAATGCAATAACTTGACCAGTCTCATGTTTAATCCTTTTGGCAAGACTATAGATAGTACTGTGTCCTTTTATCAAGAATTATATAAGGTCTGGTTATCTCTTCTTGCAATGTTAGGAGCTCTTGATAGTCAATGCCTTAATCAGTTCACTCACTGAGAGCTGCAAAATGGTGACAGTCTAATTCTACAATTTCATTTTCATTTATTAAACAGTATATACATAAATATTTCTCTTCACCTACTATCTGGTTATCTACTGATATGGTTCACACATGAATAACAGGAGAAATACTTAAATTGTTACTTTACCAGTTTTCAAGACAGATTTTAAAAAAAATGGTTCCTTATCATCCTCTTAAAGCAAGTAGGAGGGTTTTAGATACCATGCACCTGATCAAAATGTCATCTGGCTTTTTTTTTTTTCCAGCAACCCACAAGCTAATCCTGATACTCATATGGAGATGCAAAAGACCCAGCAGAGTCAAAACAATCTTTAAACAGAAGAGCAAAGTTGGGGCACCCAGATGGCTCAGTCAGTTAAGCAGCTGCCTTAGGCTCAGGTCTGATGATCCAGCCCCACAACCGGCTCCCTGCTCAGCGGAGAGCCTGCTTCTCACTCTCCCTCTGTCTGCTGCTCTATTTGTGCTTTCTCTGTATCCCTCTGTCAAATAAATAAATAAAAATCTTAAAGGAAAAAAAAAGAAGAGCAAAGTGGAGGACCCACACTTCCCAATTTCAAAACATTCTACAAAGTTGTGTTTTTTAAAGATTATTTATTTATTTGAGGGAGGGAGGGAGAGAGAGAGATCACACACGCATGCACCTGAGTGTGAACACAGTGCACTAGTGGCATGCGGGGCAAAGGGAGAAACAGATTCCCTGTTGCACAGGAAACCTGATGTGGGTCTTGATCCCATGACCTGAGCTGAAGGCAGATACTTAACCAACTGAACCACCCAGGTGCATCTACAAAGCTGTATCAATCAAGACTGTGATACTGGTGTAAAGACAGACGTGTATCAATGGAACAGAATTAAGAGTCCAAAAATGTATCATTGCATTTATGGTCAACTGATGTTCAACAAGGTGCCAAGAGAATTTAATGGGGGAAAGAAGAGTCTTTTCAACAAATGATGCTGAGACAACTGGATGCAAAGTAATTAAATCAGACCTCTTTCTAACACTATGTATAAAAATTAATTCAAAATGGATCAAGATCTAAATATAAGAGCTAAAACATAAAACTCTTAGAAGTAAACATAAATATACATCTTTACAACCTTGGATTTAGAAGTGGTTTCCTAGGTACAACAACTAAAGCATAAGCAGATAAATTTGACTTGATATAAATGAAAAACTTTTGTTCATCAAAGGGCATTATCAAGAAAGTGAAAAGATAACCCTCAGAATGGAAGAGAATATTTGCAGATCATATATTTGTTAACAGTAGCTAGAAAACATAAGGTGTCTGGTTAAGTCTCCTGAACACATAATGAATTCTTACAACTCAACAATAAAAAATCGAATTGTAAAATGGACAAAGAATTTAAACAGACTTTTTTTTTCCAAAGAAAATACAAAAATGGACAATAAGCACATGAAAAGATGTTCAACATCATTAGTTATCACAGAAATGCAAATCAAAACTGCAATGAGCTATCACTTCACATCCACCACGACAGCTATAACCAAAAAGACTGATGATAAGAACACATGCTGGTGAGGATGTGGAGAAATGGGGACTGTCAGTGTTGGGGGAATGTAGTCATTCTGGAAATAGTGAAACCATTCTGGAAAGCAGTTTGGTAGTTCCTCAAAAGGTAAAAAGAGTTACCATTTGAGTAATTTCACTTCTGCATATATAGCCAAGAGAACTGAAAAGGTGCATTCATACAAAAACTTGTATACAAATATTCATAGTATTATTATTCATAACAGCCCCAAAGTGGAAACAACCAAAATGTCTAACAATTTATAAATGAATAAATAAAATGTGTTATATCCATACCATGGAATATTCTTTGGCTATAATAAATAAGTTATTTATAGATTCTACAACATTGAACTTTGAAAATATTATGTTAAGTGTAAGAAGCCAGTCACAAAAAGCCACATACCATATAATTCCACTTATATGAAATGATCGGAACAGGCAAATTTCATAGAACCAGAAAGTAGGTTAGTGATTTCCAAAGACTTGTGAGAGGAAGAAATAGGAATCAACTGCTGGTGAGTATAGTTTCTCTCTGGGTGATGGAAATGTTCTGCAATTTAGGAATGACAGCTGCACAACCTTGTGCACAGAGCTATACACACTTGAAAATGATGACTGTTACGGTATGTGATTATTTTAATTTAAAAATTACTACTAAAGTGTCATTATAAATGGATGGATTAAACATATTTGATTGGCTAAATTCACTGCAAATATTCTTTGGAAGCTCGAATTGTCTTATCCCTAGCCAGTAAGACTCTATTCATCTCTGAGTCCCCTTATACCTGACACTTTTAAGAAAGTTTAATACAACAAAGTATGGTCACCAAAAGGAGAAAAAAAAGGGATTCCCTGAGGTACAATTATTACTTGAGAAAGTATTTCCAAGTTGCTTTCCAGGCCTACCATTACCACGCACTGTAATATTCATCTGTATTTCTTATTATCTAAAGGTTGCGCTCAACCAATTACCAAAAATATTTTAACACTGAAAACTTCGTATAAAATGAGTTTGCTAATACAGTAGAATGCATAAAACTAACCCTCCTACAAGGATGGTCCACATCTAAATTAGCTAACACTTATACTAGAAAAGAATGACAAAATGGGGATGAGAGAATGGGGATGGAGAAGGAAGATTTAAAAATGACTGTATTAAGAACATTCTAAATACCCATTTAGAAATTTTCCCATTCTTTTTTATGTTTAAGGTTGGTATCTTCAGTATCAAACCTTCCACTGCTCTTCATCTTGGTTACCAATATTGGCAACATTACTACTTACTGACTATAGTGGTTTGAAAGCTATTTTAATTTGGAATGTAAATACGTTACTACTTCACTGCTGTTACATATTTTCCAGAACTGTTTCTTAAGAAACAGTAAGTTTTCTGATTAATAGACACCACACAGATTCCCAAGTCTATCAGAAAATTAAAATGGTTGAAATTAAGACCAAAATCTTTCTATTTTACTAGAATAAGTTTCTTAATGCTGATCAGTAGAATAAACATAGTTGTTAGTTTGTAAGTATCTCCTTATCTACCTCTCAACCTATAAACATTTGTTGTTTCTGTAATAAATTAAAAAGAAATATTTTTGCACCACCTATGTTTTACTAGTACACTGTTCCATGTACCCCCAACATATTTCTTATAAGAAAAGCAATAAATAAGACATCAACATTAAGTGCAGTGGTGGGCTTTAAAATTAATTTCTAAAACAGAAGATTATTAGAAAGAAGATTATCATATGTTGAAGAATGCAGAGACAAAATCACCACTAGTTTGGAACCCAATTTCCAAATTTCAATAAAAACTTAAGTGCTGGGTATGCACTGTGAGTGTTTGTAAATATGGGGATAAATAAAACTTAGATGTTGATGAAAATATTTTAAATATTTGTTAAAATTCAATGGTAAAGACCTGTATAGAAAGAGAACTCATAAAAATTAGAAGACAGAAGAAATGGAAGGAAGGAGGGAGGGATGGAAGAAAGGAAGGAAGGAAAGAATTGAAATTAAAGAAGTTAGGAAACGGGCACCAGTTAGAATGGCAAAATTTGATAAGACAAGAAACAACAAATATTGGAGAGGCTGTGGAGAAAGAGGAATCCTCTTACACTGTTGGTGGGATTGCAAGATGGTATAGCCACTATGGAAAACAGGGTGGAGGTCCCTCAAAAAATTAAAATAGGAGGGCCTAGGTGGCTCAGTCGTTAAGCATCTGCCTTTGGCTCAGGTCATGATCCCAGGGTCCTGGGATCAAGCCCCATGTCAGGCTCCCTGCTCAGTGGGAAGCCTGCTTCTCCCTCTCCCACTCCCCCTGCTTGTATGACCTCTTTCTCTATGTCTCTGTCAAATAAATAAATAAAATCTTTAAAAAGAAATAGAGCTACCCTATGACCCTGCAATTGTACTACTGGGTATTTATCCCAAAGCTACAGATGTAGTGAAAAGAAGGGCCATATGCACCCCAATGTTCACAGTAGCAAGGTCCAAACTATGGAAATAGCCAAACTATGGAAAGAGCTGAGATGCCCTTCAAAAGACAAAATGGATAAAGATGTGACCCATGTATACAATGGAATATTACTCAGCCATCAGAAATGATGAATACCCAACTTTTGCATCAACATGGATGGGACTGGAGGAGATTATGCTGAGTGAAATAAGTCAAGCAGAAAAAGTCAATTATTATATGGTTTCACTTATTTGTGGAACATAAGGAATAGCATGGAGGACATTAGGTGAAGGAAGGGAAAAATGAAGGGGGGGAAATCGGAGGGGGAGACGAACCATGAGAGACTGTGGACTCGGAAAAACAAACTAAGGGTTTTAGAGGGGAGGTGGGTCAGGTGATGGATATTAAGGAGGGGACACACACTGCATGGAACACTGGGTGTTATACACAAACAATGAATCATGGAACACTACATCAAAAACCAATGATGTACTGTACTAACATAATAAAAAAAATTTAGGAAATGGGAAGAAATTAAAACACATGCATGAAAACTGTGATAAATATATGATGTGAGGAATTAAAAAATGAATGATCGCAATAAATGTAAATGTATTATAAGTACATTTAAATTCTATCAAGGAATAGCTCATTCCTGCATTTCTGAGGATGATGGAAAGCTTCTAAATTCATTAGACAATCAGTTTACAGAACCTTAAAACAAGAAACCAATCTTCAAATATGAAGACAAAGATGTTTTGGAAGGCAAAACAGCAAATTAAATACAATGGTTCATGTATTCATTTTTTAAAAACCATATGAACAGATCAAAGAACAAAATTCATATGATCATCTTAGTAGAAGCTTAAAGAATACTCTAAGAATCTGCCACAAAGTTAAATCTATTCCTAATTATGGCGGTGGGGCAGCTCTTAATAATAAAGAAAATGAAGCATTTAAAGCATCTACCAGCAATCATCATATTTAATGATGAAACATTAAAAGCATTTCTATAAAGTGAAGTTCAAGGCAATATCACTCTTATTAATATTTTTCTAGCATTTCTAAACAATCTGCTAAAAGCAAAAAAAGAAAAGGGGTGCCCAGGTGACTCAGTCTGTTAAGCATCTGCCTTCAGCTCAGGTCATGATCTCAGAGTTCTGGGATCAAGCCCCACAATGGGCTCTCTGCTCAGTAGGGAGGTCTGCTTCTCCCTCTCACTCTCCCTCTGTGCTCGCGCTCTCTCTCAAGTAAATAAATAAAATCTTGAAAAAAAAAAGAACTTCCTAAAACTGCTCCCCAAAATTGCAAAGGGGTGTGAACATTTTTCAGAACAGATGCTCAGAGCTTTAGTCAGTTTCTTAAAAGAGATTTGGGATAATTAGTTTATGTAAGTTTGGGAGCTTGGGGGGTGGTGCACAGGGAAGGGCCAAGATCAGAATGATCACTTTTAGATATGCTATAAAAGTGATGGAAGACTGTAAGCTGGGGAAGGGAAAATACGTGTATAAATACTGTGTATAAGAATTTTAATTTTAAAATACAATAAGCAAATAAGTCATTTTTTAAAAGATTTTATTTATTTGAGAGAGAGCACAAGTTGGGAGGAGGGGCAGAGGGCAAGGGAGAAGCAGACTCCCTGCTGAGTAGGGAACCCAATGCAGGGCTCGATCCCAGGACCCTGAGATCATGACCTGAGCCAAATGCAGACACTTAACCAAATGAGTCACCCAGGCAACACCAAATAAGTCATTCTTACATGATGACACAAGTTATGACAAATGGATAAACTGTAAAATCCAATAGGCATAATTCTAGTCATAACTTCCACTTTGCTCTATTAAATTAGGACTATAAAGAAAAACCTGAATTTTAAAATGATCAATTCTGTAACAATCTAATAGAAAAATGGGCTATTTTTCTCACTTAAAATTTTTTGTTTTAAATGAAGGAAACTATTTTATAGTTTCAAAGTTTACTATTCATAACAAGATCTAAACTTCCATTTTATAAAATATTTAGAAAACTTTGTCACAATCTGTATTATGAACTTTTGGAAAACAGTTCTAAAACCCACAGGTTATAGTGTGACCTTCAAAAGACTGGGTTTCCTAAAAAAAAAAAAGGGGGGGATATTTTAATTTCTTAAAATTGATCTACTAGCTAGTACCATATTTCACCCAATCCAGTACATATCATCAATCATACAGCACCCCACTTATTATATGTACACCTTAAAAAGAAAAAAACAATAACAAATTGTGAAGTCCATTAATTACAAATGCTTTGAAATTCAAAAAGGTTAAATGAGAAGAAAGTGTCTCTTACAATCAATGAAATACAATCATTTAAAACCACAGAAATGTTCTGTATTTCTTCTCAAAAAGCATTACTTTCACTCTTTGGACCTTTAACAGCTAAAAATCATTATTTTCAAGAGTTAAAATATACTTTTCAGTTTCAAGGTCAAAATAAATGGCCTCAGAGACAAAGAAATAGGCATTTAATTTTGTCACTCAGGCAGCCTAGAGCCACAGAACATATGACTGAAAATGTTGGCAACACTATACAGCTGACCCTTGAAAGTGGGTCCTTATATACAGCTTTTTTTTTTTTTGACAAAGATATGACAGTACTGTATTTTCTCTTATTATTTTCTTAGTAATTTAGGTTTCTCTAGCTACTCTAAGAATACAGTATATAATGCATGTATCATACAAAATATGTGTCGATCAACTCCTTATGTTATCAGTAAGGCTTCCTGTCAACAGTAGGCTATTAATCAAGTTTTGGGGGAGTCAAAAGTTAAACAATTTTCAACTGTGCAGAGTATTATGTCTCTAACCACCCCCAAGTTATTCAAGGGTGAACAGTAATTAAAATAGGGCTGGTGGGTGCCAAACTGGCACAGGTCAAAGCCACAAAAGCAATGGGGAGCTACTTTTAAGACAGGCACAGAAAGCAATGCAATATATCAACTGCAAAAAATCATGTCCGGTTGGGAATAAGTCTCTAAGTAAAAGGCCCTGGTGCAGGTAACTTGTCTTTAATTTCCTCAAATACAGTTCAAAGAACCCCTTGCTTTCAGGGTAGCAAAGAGCCAAGAGTTCTTTTATGTTCCAATTAAAAATTATAATTTTATTCCTATGGCTTGTTTAGGAATAATCAGATATGAACCAATGTGACTTCCACATTACATTAACATCATTCTCTCTACCTTACCAATCTTGAAAGAGATAAATGCAATACAAAAATGCATACAAAACACTATATTGGTTTTGTTCTTAACAGTGGTTTAAAATGAAACTGGAGAAATACAGCAAAAGAATCATGTAACTATAACCACTAATATTAAATTGATTTAGAGCTTATTTTCCTGGTCCATGACAAAAGCTGTTTCAAGACCACTTTACCACCAGTTCCAGACAAAATATTTTAAAGTGGGCTTAACCATGTTATTGGTAAAACATCTGCTGGTTTGGGATAGCAACTACAATATGGTTTTTCCTATTAGTTCATTAATAAAATTAACTATTACATGCATTAACTGAGAACTGGGAGGAATATTTTAGATACAATTAAAACATTGCCTGTGGTTAAACAATTCTTAGTTTTCAGCCAATATGAACAGAAACCAATCTATATAACCAAGGAAATAATTTGGCCAAAAAACTGATCACTGATAAATATCTTTTATCATTATATTACTGATATATTATCATTATATTATATATCATTATATCATTATGTTATCTATTATATATGTAATATATAATTTATATTCTATTCATATTATATTATATATTTATTAATATCATTATATTACTGATAAATGCCTTTAAGTAAACAATTCTTTCAACTATTCACTTGCCTGGAATAGAAACAAATTTAAAATCCCTAGAACCACTGATAGTAACTGCTGAAAGGCTAAAGCCCAAGAACAGAATTACTAATTCAAAGCATTTTAAGAAAGGAATTGTGACAAGCCAAGATAAAAGATTTTCCCACACATCAAATGATATTAAGCTTATAGATAATGTGTTTGGTCTTTATATGATAAAGCCATGCATGAGAAACAATCTGCCCTACCAATATTGCTATTTATTGCCTTCACCTTCCCCCGGAAACAAAGCCTGGGTTGGAGGGGGATAGAGGAAGGAACAACAAAATACAGTAAAAATAAGATCGCTCTGTTTTATGATTTTGTAAGAATACACACACTTTAAAATTAGCCATAGATGAGATAAAAATCTTAAACAAAAACCACAAAGAAAAAAAAAAGAGTATCTTCAAAAAATAATTCCTCAGAAAAGACAAAAAAAAATCTAGAAACCAATCTCACTTAGAAATTTATTTGTGGGGCACCTGGCTCAACCCCTGAAGCCTCTGACTCTCCGTTTTGGCTCAGGTCATGATCTCAGTGTCCTGAGATGGAGTCCCACATCCAGTTCCATGCTGAGCATGGAGTCTTCCTGAGATTCTCTCTCTCCTTCTCTTTTCTGCCCCTCCCTACAGCTCTCTCTCCCTCAAATAAATAAATCTTAAGAAAAAAAAAAAGTAAATGCAAAATTCCAAAATAAAACATCAGCAAACACATCTTGGAAGAACATCAAAATAATATTAGAAACCAAGTAGAATATACTCCAAAAATGTCAGAATAATTAAATATACACAATAATTTAAAACAACTGACCTCACTAATAAGTCAAAAGGAAAAAAATTATAGTAACAAATGCCAAATAGTCAACAAACAAAAAAATATCTATTACTGATGGTTTTACAATGACTACCACCTCTGAGAGTGAAACAGGAACAGATGGGCAATTTCCTACATAAATCAAACCAAAAACCACCACATCATAGTTAATAGCAAAATATCAGCCATACACTCAGTAAAATCAGAAATAAAATCAATTGTATGCTTTTCTATGGATGCTATAACAAGTTACCACAAATATAGTGACTTAAAACAACACAAATTTATTATTCTTTCCGTTCTGTACTTGAGAACTCCAAAATGGGTTTCACTGGGCTAAAATCTAAGTGTCAGCACAGCTGTACTTCTTTTGGAAAAATCTGTTTCCTTGCCTTTTTCAGTTTCTGGAGGCTGTCCTTGGCAACTAACCCACGTTTTCCATCGTCATTGCAAACAGTGTCAGTCCAAGTCTTCACATATTTGTATCTTTGGTTCTGTTTTCCAATTCCTGTTTCCACTTTTAAGGAACCTTGTGATTACACTGGGTCTGTGTGAACAATCCAGGATAATCTCGCTGTCTTAGTATCAAGTGATTAGCAAACTTATTTCCACTTGACCTTAATTTCTTTTTGCTATGCAACCCTAACATATTTATAGATTCCAGGGACTAAAACAGATATCTGTGGGGGAGGGGACATTATCTGCCTACCACAGTATGCCTTTGAGAAATAAATAAGTAAATAATCTACAATGTAAAGAATCAAATCACTTCCAGAGATTCTTCTAAGACATTTTTTTTTAAATCGCAATTTATTCTTTTTTAAAAAACATTTTGAGAGAGAGAGAGAGCGAGCGAGCGAGCATGAACACGCATAAGCAGATGGAGCAGCAGGCAGAGGGAGAGGGAGAAGCAGGCTCCCGGCTGAGCACAGAGCCTGATGAAGGGCTTGATCCCAGGACCCTGGTCATGACCTGAGCCAAAGGCAGATGTTTAACCAACTGAGCCACCCAGGTGCCCCTTGGTATTTATTGTTATTTTATAAAGAATTCCTAGGCACCTGGTGGCTCAGTCCGTTAAGCAACCAACTCTTGATTTTGGCTCTAGTCATGATTGCAGGACCCTGAGATCAAGCTCCATGTTGGGCATGGAGCCTGCTTAAGATTCTCTCTCTCTCCCTCTCCCTCTGTCCCTCCCTGCTAAAAAACAAAACAAACAAAATCCCTCCTAATTACTTAAGATATGTCCTTGATTTAATATTCTTTTATCCACCCCAAAAGTCAACATTCTAATTAATGGAAAAACACTACAGCTGTTCACATTAAAGTCAGCAATAGGGGAAAATAAGACTATCACAACTGCTGCTAACACTGTCTAGGAGTTGTAAGAAATATAAAAATTAAAAAGAAGATAAAATTATCACAATTTGCCAATGAACTAATGGTAAACCCAGAAATCCCAGGAGAAATGCAGAAAATAATATAAATTTGGTTAAGCTATGAACATTTCATATGAAATATGAAATTCGGTTAAGAAAATGAATGTACAGAAATCAATAATTTTCTTTAAGTCAGAGATCTATAAACTATGTTGACCTGTCAAATTTGACTTGCTGCCTTTTTTGGTAAATAAAGTTATACTAGGCCACAGCTATAGTCATTTATAATGTATGTACTGATTACTGTCATTTTGAAGCTGCTTTTGAGCTGCTTTCTCAATACAATGGTGTTGAGAAGTTGATGATTTGTAAAGCCTAAAATTATTATTTTCTGGCCCTTACAGAAAAGTCTGCTGACCCCCAATTTAAACTTATATAATCAATCAGATGGTAGGATGAAATAAAAGACTGTATTTGTAATAGAAATGAAAAAGATAAAATGTCCAGGCATAAATACATTTGAGGTATCCAAATGTCTAACAACCAAATGGAAAAGGAAGACATATCATGGTCTTGGCAGGAAGAAATCAACTTAAAGATATCATCTCCCGTCCTTGCTTTTAAAAAATTTAAAATGATCCCAAGAAGGCCAACAAGAAACTTACTCATTTATTGAATGAACTTATTCATTATCATAAATACATTTATGTATTTATTTAGGAATAGAAGAGGTAACTAAAATTCATGAAAACTAATCAGCATAAAGAGAGGAAAACTACAAATAAAGAATAGTAAGTGTAAATTATCTTCAACAAATTTTTAAACTTAATATAAAACCTTGATAATTAAAATATGGTGGTACTGATGGGTAAACAAAAAGTTCAGTGAAAAAAAGAAAATCAGTACCTTATTAATAGAATTTTAGTACTAGTTGATAAAGGCATTTTATTTTTCCATTTTCCATTTCCAACCAATATCACTGGATGAAAGGATAGATTATTCAATAAATAATAAGGGGGAAAATGGGTAGCTGTTACATAAAAATTTCCAAATGTATGAAAAGATTTTTAAAATGCAAACCTAAAAACCCAAGATTCTTCTAGACAAATCTTTTATAACTAGAGTTTAGAGATCAATGTGACTATAACATAAAATGAAAAAGTCATTTTAAAAAATGACTTATAAATGTGATCAGCTATCCAAAAGTAAAAAAGAAAAAATATTTGTAACATCAATCAAAGGACTAATTCCACAAATAAATATGAAAAGCCTCAAACCCCTATGAAAAAGATAAACTTCCAACTCTCTCTCCTACACATGGGAAAGAATATAGTAAGTACAGACATGTTTTACTATGCTTCACTTTATTGTGCTTTGCAGACACTGCGTTGTTTTTGTTTTTAAACAAATTGAAGGTTTATGGCAACCTGGTGTCAAGCAAGTCTATTGGTGCCATTTTCCAACAGCATTTGCTCAATCCATGTCTCTGTTACATTTTGGTAATTCTCATTATTTCAAATTTTTCCATTATCATCATATTTGTTACACTGTTCTGTGATCAGTAATTACAATTTGCTGAAAACTCAAATGATAGCCTTTTTTTAAGCAATAAAATACTTTTAAATTAAGGAATGTGTAAAGTTTGTTCAGAGGTTACAAAGAAAAGAAGAATTCCTAATATAGAATTCAATATAGAATTTATAATTCTAATACAATAAATATAATATGTATAGAATATAATATAGAATTCGTAATTACTATAGAAAAGGAATGGGATGGGATCTTCATGAAGGGGGCAAACAGGGACTTCTAAAGGACTAGATACAAGCATAGCTCAGAGATATTGTGGGTTCCATTCCAGACCACCACAATTAAGTATCCTTTAATTTTTTTCCATTTTTTATTTTATTTTATTTTTTAATATTTATTTGATAGAGAGATCACAAGTAGGCAGAGAGGCAGGCAGAGAGAGAGGGGAAGCAGGTTCCCTGCTGAGCAGAGAGCCTGATGCAGGGCTCCATGTCAGGACCCTGAGATCATGACCTGAGCCGAAGACAGAGGCTTAAACCCACTGAGCCACCCAGGCACCCCTTTTCCCTGCCTCTTTGTTGGTTTTCTTGACTGTTTTATGAAGGTTTTTAAAATACATTCTGGATATGAAATTAATTTTTGTTGTTATATGATGTAGGAGTCCCACTTCATTTTTTTCTCATGGTTATTTTTATTTAATTTTTTAAAGATTTTATTTGAGAGAGCGAGTGAGCGTGCATGCACAAGCAGGGGGAGCAGTCTGCAGAGGGAATGGGAGAAGCAGGCTCCCCACTGAGCAGGGATGCTTGATCCCAGGACCCTGGGATCATGACCTGAGCTGAAGGCAGATGCTTCATCAACTGAGCATGCAGGTACCTGAAACTACATTTTATTAAACCTTTGATGGACTACCAGGGTTTAATGAACCCAACTCATGTGTGTGTGTGTGTGTGTGTGTGTGTGTAAGGACTGCTTTTCTATAATTTTTGTTCTTCCTTAAGATCTTCCATAGAACAAAGAGGAACTTGACTTGTTCGTATATAGAACAAAATTCATTCTTTCTTGAAATAAGTCATTATGATTGTATCATCCTTCAGATAGCATCTTTGAAGGGTTTTTTAGGTTTTGGGTTTCACTGTTTATAGTTTTTAGTTGGGAATTCATAATTCTTAACTTTCTGCCTGTATGTGTTGAAAGATCCTCAAGATCAACCCCATGATTTTTAAGGAGGGTTTATGAGACTGATTGTAAGTCATTCCTAGAAATATGATTACAGTGAAATGATAAGGTGAAAATCAACAAAGGGAAACTACCCATAAGGCAAAGTCTGGGGGAACCAGGAGCAAGAGTCTAGAACCCTCTCCCAGTGGTTACATAGGATGCCCTTAATTTTCCCAGCTATAAGCTGTGATAACACATATAAAATGCTGCCAACCAGGAAAAATTGTGAGAGACTCAGAGCCCAGGGTATTCACTGGGGGCTGGTCACATGGGCTAGGCCTCTGTCTAGCATGTGACGAAATTCCAGACTCCCAGAAGTGTTTAGCACAAACCATTTTGTTTGCACAGTTTAGGCACAGTGAAACTCTTATCAGTTAGTGGTGGCATCCTCTTGTAATGTAATATCTCCCCCTCCCCACAAAAAAGAAAGGAAGGAAGGAAGAAAGGAAGGAAAGAAGGAAAAAAAAAGAAAATGGAAGTTCCCAGAGACCAGCCAAGGGCCAACCATGCAAGCAGATTTTTTCAAGGACAGCAATTTAGATTATGTTAACTCTTTCCTGCATACCATCAACAAAGAAAAAGAAAACTTCCAAAGACATTTTATAATCACTAGCTGATAAGAGGATGAATGAAAATAAAGGGAGTAACAATAGATGAATGATGATGGTGGATTTGGCTATGTAAGTGAAATCAGAGGCTAGAACATTCTAGTGTATTTTCTCAAATTCAAGAAGAGATGAGTGAAAAACTAAGGACAAAAATATGGCATTTTTGCAACACTTTGTGACAAGCTTGGATCATTCCCACACTCTAAAAAGGAAGTATGATAGTACTCTTATTTTTTAGATTTATGCACAACAATTTGTTTCATGAAGTTTGTTAAGTACAACTGTTAAAGCTATATATACAAAGGTGAACAGAAGGAAACAGATGATGCAAAAATAAAGTAATTCATCCTAGATTGATCATTCCAATTGGTGCTTAAAAATCTGAAATGAAACTCTCTACACTTATGTAGAGACAAATGTTCACTTATGTTCAAAGACAAATGAATATCTTCTCTACTACGAAATTACAAGCCATCAAAGTTTACAAAAGAATCCTGCTTTAATATCAAGTGAAAAACCAGAACTTATCTGATATCTGGAATCAGTATATACCAAATGGATATACAGTGCATGTTCACGTATGTTAGTTCATGAGTGCTTAGTTACACTGCACATTTTGGATATAAATATCTTTAAAACCAAATGTTTTATATGCACAGAACAGAAATCTATTCAGCAGCTAAAAAGAATGAACTACTGACAGGCAATAATGCAGATGAATCTCAAATTAATCTGAAAGAATCCAAAATACAGAATCTAAAAAACAGAACATATTTTATTTATATAAAACTCTAGAAAATTTCAACTTATCTACTGTGTAATGACAGATACCAAACCATTAGTAGCCTGGGAGAAGAGGGGGTGGGGAGGATGAGAAGGAAACACTGAAAAGAAGCTTGAGGAAACCTACCTATGGAAGTGATGGATATATTCACCATCTTGCTTGTAGTGATGGTTTCACAGCTGTATACATATGTCAAAACTGGTAAAATTGTACTTCTTTTAATATTACAGCTTATTATATGACAATTTTATCAGTGTAAAACTGATTTTAAAAATTGGGTCTGCTATGTTTAAAATCTAATCATAATTTGTAATGAAGGTTTTTTTATTATTCCTTTATTCCTCAGCAAATTATTTATAAAAATGACTTTAATGAAAAGAATATAATGGAACTTATGACAATCATAATTTAACATTCCAAATTTATAAAATTTGTCAAACTTGAACTGCTTCTTTTTTCTAAAACCAACTGAGAACCCTTTTAAAAATTCTGCTAGGTGCTAGTAGCTGCTTCTGTGTATCACATCTCTTAATGGCTGTGAAATTTATTTTTTTTCCATTTTTTAATTTAAATTCAATTAACTAACATATAACATAGTACTGATTTCAGAGGCAGAGGTCAGTGATTGAACAGTCTTGTATAATACCCAGTGTTCATTACATCACATGCCCTCCTTGCTGTCCATTACCCAGTTACCCCTCCCCTCCAACAACCCTCAGTTTGTTTTCCATGACTGAGAGTCTCTTATGGTTTATCTCCCTCTCTGATTTCATCTTGTTTTATATTTTCCTCTCTTCCCCTATGATCCTCTTGTTTCTTTAATTCCACATATCAGTAAGATCACATGATAACTGTCTTTCCCTGATTGACTTATTTCGCTTAGCATAATACCCTCTAGTTCCATTCATGTCATTGCAAATGGCAAGCTTTCATTTCTTTTGATGGCTGAGTAGTATTTCATTGCATATATATATATACCGCATCTTCTTTATCCATTCATCTGTCGATGGACATCTGGGCTCTTTCCATAGTTTGGCTATTGTGGACATTGCTGCTGTAAACATTGGGGTGCAGGTGGCCCTTTGGATCACTACATTTGTATCTTTGGGGTAAATATCCAGTAGTTTAATGGCTGTCAAATTTAAAGGAAGATTTCTTTTACTCCAGAAAAAGCCTGTTTAAAATAGATCAAAAAACAAACAAAACACACAGCTATAGTGTCAGAACAAATCCACTCCTAGACCTGAAGTCCAGAAAAACAGCCAATCTGCTTCACTCTTCAAAACATACTATCAAACAAGAGCTATCATATTTTCTACTTCTGCAAGATATTAAATAACCAGGAACTACAACTTCTGTTGGAACCTAATACATTTTTATAGAGACAGTTCCCAAATGATGAGAATAGGTTATATTCTAAAAATCAGTACTTTTTGATTGTCTGAAACAACCTGAAATAACAATGTAAATTACGATTAGACTGTTAAAGCCAAGCCATAAAAAGTCCACTTAACACAATGGACTGGAAACATGTATTAATTCAAACATAGGTGGCCATCAAACACATGCAAATACACATATGCATGTGTATAGATAATACTGTTATGAAATTAAAATTCCGAATACCAAAACATTGTTTTCTTCTCTACCTTTCATTCTCAAATACATGCTCAAGGTATTTCTTCTTTGGTAGCATGAGATAGGCATAGGGTGGCTAAATTGAGCAGCAGGTCATACTGACTTTGTTAATCTGAAAATTCAAGTAATTTTTAAATTGTATATTGTTAAATCTGAGTACCCTCACTTACTCATTTGTCAATCTTCACTGACAGAATATATTCAAGTTTTATGAATGCTTGGTAAACTTTATTAACAAAATGTTTTCTAATAATGTGGTATGTCATAAAAATTTTACATTCAAAACTTACTTCACATGCTGTGGAACTTTGAAGTTCTAAATTCTTCCTTAATAAAAACACTATTTTGGGCTGAATTGTCTCCCAAAATTCTTATGTGGAAGCCCTAAGTCTCAGTATGTCAGAATGTGATTGTATTTGGAAATAGTGCCTTTAAAGGTGTGATTAAGTTAAAATGAGGTCATTAGGGTATGATAATCCATTCTGACTGGTGTCCTTCTAAGAGGAAATGTGGATATATTGAGAGACAGAGGAAGGCACCTGAGCACAGGGAAAATAGAAGAGGTGGCAAGAGGATGGCCATCTGCAAGCTGAGATAAACCAGAGAGAAATCAATCCTGCCAGAACCTTGTATCATGGACTTCCCGCCTCTCAGAATAATGAGAAAAATTAATTTTTGTTAAGCCACTCAAGTCTGTGGTGTTTTATGACAATCCTAGCAAACTAATACAGAGCTTAAAAAGCAATTGCTAGTTATACACATGGTAGAGTTTTTCCTGAGTTTTTATCTCAATATTCTCACTGATGGGATATCTAAATTAAGAGCTATAAAGAAGAAAAGCTACAATATGAAATATCAGATTATAAACTCCATGAGGATTTTCCTTTGTTTACTGCTATATCCCCAGTACACAGATACTCAATAATTACTGAATGAATGAATGAGTCAATCAATTAATGATTATGATTTTCTTTGTAACAATTAGAAACACATATATCCTATTTTAACTTTCTGAAATAATTTCCTGTTTTAATGTTATATGGTCAAACAAGTGGTATTTGTTTAAAAGTGAAATATTCTTGGGGTGCCTGGGTGGCTCAGTCGGTTAAGGATCCAACTGTTGGTTTCCACTCAGGTCCTAACCTTGTGGTCATGTGATCAAGCCTCATGTCAGGCTCTGCACTTAGTGTGGAGTCTGCTTCAGATTTTCTCTCTCACTCCCTCTTGCTCACACTTATTCTCCCTCAAATAAAGAAATAAAATCTTAAAAAAAAAAAAAGTCAAAAATCCTTTCAAAATTTATTGGCAAGTTTTCCACCTGTGACACAACTATGAAAAAGAATATTTCATAAATACATTGTTCTATTTTATTTTTTATATATGTTATTTATTTATTTTTTGACAGAGAGACACATACCAGCAAGAGAGGGAACACAAGCAGGAGGAGTGGGAGAGGGAGAGCAGGCTTCCCACAGACCAGGGAGCCCAATGCAGGGTTCAATCCCAGGACCCTGGGATCATGACCTGAGCCGAAGGCAGACATTTAAGGACAGAGCCACCCAGGCACCCCACTACATTGTTTTTTAAAGGATTTTATTTATTTTAGAGAGGGAGAGAGAGAGTGCGCAAGCAGAGGGAGGGGCAGAGCGGGGGTTGGGGGGAGAACCTTAAGCAGATTCTGTGCTGAGCATAGAGTCCAACATGGGGCTTAATCCCAGGACCCTAAGATCATGACCTGAGCTGAAATCGAGTCAGACACTTAACTGAGCCCCCCAGGTACCCCTCATAAATACATTCTTAAAGGAACATAAGAAAAACTACATTTCAAAGCAACATATTTTCAAATAAAGAAATTAAAGTTTAATTATTTTTTTAAAGATTTTATTTATTTGACAGAGATCACAAGTAGGCAGAGAGAGGGAGGGAAGCAGGCTCCCCGCCCAGCAGAGAGCCCAATGTGGGGCTTGATCCCAGGACCCTTATAAGGATCATGACCTGAGCCGAAGGTAGAGGCTTCAACCCACTGAGCCACCCAGGTGCCCCAAAAGGTTAATTATTAATACATTACAGTATATAGTCCTAAATGGATATAAGAGAGCAATAAACAAGTAACTTTCTGGTTGCAGACTTATTATGGGTCAAAATGCTACTAGAAACCATTTACCAATTAATGAAAGAATTATTTGATCCACTCACTTTAAGGAAGGAGTTTAATATAGCATCCTGAAAGACTGAGGAGTTAGTTGGAGCCCCAGAGTCACTGAAGAATAATTTTTATCCTTTGAAGAAACCATGCAGTCAATAAAAAAAAGATTCCAAAATAGAACAGAACACTAAAGATATTGGTTCAATGTCAAAGTTTGGCAACACTGCCAAGAGAAAGTACATTTAATCTTAGAACAAGGATAAAGATATTGAAGGAATCTTGTGCATTAGCATAAGAAAGCATTTAATTTTAATTACTGTTAAAATTATTCTAATCCAATTAGAATGAGCAGTGTGCTACTAGTCATTATTCATTACGGAGTATTTCTCAATTTGAAATCTATTTTAAGAAATATCCTTACTTAAGAATATAGTTAAGTCACCTATTAATGCTTAGTAAACTGGTTTGAAGAAAGCCTTAAACACTGTATTACTATATATCATAACTTAAGACTAAAAGGACATGTTCCTTACACTTCAGTGTGTATGGAACTAATGCAAAGGTAGCTTTTTACAATGTTCAGCTTTGAAGGTTGGACCAAGGTGAAAGTGAAAAGTCAAGAGCCTCAATTAGACTTTACTGCTTTATTTCAGCTAAACAGATACACCACTTGATTAGCACCTCTGAAATTAATAAGACTTCCGTTAAAAAATACTGCACTTCCACACTAAGTCAGCCACTGTAAGTTGCTTTACTTAACACTACAATCTGTTTTCCTTGCTTTTCTCTATTATAGAAGCTAAAAAAGCCAAATACTAGGTTTCCTATTCTTCCATACCACCACAAGAGTCCTTGTGACACAGTTCTAACAAATGAAACAGAAGCAGATGCTTTCTAGTTTTATAAACCACACCCCACTCCCTTCTCTACCTCTTCTTCCTGTTTTGGGGGCTAGAGCTCCAACGAGGCAAAGGCCAAGAGAAAGGCAGAGATGTCAGCAGCTGTAGCAGCTGCATCCTTCCAAACTTATTATAATTAGGAAAAAATAAAGACCCACTTCTTCAAAGCCATTGTTAATTTAGTATTTAATTATTTGCAAATACAATCTTCAGCATGAGTGAACTAAGTGAAGTAAATGGGCCATACTGTTCAAATCTATGCTGTAAGACTTTTTGCCCCAAGGGAGAAGTGAGAAGGGTAGAACAATTATATAACTGTAAAACAGTGCTTCTCAAACTTTTCCACCAAATGTCTTCTGGTAGCAAAAACCAAATCATTACTTTAACAATATGAGGAGACACTGCAAGGTGTCATACCTACATGCAAATATTTCTTGATAACCCTATCCTTTACATTAATCCCACATACACAATTACACTTACACAAATCACACATTAACCTACTCAAATGATGTACCACAAGTTTCAATAGAAAAATAAGATTTTAAAATCTTTTTTTCTTATTTAAAAATAAATTCAAGAAAAACTGATGTCATATGATGACTTTCTGGTATCCACTGATACACTATCTTTGTTCCTAAAAGTTATTTGTATCTCAGGCCAAGAATCAGTTGCACGGGAATTGTACCTCTTCTAACAAAACAGAATCACCAAGGTTTAAGCACAAGGTTTAAGATTATCTCCCTGTGAGAAGACAGTCACGAAAATATTCCTTTTTCCTGGGTGTGTTACCTCCTCTCTGGGATTCTCTCTCTCTCATAACTGCTGCCACCAAATACACTTTAATGCTCTATTACGAAGAGCTTTAAGATGGCTTCCCTTAGGGACAGTTAGTAGAAGCAAGAGCTTATACTCTTATAATACAGAAGGATTAAATAAATGTAACTTCCCTTACAAAATACAGGTTTCTGATCCTAACACAGCTAATTTCCTCCTACTTGGAATCTCGGGCTCTGGCCTTACTGCACCTACTATTTTGAAATAGCTAATTCTAACCTATAGAGTTGACATGCCCTAGAAGCACTTCAAATACACTCATTTCTGTTAATATCTACCCTCAAGGAACTGCTTCCTAGACAGCTCTGTAATCTCTAAATTAGGAATGTGAGGACCGTCAGCATTCTTCCTATATTCCCAAGGGTCTTGTCTCTGACTTCTAATAGTAGAGCTGAGAGATAAGCAAGCCTCTTTCTGAAGATTGACACTAGAAATTAATTCATTCTTTGGTGATACTGCTCTGCCTATGTATCTACTTCTACACAAAAACACACACACACACAGGTTTTAAGATTGCAGTTGGCCCTTGAACAATACAAATTTGAGCTATGTAGGTCCACTTACATGTGAGTTTTCTTTAATAAATATAGGACAGTATTACAAGTGTATTTTCTCTTCATTATGATTTCCTGAACATTTTTTCTCTAGCTTACTTCACTGTAAGAATACAGTATATACGTAATATACAACCATGTGTTAATTGACTGTTTATGTTATCTGTAAGGCTGCTGGTCAACAGTAGGTTATTAGTAGTTAAGTTCTGAGGGAGTCAAGAGTTAATATGTGGATTTTTGACTGTGTGGGGGGTCAGTGCCCCTAAGCCTCATGTTGTTCAAGGGTTAACTGTATATAGTAAACAGATGCGGCTCATGACAACCTACTAATATAACTGTCTTGGATGGATGTCTAGTAAGGCATAGTATAGTTAAAGGAAAAGATATTTCATTTTCAACAAACAAGGTGGTGCTTTTATTACTTTTACAAAAGCTAACAGCCATATATGAAAACACAAAGTTTATTTTAAAATGTGACTGGACTTTACACAGGTAGATTACTAGCTGTATACCAAAAACTGAAGAAACAAAAAATTAATAACTGATATCAAAAGTACCAGTGGTATTAGAAAATAAACCTCTTGTGTATATACAATATTGGTATTATGTTTATGCATTAGGAAGAAAGATTTGCTTACCCTTATAAGTTCAAGCTATTTCCAATATGTATTAAAACAAGTTGTAGGATGATTTCTCCTTTTTGTTAATAATTGCCCCTGCCCCCACAAATTATTCTGCTTTGACTATGTATTAAAATTTTTAACATAAATTTGGTTGCATTTAAATATAAAGTTTTAAATGATGGATTCTGAATACACAAAAATACATTAGCAAAAAACTACAACTAGGGCACCTGTAGTCTTAGAAGCTATATTTCTGCATTTGGTCTTTTATCAAGGCTACCTGCTATAAAATTGAAACATTCTGGAAAAGGGTTTTTTAAAACGCTATCCACAAAAGTTGAAGCAAAGAAAAAAGATTCTTTTTACTACCCAAATTATATTATCTGATGATTTCCTAAGAAGATAAGTACCCTTCTAACTACCTTTGTTTGCCAAGTAGGACCACAGCTTTCAACAAAATATTTTCTCAATTTTCCCACCAGGGGGCAACCAAGAACCTCAAGTAGTACAAACTCTAAAGAGGTTTAAGGGGTGGGAGTGGTAGAATTTTAAAGTTCATAGGAATTGTTATACTAATTATATACAAACAATGGTATTACATTTTCTTAAAATGGTTCTATGATAAGGACAGCATTCTTAAAACATCTTATAATACTTTATTAGGATGTTTAACTTGCCTAAATATAAAAGGAGGGAAATTTTAGAGTGGTTAACTTATTAAAAATATTGTTTTAAGAATTTTAAACCCTTTTCCTAGGCATCCTATTGTATGTATCACATGATATGGCAGGCTTAACATTCGGGGGGAAACAAAAATGTAGCCTAAGCTATTTAAATTGTACATATGAATTTTACATTGGCTGACAGTTAAATGACCAATACAAATGTAAAAAAAACAAAACTAGTAAAAAATCTGTTTCTATAAGCAGTATATTTTTCTTGTGCAACCATTTCCATGTTATACTTCAGAAACTATTTCAGAAAATTTCTAAAGTATCGCTAGGAAAATAGGATTCTCTGACACTACAGAGTTCAAAGGGGGATGGGGTGGGAGAGGAGGGAATTTCAGTTACCAGAAAAGCAATATATTCTTTAATAAAGGGGTAAAAAACACTGTTTCAGTATAACTTATTGAGTCAACTAGCAATTTGGAGACCTCTTCACATTATCAATTTCGAAGTTTCAGTCCTAGAAAAACTAAGAAAACAATACTTTAGAATAAGTAATTATTCTATTAGGAAGCTCTGTCTGCTTTGAAATTGGGTTTTAAACCATGTTGTTTTTAATTGCAGAAATCAGGTAAAAAAATACATCACTTCTTTATGACATTTAATATTTTAAAGAAACCATTTATCTTTAAGGCCAACTCTGCATATATTTCCTTTACTTAGATCACATCATTAAATTAATAGCAGTCTTGCACTTATGGGGGATGGGTAGGTCATGTTTCTCTTATTGTTTTGTTTACAAGCTTTTCCTCCCTCTACACACCTAAACACCAATTTTGATTTAGTACCAAGTCACAAAGCCAATGGCATTAGTTTAAACATAAAACCTGCCACCAATATTTTTTCCATCAAAATGGTATCAGAAGGAATTTCCAGCCCTATCAATGTTGTTTCCTGTATGCTTAATCCCCATAGTAGCAAAACATTAAAATCAGGTCAATAATTAATCTTCATTAATGGTGAATGATGACATTTAACATGCAGCCTTCATAAAAATCAGATCTTTTTCCATTACGCTTTCAATGTACATAAACCAATTCTTTACTTTTGTCAGAAACAAAAGACAAGGAATTATATGCCATGAAATAAAGTCAATCAAGTCACCTAACCTAAATCATAATTATTTCTTTGCCAAAATACTGCTGGATTTTAAAAATAAGCTTTTTTAGAAGTATTATTCAAACCCACCTTACATCCAAAAATTAAGGATATTGTGCTGTTCGTACATGCTACTTTACAGTAGCACAACATCAGAGAAAAACAATCCAAGTTTTTGATGCTAGGAGACCTTTTTTTCAGACTATGAGCACTTCAATCATAAATTCTAGAAAAAAATGCCTTGGTAAGTGTTACTTTCTGTCTTGAACAATTAATCTAGATCCAAAGCACTCTTAAAAAGATTTATATTAAATGTTGCATTCTTCAGCTGTTTCCACTCCCCCCCCCAGCAAAGATCCAGTCGGCATATTATGAATGGAATTAAGATGCAATTTCTTTTTCTTATATAATAATGCTGTTTCAATAAAATTATAATCAAATCCCCCAAAGTGAAATACTCATTCAGCATCACTCTGTAAGGGCCCAAAGTCTTGCTAATATCCTTAAAATTTAATCCAGAATCAGATTCATCATGAGAGTACCACCTGCTGCAGTGTAAATATTGCCATCCCTTCCATGAGAATAAAACACAACAAGAGCAGAACCACTATGCTGAAATATACGCAGGCTGCTTTGGAGGAGGGGCAAGCTGTTGCAAGAAGGGACTCATTACATAGTTCCATAAGAGATGAGCCCAGAGCTTATTGTACATGATTCTTTCTCACAACACTAAACTCTGTAAGCTAATTTAAAATACAGTTTAATGGTAAGAAGAATGCCTAATCACTTACATTTTGTAGTTTGATTCCTCTCCCTAAACCATTCAAGCAACAAGCAAAAAAATCAATTATCTGGCAAAATTAAACAGAATAATAACAGAATTCAAGCTGGAGAGTAAGAAAGTTTAGTGAGGTAAAAATACTTAATATATCAAAATAACAATATTTGGGGAAATGTGATGGAACCAATTTTGATGTATATTCATACCTTGTATACAGTTTAAAGGCAAAAGATTGGGGGCCCTGGGTGGCTCAGCTGGTTAAGTCCCTGCCTTTGGCTCAGGATATGATCCCAGGGTCCTAGGATCAAGCCCCACATCAGAGCTCCCTGCTTAGTGGGGAGCCTGCTTCTCCCTCTGCCTCTGCCCCTTCTCTCTGCCTGTGAGCACTCTCTCTCTCTCTCTGTGTCAAATAAATAAATAAAATCTTTTTAAAAATATAAAGGCAAAAGATCAAGCAATTTAATTCACTTATATATCACAGATTAATTTGATCTTCCAAAGACTATTTTCTGTACTTTAGCTTTTTAAATTAACCCATTAGCAGACAAGTACAATTACCAATTTACATCCAAAGCAACAAAATACCATGCAAATGTCATTTTTAGAGTATTTCATATTTAAAATCTTACACATAAAATGTTACATTTTATGCCATAGCTCAGTTGTAATAATTACAACAGGTAATATTTAAACTTAGAAGTTATACTAACCAATGACAGGAAAAAGCTGGGTAACAGTGAAAGGAATATTAATGCTTCAACTATGTAATAATTATTTTCCTTTTTCCATTTTATTTGGGGCTTTCTAAGCAATATATTTATGTTACAGTTAGGAAATGACCAGGGTAACTGCTAATGAACTGCTAATGAACTCTTGCATTTTATAAAACTAAAGTTATCAATTCATCTATTTGTCCTCAAAGACCTTATTTTCTAACTTTATTAAGTTAGAAAGCTTTTTATAGAAAGGTAAACTTTGCTATATCTCAGCGACCATGGGCCAAAAAACAAGATGAACTCCCTGATCACCAATCACTACTCTAATTCCAAACCTGACACAGATATTTTTAATTCTAATTTCCTAAAGGATCCTCTATTCTGCTCCATTCTACTTAAGCGATTTTATAAGGACATGAGAAAGAAGATTAAACTAGGTTAAACTTCTAAAACAATACAGAAAATAGCTGACTCTTCAGTCTAATGACTTTAATAGGTAAACAGCTGCAAATCACATGAATTTTGTGAAACTTACATGAAAGATCAAGTGCCAAATATAACTAGGGCAATAAAAAGTAAACTGTGCTCTTTAGAAGACTACAGTTGACCCCTGAACAACACCAGCTTAAAGTGTCCAAGTCCACTTACACAAGGATTTTTTTATGGTATGGTACTGTAAATATATTTTCTCAATAACACTTTTTCTTTAACTTACTTTATTGAAAGAATACATTTTATAATCCATTTAACATACAAAATATGTTTTAATCAGCTATTTACATTATTGATAAGGTTTCCAGTCAAAGCACGCTATTAGTAGGTAAGTCTTTGGGAAATCAAAAGTTATATACAAATTTTTGACTATGTAGGAGGCTGGTGCCCCTAACTGCCCACCCCCATGTTCAAGGGTGAACTGTCTATATTTAAAGATACACTTACTAAATCAGAACTACAGTTATAAAGTTGCAATTCTCAGGATATTTCACTGCAGTGCTTCTGGGGCTCCATCAATGGTTCTTTCATTTTAAAACTTTCATTTTCACTTTTTAATAAAACACAAAAGCACAAATGTGTAACAAGGTTTTTGTTTTGTTCTGTTTTAAGATTTTATTTATCCATCTTAGAGAGCAAGAGAGCATGTGCATGCATGCACCACTGAGAGTGAGGAGGAGCAAAGGGAGAGGGAGAGAGAATCTGAAGCAGCCTCTGCATACAGCACAGAGCTTGAGTCTACCAATGCAAGATAACCACATAAGCAGAAACCAAAACTTTATCCCAACACAGCAAGGTAATCACTTGAGCCAAAACCAAGAGTTGGAGGCTTAACTGACTGAGCCACCCAGGTACTCTTAACAAGTTTTAATACTGGTATTTATAACAACTTTTCTCCTTATACTACCAATTTAACTTGGTAGATCTCAAAATACAACTTCTCCAATATTTGTACACATGTGGGAATTGTCTCATTGATCATGTATTTTTAGCTCTGCACTGAGCCTTCATAAAAATTCAGTCCTGGGTGCCTGGGTGGCTCAGTGGTTTAAAGCCTCTGCCTTCGGCTCAGGTCATGATCTCAGGGTCCTGGGATCGAGTCCCGCATAGGCTCTCTGCTCAGTGGGGAGCCTGCTTCCTCCTCTCTCTGCCTGCCTCTCTGCCTACTTGTGATCTCTGTCAAAGAAATAAATAAAATTTAAAAAAAAATTCAGTCCTGTGCGCATATGTTCTCCTAAAGTTATATAAAAAGTACATTATTTTAGCATGTCTCACTAAATAAAATGCCAGGCAAAGTTCAAACAAATCTATCCATGCTCTTAATATGGTCTAGCTTAAAGAGTTTGCTGTACAACTAATGTGAACATGTAATGTGTATTCAGCTACAATAATACTATGTTAAAACTAAATGATTATTAGGAATTTATGAGTGGTCCTTGTCTGATTTTCAAATAAACTGAATGAGGTCAATCTATATATTCTGAGTCAAATTTTCCATACTTAAAACTGAGACAGAATTGCGAGAAATGTGAATTTGGGTCTTAGAATGCAAAATGTAATTTTGACCAGAGTTTCAAAAACTCTGAGAAAACCTAACAGCTAACTGTCCAAGGAAAATGCTATTTGTAATAATACAAATAACAGTGCCATCTTTGTCATTAATAGCAGTTACTATTTAGTAATTATTACTTGTCAATAATTGTGCAAAGTGCTTTACATGTATAAGAAAAATATCAAGGAAAGATACAAATGCATATTCTTTCAATGTTACATGGGAGCAAAGGCCATTTACGATTATCTAGGGCAATGATTCTCAATCAGGGACAATTTTGCCCTCCAGGGAACACCTGACAATGTCTGGAGAAATTTTTGTTGCCACAACAGAGGAAAGGAGAGTCTACTGGCATCTAGTGGGCAGCCAGGCCACTAAAAGTTCTACAATGCACAGGACAGAACCCCACAGCAAAAAATTACATAGTAAAAAGTGTGAATAGTGCTGATTAAGCAATCCTGATTTAGGGGAATGTACTTCAGCTTACTATTTGCTATTGATTAAAAATGCCAAATTTAGTGAAGTTACATGTTCAACTTAGAGATTTTTATCCAGTAGAGAAGTAAATAATTTGTGCCCAGCAGAAAAGATAACCACAAAGATTAAATCCATGGTTTTGTTGGACATTAGCCAGTTTCTTAATCTAACTCAGTAGTTTCATGTCAACATTGCCTATAAATATCTAGACTCACAAATGTACTCTGGGCTGGTTTAACATCTTACTGGCTGCCTCATTAATAAATGAGTGAAATGCAATGTGACATGTTTATTTTTTATTTGCCTAAGAGAAATGATTTTCCATTTTTGAAAATCAGACTTTAACACATGTACTTTGCTTATTTAACTCAAATACCTCTTGAAGTAAAAACTAACATAATGTCCAATCCAAGGCTAGAGAGGTTAAATAATTTATCCAACTTATCACAGCTGGCAGAAAAGAAAATCACATCTGACTTCAAAGCCCATTTTCAACAATTACTAAATGCAAGTAATGGTTAGATATTTAGTGAGTCAACTTTAAAATTCAAAATCCTTATAACTCTTTCTAGCTGCCAGAATAACAATTTAAGACTATAAGGCAAGCTTTAAAATACTGATGTCAGTTACTTATCTGTTTAAGTTGGGGTTTTCTCAATATTATGTAACAAAATGAGAAAAATAATAGATGCTGAATCTAATAATATTGAAATGTCTACATTATTTAAAACTGCCTTGCTGTTTACATTTATAAGAAGCAAATGTAAATCTGAATTTATATGGTAATAAAATGCTACTCATACATATTACAATTCCATGTTTAAGATTTCGTTTTCATTTAAAATCTTATAAAAAAGGGTGAGGTGTTAGAACACAACAAGAATATCCAACCAAACTCTTACCTATCACATTAATAAAAGATCAGAGTTCAACAGAGTGGCAAATTAGATTATGTAGTCATGAAAAATTTCATTATATATAAATTCCAGTTGCTAAAAAATGCCACATTATTAAGTTAATATTGTACATCTCGGCTGGGCTACAAATTTTTCTTATTAGGCCATAAGCAGTTAAATTTGTAGCCCAGTGACCCTTAAATGATAAAAGATATACATTCTTTTCAGATCCCTAGATGGCTTTGACATGTCGCGGTCCCCTATCCCACTCAGAACACACTAAGATCAATCTATCACTAAGGGCAGTACTAGCCTCTCTTTTGAAATGATCAATTATAATTCTTATTCTTTTTTAAATATTTTATTTATTTGAGAGGGAGAGAATGAGAGAGAAACAGAGAGAGAGGACACAAGAGGAGGAAAGTCAGAGGGAGAAGCAGACTCCCTGTCCAGCAGGGAGCCTGAGCGGGACTCCATCCTAGGACTCCAGGATCATGACCTGAGAAGGCGGCAGTCGCTTAACCAACTGAGCCACTCAGGCAACCTGGACAATTATAATTGTTACAAAGAGATGCCACATCTAAAATACAAACTTTTTAAAGATTTTATTTATTTATTTGACAGAGAGAGATCACAAGTAGGCAGAGAGGCAGGCAGAGAGAGAGAGAGACGGGGAAGCAGGCTCCCCACCGAGCAGAGAGCCCGATGCGTGGCTTGATCCCAGGACCCTGGGATCATGACCTGAGCTGAAGGCAGAGGCTTTAACCCACTGAGCCACCCAGGTGCCCCTAAAATACAGAATTTTAAATCTTAAAGAGTATCTGAATTTAATTTTCTTGCTTGCCAAAAAACAACAATAAAACAATAGTAATATCTGCTAAGATAGGGCACTATTTGCCAGGACTCTTCCATTTGTTTTCTATATATTGTTTCATCATCTTAATGCAATGTAAATAAAACATGTATTTAAATATATGTACATAAATATAGATTATAACTAGTTGAGGTAACATCTAAATTTTCATACATTAACAATCAATGAACATTCATTGATAATTTCAACATTAAAAGCTATTCTGAAGAGAAGCTCCTAATAATTCTTACAGTAAATACAGTTAGATCACAATACTGTAAGTGGGCCATGTGGGATTCAAATGGTTAATGGAGTTAGAGGAACACTATTTTTCTTACATCAAATAAAGGAAGAATTAATGCCGGGGTTTTGCTTATTTGCTTTCTTTTTTAAACAGTAGAATATAGCAGTAACATCATATACCCACAAATTTGCTATCAATTTTTTTCTGCCAAAGAGTAGCCCAAGACTGGACATCTCTAAGTAGACTTAAAATGCTGATTTAGTGAAGGTACTATAAAACTGATTAAATACATTCTGCTGTAATTAAGAATACTAAATTTCTACTCTGTCAGAATGTTGAATAATGAAAATTAAAACTGATGTCAAAACAAATACATTATTTGCTCTTAAACAAACTGCACTAATTTAATTTCAACTAATCACAGAATTTCAACTGCTTTCACAGTTGAAGACAGCCAATTGGCAGAAACGAACAAATTAAACAGTAATTAAATACAATTTCAAGTAATGGGGAAAATCTATAAGCTGCAAACTGTACCATGAAACCTCAGTATACATGGCCAAAAAGAGAGGAAGAGAGTGGAATTACAGGAACACCACGAAACTACTGCAAACAATTTGCTTTGTGCATAATCTAGCACCATCTGAACACAAGAAAAATATGTGTAAGAGCTTTGCTAATGATATTGTCCATGCTAACAACAACGGCAACATTTTAGAAAACAACTGTTTTAGAAAAAGGTGGAACTGGGCTCTTTCTTCCTCAAGGTTTTACTTAGATATTTTTAAATTGGTTTTTTTTTTTTAATTAGTGTCAAAAATTACAACAAAACTTTATTTTCATGAGCCTAAAACTAACCTGGTAAATCTAAATCTTTAGTGTTCATCAGAATCTAGTACACTAATTAGAAACACATATTGCAGGCACTTCATGAGTGGCTGTTAAATGAATGACAGCAAATCACTTCCATGGTTTTCATCTAAAGCTATGCAATATACAATGCACAGCTGATCCTAAAAATCACCACCCTTATATTAAAAAACAAAGTATGAATAGACATCTGGGTGGGTCAGTCAGTTGAGTGTCTGTCTCCTGATTTTGGCTAGAGTCATGATCCCCAATTGTGGGACAGAGCCCCACACAAGATATCCCCCCAGCCCCTGCCTTGCTCAGTGCAGCATCTACTTGTCCCTCTCCCTCCTCCTTTACCAGTCTCCCCACTCATGCTTGCTGGTGCTTGGGCTTGCTGGAGCACACTCTCTCCCTCAAATAAATAAATAAAATCCTTAGAAAAAGGCATGTGACAAAAATCCAACATCCATTCATGATAAAAATTCTCAACAAACTTGGAAAATAAAATTCTTCAGCATGATAAAAAAAACCTGTATCTAACACTATACAACACTACAAAAAACCCCGTATCAAACACTATATTCAAGATAAAAAACAAGTAAAGAATGTCCAAATTAGCCACTCTTATTCAAAACTGTATTGGAGTTCTAGCCAGTGGAATCAGACAGGAAAAAGAAAAGACATCCAGATTGGAAAGGAAGAAGTAAAACTGCTTTTATTTGCAAATGACATGATCCTATGCATAGAAAATCCTAATGAACCCACCAAAAAAACCCCAAAAACCAAAAGACCCAAAACAAAAAAATACCCTTCTAGAACTAATAAACAAGTTCAATAAGGATACAGAATTCAAGGGCAACATACAAAAATGAACTGCGATTCTATATAGAAACAACGAACAAACTGAAATTAAGAATATAAATTCCATTCACATTACTATAAAAAAGCACAAAATAAGTTGGAAAAAATACAGTAAAACAGTAAGAGTCATACACTGAAAGTTATAAAAGCACTTAATAATGTAAACAGGTAAACTAAAGATTCAAATAAATACATTCTATATCTATGGATTGAAGGAACTACATGTAAAGGTAGTAAATGCCATTTTTCAACTTCTATTCAAAGACTTTTAGAAATTAGATTTAAGGGGCGCCTGGGTGGCTCAGTGGGTTAAAGCCTCTGCCTTCAGCTCAGGTCATGGATCCCAGGGTCCTGGGATCGAGCCCCATGTCGGGCTCTCTGCTCAGCATGGAGCCTGCTTCCTCCTCTCTCTCTCTGTCTGCCTGCCTCTCTGCCTAATTGTGATCTCTGTCAAATAAATAAATAAAATCTTAAAAAAAAAAAAGAAAGAAATTAGATTTAAGAATTTATTAAAAATTTGTTGAGTATACTCAGAAAAACCATGAAGTAAAAATTACAACCTAGAGTACATTATTTGAGAAACAGCATATTTGCATAACCTTTTAAAAAATTGTATATAAGCTTTGATAAGTCTTAACTCCTACCTTACACAGTTTGCAGAGGCTTCTCTATAGAGATAAGCCTATCACATATCAGAAGCAGAGCTCCCATAAGCTCTGTGGTAAGCACACTTGCTTTTTAGGATGAAACTTCTTTGAAACCACATCTGAGGCAGATGTCCCAAAAAACAAAACAGATAAAAGCAAGAGAGGTTCTGGTTGGGGGCCTTGGTATGTGCTCCTGAACCGATCAACACACAGGTTTTTAAGGAATCCTAGAATACCAGAGATCAGGTTTTGAAGAGTGCTTCCCAAATGGTGAGCTATCTGATTAAAATTCCCAGGTATTCAATCTAATTCAAACCTAGCAATTTTTATTTTTAACAAGCTCCACCTGTGATTGTAACAGACAGAGCTTACAAACCTAGATTATCCAATTAAGAAAAGAAAAAACACACTTCTCAAACTAAAATGAGTCCAAAATTTCTACAAAGAACAATTTTCTCAGGATGGAGAGAACAGATGAAGCAAGGACAAAATATGCTGAAAAATAAAAATGATGAATTTAGTAAAAAATTGAAATTTAGGAGTATAGTCTTTACTGGCTAAAGTTCTTACTTTGGAAACAATAATAGATGTTTAATTATAATCAATAAGGTCATAATCTCAGGCTCAGTTCATGATCTCAGGACCTAGACCTGAGTCAGGCTCCCTGCTCAGCGAGAAGTCTGGTTCTCCCTCTCCTTGCCCCTCCCCCTGCATGTGCTCCCTCCCCCTTTCTCTCTCAAATAAATAAAATCTTAGGAAAAAGAAAGAAAAGAAGAACTGTGTCAGGTTACAAAGGAGTAACCGATAGAGAACTTGTCCTCCTGCCTAGAAACAACTAGAAAACAAGGAAAACATACACAATACACACAATGACCATTTCCAGACATTGGGACAGTAAGCAGAGTGAATGACTGTGATACCTGAGAGGGAGTGGGGGTCGGTGGGGGTGGGATAAGGTTGAGTGCTACTATTTTTCTCATCTTCTGCCAGGAGGCAGATCTGGGAACCTGATACACAATGAGGAAACCCAAATAAACACAGCCATCTCTTGAATTAAAGAGATTAAGACCAGATCTCAGGGAGTGTGAAGCAGCTGGAATTTGCAAAACAGAACACCAAAAAAAGGCTACTGGAGACCCAATTTTTATTTTTATTTATTTATTTATTTTAAAGATTTTATTTATTTATTTGACAGACAGAGATTACAAGTAGGCAGAGAGACAGAGAGGAGGAAGCAGGCTCCCCGCTGAGCAGAGAGCCCAATGCGGGGCTTGATCCCAGGACCCAGGGATCTTGACCTGAGCCGAAGACAGAGGCTTTTAACCCACTAAGCCACCCAGGCGCCCCTGGAGACCCAATTTTTAAAAACCCTAAAATGAACTCTTACAAGAATCAACCTTATCTGCAAAAGATTTAACTGTCTGCCAAAACAAACAAACAAACAAAAAACCCACCTGGTACTCTTAATAGAAAACAATTATTCACCAACACCCAACAACATTCACAATGTCTGGCACCCAAGAAAAATGCAAAGACTCTATATTGCAAAAGCATCATAAAACTGTGACCCATCACAGGAAGAAAATTAGTTCATTAATACATATCTAGAAATGTCAGAAGATGGGATTAGCAGAAAAAAACTTTGAAATGCTTTTATAAATTATAAATGTTAAAGTGTTTTTAAAAAATCAACATAATCACACAAACACAAGCAATAAAAATGTAGCAAATGGAAATTATAGTATGAAAAACACAATGTCTGAAATGAAAAATCTATTAGATGAAATTAACAACAGATTAGACACCAAAAACAAGTGAACTTGAAGTCACAACTACAGAGATGACATAAACTGAAGGACAGAGTAAAAAATAAAACAAAAATAAATAAATATAGACCCAGTGAACTATAGGACAATATCGAGAAATCTAACAAACATGTAAATGAAATCCCAGGACAGAAATGAGATGAAAGCAGGGGAAGCTTTTTTTTTAAATAGTCAAAAATTTTCCAAACTTTATAAAACCATAAACGCACTGCTCCAAAGGGCTTATTAGCAAATCTCAAACAGAACACACACACCTCTACATACACATATCAAGACACATGATAATCAAATTACTAAAAACCTGTCAAAAGCAAAGATTAAAGCAACCACAGGGAAAAGGAAACATTATTTATAGGAAAGAGAGATAAGGAACACAGAAAACTTCTCGTCAGAAGCATTACAAGTAAGGTGTTTAAAATGTTGGGGGGAAAAAAACCTGTCAACCTAGAATTTTATATTCATCAAAAGTACCATTCAAAAATAAAGGCAAAATACTTTTCCAGGCAAACAAAACCTAAGAGAACTCATCAACAGAAGAAGTTCATTTCAAGAAATGTTAACGTTCTTTATGATGAAAAAGAACCCAGATGATCTAAACAATAAAAACCATAAAAAATAGTAAATATTTGCATGAATATTAAACACTTTAGTCTTGATTTTTAATATCTTTAGAGGATAATACTTTAAAACTCAACTAGGAAAAACAAACATAAAATCTATGTTTTTCCTAGTTGAGTTTTAAAGTTGACCTTGGGTTTGACAATAAATAACTCTTTAGATGTAACACCAAAAGCATGATTTATGAAAGAAAAAATTAAGTTCTTGCAAGAGACTCTGTTCATATAATGAAAAGACAAGCCATAGACTGGGAGAAAATATCTACAAAATATCTGCAAAACACCTATCTGATAAAGGACTAATAACCAAAATAGAGAAATTCTTAAAATGCAGTAATATGAAAACAAACAAAAACAATGAAAAATGGGCAGAAGATCTGAATAGACACTTTCCCAAGGAATATATACAGATGGCAAAACAGCATATTAAAAGTTGCACAACATCATACATCATTAGGAAATTGTAAAATACAACAAGAGACTGCACACACCAACTGGAATGACTAAAAACCAAAACACCAAATGCTGGTGAGGATGTGGAGTAACAGGAACTCTCCTTCATTGCTGGTGGGAATGCAAAATGGTACAGCTGCTCTGGAAGACAGTTTGGCAGTTTCTTACAAAATTAAACATACTCAGCATACAATCCAGCAACCACACACCTTGGTGTATGCACAACAAATTAAAAACTTATGTCCACATAAAACCTACACATGGATGTAGCAGCTTTACTCATCATTGGCAAAACTTAAAAGAAACCAAGATGACTTTGAATGGATAAACTGTGATACATCTATACAATGGAATCTTAATTCACCAATAAAAAGAAATGTGCCATCATCAAGCCAGGAAAAGACATGGAGAAGCCTTAAATCCATATTACTAAATGAAAGAAAACAAACTGAAAAGGCTATATACTATGTAATTACAACCTTAGGACATTCTGGAAAAGAAAACAACCAGGAAGGCAGAAAAAAAGATCAGTAGGCACCAGAGGCTCAGAGGGGAAGGAGAAATGAATAGGTAGAGCACTGGTGATTTTTTGGGCAATGAAACTATGCTGTGTGATAATATAATGGTAGACACATATCATTATACATTGTTAAAACCCACAAAATAGAGGCACCTGGGTGGCTCAGTGGGTTAAAGCCTCTGCCTTCGGCTCAGGTCATGATCCCAGGGTCCTGGGATCGAGCCCCACATCGGGCTCTCTCCTCTGCCGGGAGCCTGCTTCCTCCTCTCTCTCTCTCTGCCTGCCTCTCTGCCTGCTTGTGATCTCTGTAGGTCAAATTAAAAAAAAAAATAAATAAATAAAATAAAAAATAAAACCCACAAAAGAGACAGCATAAAGTGTGAACCCCAATGTAAACTTGGACTTTAATACTCAATATTAAATGAAAAGCAACTGTGGATGAGAAAGGACTACTGTATCTTGCCAGCACCAGGGTATGTGCCTTACCCCCACACTCTTAGTGGCCCCCAAAAAGCCAACAGATGCACCTCATCCCCAAGATCACCCTCAGCTCTGCTAAAGGCAGCAGACACAAGTAGTCCACATGGGGGATGCTCCTTGAGTACCTGGCTCTGGTGGATGAGGGGTGCCTGTGCTTCTAGGACCCATGGGTCTAAAACAGTGGTGGCAGTTCTTGGCAGGCTACCACCCCCAGGGCACTGCACAGACACCAGAATGAGACACATCATCAGTTTCCCTATGAAAAAGGCCTATTTAATTGTCCTACAGATTTAGCCTAAGAGACAGGTATCAGGTTTACTACACATATAGACTACCAAAATGCTCTCAGGGAATGGGGGCTAGGGAACTATCCCTGCCGTCTCCCTTGACCTCGCTACAGCTCACTGGTACCTCCTGGGAAGGAGCTTATAACTTGTCTGGAGTCCCAATTTTTTCTCCCAACTATTATGGAAAGGGCACCTCCAGGCTGACTGATCTGGAAGCCAGCAGGGTTTACTGTTGTTTGTCACAGGATGATACATATTTGATACTTTAAAAACTGCTGCCTGAGAGTGTAGCTTGCAATCAACCTGAAACTAGCTGCTGACCGAGATGCCTTCCTCTGGAACGCTGACAGGTATTGGCAGAGCATCAACAACTGGCCCTAACAAGAATAAATCAGCATGATTAGACAAGCACAAATATTTGAGAGATCCAAGAATAAGAGCAAAATTGAGTAAGATTCAGTGATAAAGTTCATCTCCTATATGAGGCCATTCCTTCAAGACTGAGATAGCTGTTTTGTCTATTACTTAGAAACAGAGTCAAGCAAAAGGAAGAAACAGAGGAATATGTTCAAAATGAAAAAATAAACTAAAATCTGAGGAAAAAAACTTAATGAAGTAAAGATAATTTACTTGATAAAGAGTTCAAATTAATGGTCATAAAAATGCATGAATACAGGGAGAACTTCAACAGAGACAGAAATATAAAAAAGCACCAAACAGAAGTCACAGAGCTGAAGAACGCAATAAATGAACAGAAAAATATAATAAAGAGGCTCAAAAGCAGACTAGAGATGAAGCAGAAGAAAGGATCAGTGATCTGGAAGATAGGGCAGAATTCAACCATAGCAGCCAAAAGAAAAAAGAATGCAAAAAAAAAAAAAAAAGTGAAGACAGCTTAAGGACCCATGCAATGACATCAAGCAGAATAACTCACATTTTAGGAGTTCCAGAAGAAGAATCGGGCAGAAAATTTATAAAAGAAATAATGGCCAAAACCTTCCCTAACCTAGAGAAGGAAAAAGACATGTAGATCAAGAAGTCCAGAGAGTACCAAAACAGAAGAACCCAAAAAGATTCACACCAAGACACATTATAATTGAAATGACAAAAGTTAAAGATAAAGCAAGAATCTTCAAAGCAGCAAGAGAAAAACAATTTGTTATATACAAGGGAATCCCAAGAAGATTATCAGCATATTTACTGGCAGAAACTCTGTAGGCCAAAAGAGAGTGGCATGGTATATTCAAAGGGCTAAAAGGAAAAAACTTGTCACCAAGAATACTCTGCCTGGCAAGGTTATCACTGAGAACTGAAAGACAGATAAAGAGTTTTCCAGAAGGGAGGAGTCAAGATGGCGGAGAAGTATCAGGCTGAGAGGACATCCGGTAGCAGGGGATCAGCTAGATAGCTTATCAAAACATTCCGAACACCTACAAATCCAACAGGAGATCAAAGAGAAGAAGAGCAACAATTCTAGAAACAGAAAATCAACCACTTTCTGAAAGGTAGGAATGGCGGAGAAGTGAATCCAAAGTGACAGGAAGATAGACCGTGGGGGGAGGGGCTGGCTCTCAGCAAGCGGCCGAGGAACGGAGAACAAAATCAGAACTTTTCAAAGTCTGCTCCACTGAGGGACATTGCTCCAGAGGCTAAACTGGGGTGAAGCCCACACAGGGACAGCGTGGCCTCAGGTCCCGCGGGGTCACAGAAGGATCGGGGGTGTCTGAGTGTCGCAGAGCTTGCAGGTATTAGAGCGGGGAAGCCGGCTACAGAGACAGAGCCGAGGAGTGAGCTCTCAGCTTGGGGTTACCTTGAACTGTAATCCGTGGCACAGGCCAGTGCTCTGTGAGTGGGCTCCCCACAAGATCCAGGGAGACCGACCTGGAAGAGCTAAGGGATCTGTGGCGTTTGGAGACTCCAGGCGGAGCTGTGTGCCAGAGACAGAAACGCTTGGTCACAAGCTGGGTGAGCTCGGAGCGCAGGCGGAGCCCAGGGAGATGGGAGTGATTGAGTGCTTTTCTCTGAGGGCGCACTGAAGAGTGGGGCCCCGAGCTCTCGGCATCTCCAGGCCGGAGACTGGGAGGCTGCCATTTTTATTCCCGTCCTCCGGAACTCTAAGCAGGGAACAAAAGCTCCTCCTGAAACTGAACCTGAGCAGATTACTTAGCCTGGCCCTTGGTAAGGGCAGTGCAACTCCGCCTGCGGCAAAGACACTTGAGAATCACTACAACAGGCCCCTCTAGAAGATCAACAAGAAATCCAGCCAAGACCAAGTTCACTTACCAAGGAGAACAGCGGAATCCCAAAGGAGAAAGCAAAGCATGGAATTCATGGCTTTTTCCCCCATGAATCTTTAGTCTTGCAAAATTCATTATTTAAAAAAAAATGTTTTTTCTTCTAATTTTTTTAACATTTACCCTTTCCTCTTTTAACGTTTTTTAACTAGTTTATCTTAATACCTTTCATTTAAAAAAAATCTTTTTTGAACCTTCATTATTATAGTCCTATTTTATCCTTCATTGTATCTAACTTATTTTTTGCATACACATAGATTTTTTTCTTCTTAAAAATTTGGGGTACAACTTCTTCTAATAGATCAAAATACAACCTAAATCTAGTACCAGGCTTGATCTAGTCTCTAGCCCGAGTAAATTCTCTCCACTTTCTTTTTCTTTATCCTCCCAACCAACTTACCTTATCAACTCCTTTGTTAGAAATTTTTAAAAAAGTTTATTTTTTCATCTTTATAGTCATATTCCATCCCTTCATTGTGTTTACCCTTACATATGTTTTTGGGAGGTAGTTTCTTCTAAGAGACCAAAATACTCCCAAAATTAAGTGGGTGACCATGTTCTAGTCACCAGTCTAATATATATACATATATATATATTTTTTTCTTTTAAAATTTTTTTTTTTTCTGAACTTCTTTTTACCCCTTTCTCTCCCCCACCCAATTTGGGGTCTCTTCTGATTTGGTTAAAACACATTTTCCTGGGGTCTTTGCCACCCTTTTAGTATTTCATTTGCTCCTTCATATATTCTTATCTAGACAAAATGACAAGGTGGAAAAACTCACCACAAAAAAAAGAACAAGAGGCAGTACCGAAGGCTAGGGACCTAATCAATACAGACTTTGGTAATATGTCAGATCTAGAGTTACGAATGATGATTCTCAAGGTTCTAGCCAGGCTTGAAAAAGGCATGGACGATATTAGAGAAACCCTCTCCGGAGAAATAAAAGCCCTTTCTGGAAAAATAAAAGAACTAAAATCTAACCAAGTTGAAATAAAAAAAGCTACTAATGAGGTGCAATAAAAAATGGAGGCTCTTACTGCTAGGATAAATGAGGCAGAAGAAAGAATTAGTGATATGGAAGACCAAATGACAGCAAATAAAGAAACTGAGCAAAAGAGAGACAAACAACTACTGAACCACGAGGGGAGAATTCGAGAGATAGGTGATACCATAAGACAAAACAACATTAGAATAATTGGGATTCCAGAAGAAGAAGAAAGTGAGAGGGGAGCAGAAGGTATATTGGAGAGAATTATTGGAGAGAATTTCCCTAATATGGCAAAGGAAACAAGCATGAAAATCCAGGAGGTGCAGAGAAGCCCCCTCAAAATCAATAAGAATAGGTCCACACCCCGTCATCTAATAGTAAAATTTACAAGTCTTAGTGACAAAGAGAAAATCCTGAAAGCAGCCCGGGACAAGAAGTCTGTAACATACAATGGTAAAAATATTAGATTGGCAGCGAACTTACCCATAGAGACCTGGCAGGCCAGAAAGAGCTGGCATGATATATTCAGAGCACTAAACGAGAAAAACATGCAGCCAAGAATACTATATCCTGCAAGGCTATCACTGAAAATAGAAGGAGAGATAAAAAGCTTCCAGGACAAACAAAAACTGAAAGAATTTGCAAACACCAAATCAGCTCTACAGGAAATAATGAAAGCGGTCCTCTAAGCAAAGAGAGACCCTAAAAGTAGTAGATCAAAAGGAACAGAGACAATATACAATAACAGTCACCTTACAGGCAATACAATGGCACCGAATTCACATCTCTCAATAGTTACCCTGAATGTAAATGGGCTAAACGCCCCAATCAAAAGACACAGGGTTTGAGAATGGATAAAAACAAAACAAAACAAAACAAAAAAATCAATATGCTGCCTTCAAGAAACTCATTTTAGACCCAAAGACACCTCCAGATTTAAAGTGAGGGGGTGGATAACAATTTACCATGCTAATGGACATCAGAAGAAAGCTGGGGTAGCAATCCTTATATCAGATCAATTAGATTTTAAGCCAAAGACTATAATAAGAGATGAGGAAGGACACTATATCATACTCAAAGGGTCTGTCCAACAAGAAGAGCTAACAATTTTAAATATCTATGCCCCTAATGTGGGAGCAGCCAATTATATAAACCAATTAATAACAAAATCAAAGAAACACATCGACAATAATACAATAATAGTAGGGGACTTTAACACTCCCCTTCCTGAAATGGACAGATCATCCAAGCAAAAGATCAACAAGGAAATAAAGGCCTTAAATGACACACTGGATGAGATGGACATCACAGATATATTCAGAACACTCCATCCCAAAGCAACAGAATACACATTCTTCTCTAGTGCAATGGAACATTCTCCAGAATAGATCACACACTGGGTCATAAATCAGGTCTCAACCGGTATCAAAAGATTGGGATCATTCCCTGCATATTTTCAGACCACAATGCTCTGAAGCTAGAACTCAATCACAAGACGAAATTTATAAAGAACCCAAATACATGGAGACTAAACAGCATCCTTCTAAAGAATGAATGGGTCAACCAGGAAATTAAAGAAGAATTGAAAAAATTCATGGAAACAAATGATAATGAAAACACAACGGTTCCAAATCTGTGGGACACAGCAAAGGCAGTCCTGAGAAGAAAATATATGGCAATACAAGCCTTTCTCAAGAAACAAGAAAGGTCTCAAATACACAACCTAACCCTATACCTAAAGGAGCTGGAGAAAGAACAACAAAGAAAGCCTAAACCCAGCAGGAGAAGAGAAATAATTTAGATCAGAGCAGAAATCAATGAAATAGAAACCAAAAAAACCATAGAACAAATCAATGAAACTAGGAGCTGGTTCTTTGAAAGAATTAGTAAGATTGATAAACCCCTGGTCAGACTTATCAAAAAGAAAAGAGAAAGGACCCAAATAAATAAAATCATGAAGGAAAGAGGAGAGATCACAACCAACACCAAAGAAATACAAACAATTATAAGAACATACTATGAGCAACTCTACGCCAACAAATTTGACAATCTGGAAGAAATGGATACATTCCTAGAGACATATAAACTGCCAAAACTGAACCAGGAAGAAATAGAAAAACCTGAACAGACCCATAACCATTAAGATTGAAACAGTCATCAAAAATCTCCAAACAAACAAAAGCCCAGGGCCAGACAGCTTCCCAGGGGAATTCTACGAAACATTTAAAGAAGAATTAATTCCTATTCTCCTGAAACTGTTCCAAAAAATAGAAATGGAAGGAAAACTTCCAAACTCATTTTATGAGGCCAGCATCACCTTGATCCCAAAACCAGACAAGGATCCCATCAAAAAAGAGAATTACAGACCAATATCCTTGATGAACACAGATGCGAAAATTCTCCCAAAATACTAGCCAATAGGATCCAACAGTACATTAAAAAGATTATTCACCACGACCAAGTGGGATTTATTCCAGGGCTGCAAGGTTGGTTCAACATCTGCAAATCAATCAATGTGATACAACACATTAATAAAAGAAAGAACAAGAACCATATGACACTCTCAATAGATGCTGAAAAAGCATTTGACAAAGTACAGCATCCCTTCCTGATCAAAACTCTTCAAAGTGTAGGGATAGAGGGCACATACCTCAATATTATCAAAGCCATCTATGAAAAACCCACCGCAAATATCATTCTCAATGGAGAAAAACTGAAAGCTTTTCCTCTAAGGTCAGGAACACGGCAGGGATGTCCATTATCACTACTGCTATTCAACACAGTACTAGAAGTCCCAGCCTCAGCAATCAGACAACAAAAAGAAATTAAAGGCATCCGAACTGGCAAAGAAGAAGTCAAACTATCACTCTTTGCAGATGATATGATACTATATGTGAAAAACCCAAAAGACTCCACTCCAAATCTGCTAGAACTTGTACAGGACCTCAGTAAAGTGTCAGGATATAAAATGCACAGAAATCAGTTGCATTTCTTTACACCAACAACAAAACAGAAGAAAGAGAAATTAAGGAGTCAATCCCATTTACAATTGCACCCAAAACCGTAAGATACCTAGGAATAAACCTAACCAAAGAGGCAAAGAATCTATACTCAGAAAACTATAAAGTACTCATGAAAGAAATTGAGGAAGACACAAAGAAATGGAAAAATGTTCCACGCTCCTGGATTGGAAGAACAAATATTGTGAAAATGTCTATGCTACCTAAAGCTATCTACACATTTAATGCAATCCCTATCAAAATCCCACCCATTTTTTTTCAAAGAAATGGAACAAATAATCCTAAAATTTATATGGAACCAGAAAAGACCTCGAATAGCCAAAGGAATATTGAAAAAGAAAGCCACAGTTGGTGGCATCACAATTCCGGACTTCAAGCTCTATTACAAAGCTGTCATCATCAAGACAGTATGGTACTGACACAAAAACAGACACACAGATCAATGGAAAGAATAAAATACATGGGCATAAATTTAGCCACAGAAGTACAAGACTGTACACTGAAAACTATGTAACATTACTTGAAAGAAATTAAAGACCTAAATTAATGGAAAGATATTCCATGTTCATGGGTCAGAAGACTTAAGGTTACAATATTCCCCAAATCCTGTTCTCTTCTAGACCAAAGACAACTCGTATCAAAATTTCCACCTAATACTGGCACAAAAACAGACACATAGATCAATGGAACAGAATAGAGAGCCCAGAAATAGACCCTCAACTCTATGGTCAACTAATCTTCGACAAAGCAGGAAAGAATGTCCAATGGAAAAAAGACAGCCTCTTCAATAAATGGTGTTGGGAAAATTGGACAGCCCCATGCAGAAAAATGAAATTGGATCATTTCCTTACACCACACACGAAAATAGACTCAAAATGGATGAAGGACCTCAATGTGAGAAAGGAATCCATCAAAATCCTTGAGGAGAACACAGGCAGCAACCTCTTTGACCTCAGCCGCAGCAACTTCTTCCTAGGAACATCGCCAAAGGCAAGGGAAGCAAGGGCAAAAATGAACTATTGGGATTTTATCAAGATCAAAAGCTTTTGCACAGCAAAGGAAACAGTGAACAAAACCAAAAGACAACTGACAGAATGGGAGAAGATATTTGCAAACGACATATCAGATAAAGGGCTAGTGTCCACAATCTATAAAGAACTTAGCAAACTCAACACCCAAAGAACAAATAATCCAATCAAGAAATGGGCATAAGACATGAACAGACATTTCTGCAAAGAAGACATCCAGATGGCCAACAGACACATGAAAAAGTGCTCCATATCACTAGGCATCAGGGAAATACAAATCAAAACCACAATGAGATACCACCTCACACCAGTCAGAATGGCTGAAATTAGCAAGTCAGGAAATGACAGATGCTGGCGAGGATGCGGAGAAAGGGGAACCCTCCTACACTGTTGGTGGGAATGCAAGCTGGTGCAACCACTCTGGAAAACAGCATGGAGGTTCCTCAAAATTTGAAAATAGAGCTACCTTATGACCCAGCAATTGCACTACTGGGTATTTATCCTAAAGATATGAATGTAGTGATCCAAAGGGGCATGTGCACCCAAATGTTTATAGCAGCAATGTCCACAATAGCCAAACTATGGAAAGAACCTAGATGTCCATCAACAGATCAATGGATAAAGAAGATGTGGTATATATATATACAATGGAATACTATGCAGCCATCAAAAGAAATGAAATCTTGCCATTTGCAATGACGTGGATGGAACCAGAGGGTATTATGCTTAGCAAAGTCAGTCAGTCGGAGAAGGACAACTATCATATTATCTCCCTGACATGAGGAAGTGGAGATTCAATGGGGAAGGGGGTTTAGGGGGGTAGGAAAAGAATAAATGAAACAAGATGGGATCGGGAGGGAGACAAACCAAAAGAGACTCTCAATCTCACAAAACAAACTGAGGGTGGCCGGGGGGAGGGGTGTAAGGAGAGGGTGGTGGGGTTATGGACATTGGGGAGGGTATGTGTTATAGTGAGTGCTGTGAAGTGTGTAAACCTGGCGCTTCACAGACCTGTACCCCTGGGGCTAATAATACATTATATGTTTATAAAAAAATTAAAAAATTTTTAAAAAAAAGAGTTTTCCAGACAAGCAAAAGCTAAAAGGAATTCATCACCACTAATCTGGATTTACAAGGCCTTCTTTAAGCTGAAAAGAAAGGGCACTACAAGAGAACATATGAAAGTAAAAATCTCACTGGTAAAGGTAAATATATGGTAAAGGTAGTGGGGTATTCACTTATAAAACTAACATGAAGGTTAAAAGACATAACTAGTAAAAATAACCAGAACAATTAATTAGAGTACACAAAATAAAAGGATGTAAAATGTGACATCAAAAACATAAATGGGGTAGAGTAAAAATGCAAACACAGAATACATTCAAACCTAATCTGATGTCAACTGAAAATAGACTGTTATATACATAGGCTGTTCTATTTGAGTTACATGGTAACCATAAGCAAAAAAGCTACTAGATACACAAAAAATAATTAGAAAAAAATCTAAGCACCACACTAAAGAATCACAAGGGAAGAAAGCAGAAGAAAGGAACGGAGGAACTACAAAATAGCCAGAAAACAATGAACAAAATGGCACTAAGTACATAACTATTGATAATTACTCTAAAATATAAATGAACGAAATCCTCAAGTCAAAAGATACTGGGTGGATGAATGGGTAAAAATACAAAACCCATCTAACATGTGGTCTACAAGAGACTTACTCTAGATGGAAGGATACACAGAGACAAAGTAAAGGGATGGAAGAAGAGTTTCATACAAATGGAAACCAAAAGAAAGGTGGGATTCGCTATACTTTATCAGACAAATATACTTTAAAACAAAGAGTGTAATAAAAAACAAAGATAGGCATTACATAATGATAAAGGAGTCATTCCAACAAGAAAATATGACTTACAAACATTTATGCATACAATATAGGTGTACCTAATATATAAAGCAAATAGTAACAGATCTAAAAGGGAGAAACTGACAGCAACAGAATAGTAGGGAATTTAATATCACAATTACGTTGACGGCTGGATCCTTCAGAAAGAAAATCAATATGGAAACATTGGCCCTAAATGAAACATCAGACCAGATGGGCTTTCTCTCCTTCCCCTTATCCCTCCCCCCTTTCTCTGCTCCCTCTACACATACACACACATAGACATTCCATCCCAAAGCAGCAGAATACACATTCTTCTCAAGTACACCTGGAACATTCTATAGGATACATCATGTTAGACCACAAAACAAATCTCAATAAATTTGAAAATACTGAAATCATAGCAAGTATCTTTTCTGAACATAATGGTATGACACTAGAAATCAATTACCAGAAGAAAACTGGGAAAATCACAAATATGTGGAGATTAAACAACGAGCTACTGAATAACCAAGGGGGTCAACAAAGAAATCAAATGGGAAATTTAAAACAAAACAAAACAAAACAAAAAACCTTGAAACAATTGAAATGGCACTACAACATACCAAAATCTATGTGTGAAAATACTAAAGAAAAAAAGGAAAAGAAAAAAGAACCCATGGGGAGCTCTCATCTCCACCCATTCAATCTCAACTCAGACCCAACAGGAAGAGATAGACCTATGTGTATTACTTTACTATGCCAACAGGAGGAAGAAAATTTTTCACCCTCCCCCACCACAGCAACACAACCAGACAATAAGAGGCTGTCACAATTCAACCAATGAAAAGCCACTATTCTTCACACCCCCAATTTACTCCAGTGAATTTTTTTTTGTTCACAACAGCCCTCCTGACTTCCCCTTTCATTTATAAAAGAGAATCCCTCTCTCTTGTTCTACAGACCCGCCCATGATTTTATTTGTAGCTTCCAAGTCTTCGTTTGCAATTCTTACTATTCCTAAACAAAACCATTTTTGCTATTAAATTAAGTAGTAGTTTTATTTTTCAGGTTAACATAATAGGTTCAGCAAAAGCAGTTCCAAGCAGAAAACTCACAGCAATACAGGCCTAACTTAAGGAACAAAAAAATTTTGAATAAATAATCTAACTTTATACCTTAACTAGAAAAGGAAGAACAACCAAAGCCCAAACCAGTAGAAGAAAGGAAGTAATAAAGATTTGAACTAAATAAATGAAAGAGACTGAAAGACAATAAAGATCAATGAAACTGAGGGCTGATTCTTTGCAAAGATAATATTGACAACCTTTTAGCTAGACTCTTTAAGAAAAAAAAAAGAGGGCTCAAATGAATAAAATCAGAAATGAAAGAGAAGTTTAAAATGACACCAAATAAATGCAAAGGATCATAAGAGACTATTCTGCAAAATTAAACACCAACAAACTAAACAACCTAGAAGAAATGGCTAAGTTCCTAGAAACATACAATCTTCCAAGACTGAGTCTGGAAGAAATAAAAAATGTTAATAATCAATTACTAGTAAAAGGATTGACTCAGTAATCAAAAATCTCCCAACAAAGAAAAGTTCAAGACCAGATGGCTTCAGTGGTAAATTCTACCAAACATTCAAAGATTTACTACTACCCTCTTCAAACTCTTCCCAAAAACTAAAGAGGATGGAATGTTTCCAAATTCATTTTATGAGAGCAGGATTACTCTAATACCTAAACCAGACAAATATACCATGAGAAAAAAAAGAAAATTACAGGCCATTATCTGTGCTGAATATAGATGTGAAAATACTCCAAATACTAGCACAATGAATTCAAGAATACATTAAAAGGATCATACACCATAATCAAGTAACATTTATTCCAGAAATGCAAGGACGGGTCAATATCCCTAACTCCATTAACATGATACACCACATTAATAAAATGAAGGATTAAAACCAGATGATCAATAGATGCAGAAAAATCATTTGACAAAATTCAACATAGATTTATGATAAAAACTTCAACAAAGTAGGTATAGAGGGAATGTACTTCAACATAATATAGGCCACATATGACAAACCCAGAGCTAACCTCATACTCGATGGTGAAAATCTGAAGGCCTTTCCCCTAAGATCAATAGAAGACCATTCTTGCCACCTTTATTCAACACAGTACTGAAAGTCCTAGCCAGAAAAATTAAGCAGAAAAAGAAATAAAAGACATCCAAATTGGAAAGAAAGTAGTAAAACTCCATTTGCAGATGACATGATTCTATAAATAGAAAATGCCACAAAAAAAAAACTATTAGAATAAACAAATTTGGTAAAGCCAGAGTATAAAATCAATATGCAAAAATCTGTTGTGTTTTTATATACTAACAAACTATCATAAAGATAATTTAAGAAAACAATCATATTTACAACTACATCAAAAAAAATACCTAGAGATAAATTTAACCAAGGAGGTGAAAGACCTGTACACTAAAAACTATAAGACACTGATAAAAGAAACTGGAGAAGAACTGACACGATTAATGGGAAGATATTCAATGCTCATGGACTGGAAGAATTAATATTGTTAAAATGCCCATACTACCCAAAGCAATCTACAGGGTCAATGCAATCTCCATCAAAATTCCAATGGCATTCTTCACAGAAATAGAACACATAATCCTAAAATTTGTATGGAACCACAAAAGATCCTAAATAGCCAAAGCAATCTTATAAAAGAACAAAGCTGGAGGTATCATGCACCCTGACTTCAAACTCCATTACAAGATTATAATCATCATAACAATATGGTATTGGCATAAAAACAGACTCATAGATCATAGAAAAACATTACATAATTATAAAAAGGTTATTTTGCAAAGACTCGACATAGCCATCCTAAATCTAAATGTGCATATACCCAACAACAAAGGTACGAAGTGTGTGAAGCACAAACAGACAAAACTAAGGACAAGCTGACAAATCCAAATTATACTTGGAGACGTCAACAACCTTCTCTCTACAAATGACAGAACCACAAAGAAAATCAGGAAAGATAAAGAAAAATTCAACACCACCAGTAATTAGGATTTAATAAATTTATTTATAGAACACTCTACCCAACAATAGAATACACACCCTTTCAAGTGCCCAGAAAACATATATAAAAACAGACTATCTATATTTTGGTTGTAAGATAAACCTTAACAAATTTAAAAGAAGTGTAATCAAACATAGTGTGTTCTCTGACCACGATGGAATCAAAGTGGAAATTAACAACAGAAAGATAGCAGGAAAAACCTCCAAACACTTGGAAACAAAATAATACACTTCTAAATAATCCAAGGATGAAAGGGGCAATCGTGAAAAAATCCATTGAAATAAAGGAAAACAAAAATACAACATATCAAAATATGTTAGAAACAGCTAAAACAGTGGTGACAGGGAAATTTACAGCACTAATACAGACTTAAGAGGAAAAAAATCTCAAATTAATAATCTATTAAGCGCCCACCTCTAGAGGGAAAAAAAGAGCAAAATAACCCAAAGCAAGCAGAAGGAAAGAAAACAAAGATAAAGCAGAAAGCAATAAAACTGAAAACAGAAAAAGAAATCAATGAAACAGAGAGCTGGTTCAGTGAAATAATCAGTAAAAATGACAAATACTAGTAAGACTAACAAACAAACAAAAAGAATTTCTCAATTAATTTTATGAAGCTTGCATTACCCTCATTACAAAACCAGTTTATCTGGATAACAAAAACTAGACACGGTACAAAAAAAGAAAACCGCAGACCAATAACCCTCATGAATATATAAACAAAGATCTTTAAAAAAATATTAACAAATAAAATTCAGCAACAGACAACAAGTGTTTAAACCATGACTAACAGATTATTGCAGGAATTCAAGCCCGGTTCAATATTTGAAAATCAATCAGTGTGATCATCCATATTAACAGGTTAAAGAAGAAAAATGACATGATAACATCAATCAATGCAGAAAAAACATCTAACAAAATCAACATCCATTCATGATTCATGATAAAAACTCAGGAAAAAAAGTGGGGGAAATAGAGGCAAACTTGCTCAACTTGAAAAAGAACAGCTATTATTTACTGTAAGTTTTTATATTAGTTTTATATATATAAGTTTTATATATACATATATATATATATAAAATAATAAATTGTGGAAGTCTGAATGTTTTTCTCCTAATACTGGGAACAGAGGAGGATGTCTGCTTTTACTATTCTTACTCTACACAGTGCTAGAAGTTCTAGCCAATGTAATAAGGCAATGAAAGGAAATAAAGGCATAGAGGATAGAAAGAAGAAATAAAACTGTCCCAATTTTCAGTGTTGTCTCAAATTATCTACAAAGAAACTCTTAAAGTAGTAGGTTGAGTTCAGTGAGATCACAGGATACAAGACAACAATACAAAAGTCAACCGTATTTTTACATAATAGCAATGAACATGTGAATATTGAATTCAAAAACACAGTGTCATTGGGGCTCCTGGGTGGCTCAAGTAGTTAAGTGTCTGACTCTTGATCTCAAGTTCATTAGTTCAAGCCCCACACAGAGCTCCACCCTGGGTGTGGAGCTGATATAAAAAAAAATTACAGTATCATTTACAATCACTCAAAACAAAAGTGACACACAATGTGTAAATCTAATAAAAGTGATCAGACTTGTACACTAAAAACTACAAAATGCTGATGAAAGAAATTAAGGATAAGTTAAATAGAGAGCCATACCATGTTTCATAGACTGGAAGACTCAACCAACATCTTTACTACCAATAGTAATGGTATGGCTCTCTATAGTAAAGATGTTAATTTTCACCAAATCAATTTACATATTTAACACAATTAAAATCCAATCAAAATCCCAAGACATTTGTAGGTTACTATAAAATTTGGAAAGACAGGGGTGCCTGGGTAGCTCAGCCATTAAGCATCTGCCTTTGGCTCAGGTCATGATCCCAGAGTCCTGAGATCGAACCCCGCGCATCAGGCTCCCTGCTCTGCAGGAAGCTGCTTCTCCTTCTCCCACTCCCCTTGCTTGTTTCTCTCTCTTGCTATCTCTCTCTCTGTCAAATAAATAAAATTAATAATAAAATAAAATTTAGAAGGACAAGGAAACTAGAAAAACTAAGACAATTTTGAAAAAAAATGGATGAGATCAAGTCTATCCAATTTCAAAACATGTATGTAGCTACATTAATCAAGACTGTGTGGTATTTGTGGTGAATAAACACATAAATCAATGGAACTGAACAGCTCTATACAATGCCTAACCAATTTATGACAAATCTGTAAGAGCAATTCAACAGAGGAAAGATAGCCTTCTCAACAAATAGTGGTGGAACAAGTGGATATCTACAGAAAAAAGAAAAAGAAAGAACCTCAACCTACGTCCCACATCTTACACAAAAAGTAACTCAAAATAAATCATGGACTTATTTAAAAAAAAAGAAAAGGAAATCTTCAGAACCTGGGACCAGGCAAAGACCGCTTAGATTTGTTACAAAAAGTATGACACATGAAGAAAGTGTTAGTTAATAAAATGGACTTCTCCAAAATTAAAAATTTTTGCTCCATAGGAAAGACCCTAGTAAGAGGATGAAAAGTGAAAAGACAAGCACCAACTGGGAGAAAATGTTTGCAAATGACGTATCTGACAAAGGATCAGTATACTAGATTATGTAAAGGACTCTCAAAATTCAATGGTAAAACAAAAAACAAAAAAAGCCCAAAACAATTAGAACATGGGCAAAAGCCACGAAGAGATATTTCACCAAGAAGAATATACAGATGGCAAATAAGCACATGAAAAGATGTTCAGTATCATTAGCCATTAGGAAAATATAAATTAAAACCACTGACATATCATAACACACTTATGAAAGTGGCTAAAATAAAAAACAGTGACAACACCAAATGCTGATGAGGATATAGAGAAACAGGATCATTCATCCATTGTTGACGGGAATATAATATGGTACAGCCACCCTGGACAGCAGTTTATTAAAAAGCTACGCATGAGGGCACCTGGGTGGCTCAGCTGGTTAAGCGACTGCCTTCAGCTCAGGTCATGATCCCAGAGTCCTGAGATTGAGTCCTGCATTGGGCTCCCAGTTCCATGGGGAGTCTGCTTCTCCCTCTGACCTTCTCCCCCTCATGCTCTCTCTCACGCTCTCAAATAAATAAAATCTTAAAAAAAAAAAAAAGTTACACATGAATGTTAAATAGGAGCTTTATACGTAATAGCCAAAAACTAGAAAAACTCCAATATCCTTCAACAGGTGAGTGGTTAAACAATGTTTCATCCGTATCATGGAACAGCACTCAGCAACAAAAAGGAACAACTACTGATATATACAACAACAATTTTCTGGATGAATCTCCAAAAAAATTGTGCTGACTTTTAAAAAACCAATGCCAAAAGTTTACCTACTTATAATTCCATTTATAAAAAATTTTTGAAATGATAAAATATTAGAAATGGAGTACAGATTAGTAGTAGCTGTGAATTTATGAAGCAGATGGGGGTGGGAGGGAAGTGGGTGTGGCAAAAGCAACTGAGGGATCTTTGTGGTGACGGAAATGTTCTGTATCTTGACTGTATTAATGTTAATATCCTAGTTAGTGATATAATACTACCATTACCATTGCAGGAAATTGGGTAAAGAGCACAGGAGACCTCTGTGTTATTTCTTACAACCACATGAATCTATAATCACCACAAAATTAAAAAGTTTAATCAAGAAAAAAATGGAAATTTCTGAACACAAATTAATCTAAAGAATTCAAATCCCAAAGAAATGTGAGCCTTTTCTTAAGAAGGCAGACACTTATATAAATGAAGCAAGTTTAGGCAAGAGGAGGCAAAGGACTGGGCCTGATCCAGGTTAAGAAACTCTGCTGGGGTAAGGAGTGGATTTTTTTTTTTTTTTTAATGTAATCTCTATGCCCAACCCGGGGCTCAAACTCAACCCAGGAAATCAAGAGTCACATCCTCTACTGACTAAGCCAGCTAGGTGTCCTAAGGAGTGGAGTTTTTAGTGACAGGTGGGTTGGCCTGACAAGTTAGAACCTGGAAGAGTCTAAAATGGAGAGTTCGTTATCCCCACATCCTGGATCATGCTCCTGGAACATATACTAATGGTAACTGCAGTGGAGGAGGCTGGGACTTGGGATAGAAGAGCAGTCAAACATTTCTATAGTCTCAAAGTTCTTAGAACCTAAAATCCTGCTGGTTGAAAGAATTTACGAAAGACTAGAACTGATCTCACTCTTAATATATTTGAAAATAGCAGTAAGCAAAAAGTAACTAATGTAGCAACCTAGCCCTATACAAATTCAACTCCTAACTGATTAGTTTCATTCTAGCTTCTGGAAAGTGAAAGAACAAGGGTTTAATCTCAATTTTTTTTTTTTTTACACACTATGTAAAGCACACAACAAAAACTTCAAGATACGAGAAAAATCAGTAGAACACAAATAAGGGAAGAGCTATTAAAAGCAGACCCCTAGGAGAACCGCAGATGACAAAGACATTAGAACTAGCACAAGACAAAAACGGCAATTTTAAATATATAAAGTGCATTAAGAGATACTATGTTATTGTATCCACTTTGTATATCCTTCACAATAATGAATTTAAAAAGAAAAATGGAATTCCCAAAAAAGAGCAAATAGACATTCTCAAAGTGAAAAGTACAATAAATGAAATTAAGGAAAACTTATGACCTATGAAAACAAAGTAATTTTAAAATGCTACAGAACTATAATCAATGATATAAAAGAATTTTCAAAATATATTAGATACAAATGATCCCATTGTTCTGTCAAGTCCCCCACCCTTCTCCAGTCCCTCAACATGCATGGCAAATACTACTAATTTACGATAGCAGAAAAATTATCTTTATCTATAAAATTTATTTTTAGTTTGTTTATAAGCTATCAGTACAAACTCTGAATCACACAACCACAAGGAATCAATCTAGCACCTACTTAAGGCTCACCACATAAAATGAGAACCGAAAACTAAACTGAACTTTGTTCCAGGATCCAAGTTTTTTCTAAAAGCAAAAGTGACAATAAACACATTTAATGGGAGTTGGCATTAAGCAATAAATACACTTTAACAACTAAGTTATCAGAATGTTTTATATAATTATACTCCAATCTAATAATACATATACTTTAAAAAATTATCCTACTACAGGTTATCGAGCATTTTTACCTGGCAGTAAAACAATGAACAAACAGTAGAGGGCAGCATTTCTATTTACTATCAAAATTTAGCTTTTAAAAATTTAAAAAAAACTGGTACCTATGTATGTGGACTTTCTTTTAAAAGGTCTCTTTCTTAGCTACTGGCTAACATACTATTTTATAATACAACCTAGCACAACTAAAAATGCCCTCACATACAAATATGAACATTTAAATAAAAGACCGTTATTTCACCCAAAGAAGCCAAATTTTCTATTATAATTCCCAACCAATAAGCCAACAAGTCAACATTTCTCTGGTGATTTATTTTCTACCACTCTATCAGCTACCTAGTTAACAGTTGCTGAGTACCCACTGGAATCACAAATAAGTTTCTATTCCCACATATGGACCATTTCTCTTTACCCATATAAGAAGACCACACAGTAATCACTGAAAGAAGTATCATAGTTATTACATTCATGAACATACGGCAACCAAAGACTCAGCAAGCTGTCTTCAATGAACGAGCATTAACCTAACTTTAATATCTAAGCAGCAAAAGAAGAGGCAGATAAAATATAAACAGGCAGGGGTAGAAGTGTCTTTAAATCCTACCCTTTTTCATTTTCCTTTTATTCCTACTTCCAGAATGCCCTAATGATAGAGCTGTACCTAAACCATCTACCACTCCTAATAAGAACCAGCACACTAGTCATAAAAGGCAAGGAACAGGAATTAGAAAAAAAAAAAAAACCAACAGTGTCAAACACAGAGAATGAGTCAGAGAAAGATTGCTCTGTCCAACTAGAAGGTTATATATTGTATTACTATTTAATACGAATTATAAAAAGATCTAACAATTAGTAAAGTTTTACTATATGGTAGTCATCATTTCACACACTTGACAGGTATGAGCTCAATTAATCTTTAACAACCCTGTAAAGTAGGTGCCATTATTTTCCCCATTTTAGAGATGAGGAAACTTAAACACAGAAGAATTAAGTGCTTTGTCCAGGAATCAAGCATTGGGACTAGAACTCAAAGGTCTCTAGAGCCTGAGCTCTTAAATATTTTTCTTTATTCTCTCTGCCCAAACTAAGTGATATAACTTCAGTTGAGTGATTGCTACAGAATGAAGACTATGAAAAATTTTAAAACAAGAGTAACAAAATAGGAAAAACATTAAGTCTTAGTCCTCATTCACTTGAAAGCCGGATTGTAAAAGGAAAGGGTAGTACCTGAAACACAATCTCTATTATTCCAATTCAGTAGGTCCCAAATAAGGTGAACACCAGATGAGCACTGACTGACTGGATATTAAAAACTAACAAGAAGGTGAAAGTCAAGAAACAAGACAGTATATTCTGGAAAGTTCAAAGAAATTCAGTCATGAATTAGATTAGGACGTCTAATGAGCCCTTCCAGATGTAAATGAAGAACAATTTAAAGAAAACATAGTCAATATAAAATAGGGCATGTTAGCGGGGAAAAGTCTGAAGGTGATAAAAGTTAAGATACTGTGGCAGCAATATTTATGAAAACACTGAAAATGCCCATATCTTTTATACTAGAAATTCCTCACATAAGAATCATGGTTATGGTCAGAGATTAAGCACAAAGTACATCATGTTAAGAGAAAAAAATAGAAATAATTCAAATGCTTACTCATTTAATAAATTATAAAGCATCCAAACAATGGAGTCAAATTTTTTTAGTGGAGTCATTTTAAATGCTATTAGGCGATCACCCAATAATGTGTAAGGATTTTCAAAATATATTAAATACAAATGATCCCATTGTTCTGCCAAGTCCCCTATATTTCTCCAATCCCTCAGCCATGGAAAAGACTACCTGATGGCAGCATTCTTCCTTCAACCTGTTAGAATTCCCAAAACAGAGAGACCTGTGGGCATCCAACACCAACCAGAGTTGGTTTATTTCTATAAATCTATTTCATTTAGTCAAAGGCAGGTAACTTTAGTCAACGGGTGAAGTCATGGAGCAAAACGCTAGGCAAAATTTATGAAATAGGTGAAATGTGCCTTTGATTAACCGAAATCACCTGTTAAGAAGTCTTAAGCGATGAATTTAAAATCCTGCTCCTCAGGCTAGGGAATCAAAAATATTGTCTAGCCTCTTAGTGGGAGTTTATACTAATAGTTGGGAAAGGTTTATAAGGGATAAATTTAACCAGCTTTCCTGCCTCTCTCTTCTGGGCAGGAAACATTCCTTAAGGTGTACTACTTATGTAGAAGGTATTTCTAATACCAAAACACTTTTCTTGGCTAGATAAGTTGATTCTAAAGTTTATGTAGAAAAAAAACAGGAAAAAATCCTCCCCACCTCCTTTTTAAGAAAAGCTCAAAAAAAGAAATCAATGAGAAACAATATATTAGATGCTAAGTCATACTAAAAAGTTTCAATAAGTAAAACACCGTTCGGTTGGTTCATGAACATACAGACCAATGGAACAGAACTGAATGTCTAGAAGTAGATAAAAATACTTAAGATAATTTATTTGTCAGAAAGTGGCATCTCAATTCAGTGGGGATAAATATGGACTTTTTATAAACAACACTGGAACAAATAGGTAACCACTGAAAAAACAGTTCCAAATAATACTATACATCAGGATAATCTTCAAACGGTCCAAAAATTTAAAAATGAAATTCTAGAGTATAAGAGGGGGAAAGAGAAGGGGAAGGAAAAAAACACCTGCAACTCCTATTACAAAGACTAATCTCCTCACTATATAAAGAGCTCCTAAAAATTAAGAAAAAGACCAACAACCCAAAAGAAAAACTGTAATAAATCTTGCTTGAATATGAGATGCAAATTAAAACTACATTTATACATTTCTCACCTAACAAATTGTCAAAAATCCAAAAATTTTAAAATACATTCCATCAACAAAGTTTCAGGGAAATAATCACTTTGATACACTGCTGGTGGGAATGCAAAATAGCACAATTCTAATGGAAGAGAGTTTGGCAATAGCTACTGAAATTACAGATTTCCTTACACTCTAAAGCAGCAATCCTAATATCATACAGATATATCTGTACAAATATAAAATGACATACATACAAAGTTGTTTACCAAAATAGTTTTTAACTGTAAAAGAATGAACTCTGGTGCCCAGCAAAAATACATTTATATATTCTGAATATTTTGGAATTTCTCATGATACACAGTATTAGGCATAGATCCAACTTTCATCTTTCCCCAATTAGAACCAGTTGTTATATGCCATTCACTTAAAAGTTCATGTTTGGTTAAAAAAAAAAAAAAAGTATGATATATTCACTCAATAAAATACTGTTATTTCTGTAAAAATGAATGAGGAAAAGCTCTGTGTGCAAAAATGAAGAACTTCAGGGTATTTTAAGTACGTAAAACTGATGAGGAGCACAAGATTATGAAAAACAAAGGACCTACTGCATAAAGGAGAAATAAAAACATCCAAGATAGGAAAAACAAAAGCAGCTTCTTACGGAGAAAGAAATGAGACATAGTTATATAAACTCTTTAATGACAGTTTTGATACTTGAGTTTATTTTGAGTAATATTTGAGTTTATTGCCCCCTCAAAAAGAAAGGTTTAAAAAATTCAGGAGGAGTAAGTGAAGGGTTGGCTGGTACATGGGAATAGTTGTTATAGATCAGTAATCTAACTCCGTATAAATTAGTTAAAATTAAAATTAGGTTCCCCTGTCAAAATGTCCACATTTCATGTAGTGGTGGATTGGACAGATATATAACATTTATGTCACTGCAAAAAGTTCTATTGGAGTGAAGTTGTTACTTAACGTTAATTTTCAGCCTAGGGATAGAAGTAAGCCCCCCAAAATGAAAAAGGATCTGTCTCTCCCAAATTAGGTATAAAGCACAAGGAAAAAACACACTTTATATGTATATAATCAGTCAACAAATTAGTCAAATACTTAAGTAACTCGTAAGTCAAGTGTCAAGACATTATAAACTAAGAAAAAGGTGGAAAACACTGGGAGACAGGCCGCTTTCTGGATCCTTTTAAATCCATTATAATACAGAGAGATAAATTTTAGTGACAATTTCCAGGATCTCAACATATAACCATATTCAAAATAAGACTTAAAATCCATTATAAAGTAAAATACTCTTCTTCTTTAATCCATAAATTTGGAACATCTGTACCAAAGCTTCATACATTCAACAATTATTTACTGAGTATCCACTCTAAGTAGGTACTCAGACACTTGCTTTGGCATCAGAAATACCTTGGGGAAAAAGATGTCTTACTTTTAAAGCTTACCATACAGTGAGAGAAATATACATTAAAAAAGAATCACATAAATATATGATACAGTGTGTGTTATAAAGGAATAGTAAAGTATACTTACAGAAGTAGAGGAACCTTACTTAATCTTGGGCTTTAAGGTAGGCTTCCTTGAGGAAGTCATATATAGGCTGGAATCTGAAGGGTTAATAAGATTTGGGGTAAGCACTTGCAAACAGAGGAAATTATTCTGCATGAAGATCTCAAAGAGGAAGGAAACACCTCACAGGAATTGGGGGGAAAGAAAAAAAGATCTGATAACAAAAATAATGAAAACCTGGTCTATACCTCCTAAAACAAATGTATTGGGAATCCTTAATTGGAAGAGACTCTCAAGACTCCATGTATCAACTTCAAATACCACCCCAACGGCAGTTAATATGGACTCCAAGTTTTGGAAAATGAGTTAAATAATAAAATAACAACAACTGGTACTGAGTATAAGAGAATCTCCTGAAACATAGAAGTTCCTTTTCTCCTTTCTAAGCTTAATCAAGAACATACAGTATAATTTTCTTTTTCTTTTCAGGTCTTTCTCCTGCCCCCTAAACTTCTGCTAAATGATCCTAAAAGAAACAGAGACAAAGAACATCCTTTTTATACTTGATAAAGAAGCAGTATAACAAAAGATGGAAAAGAACAGAATTCTACTCCAAGAATTCTGGTACTAAAGTTATGGAACTCCCTTCTCTCAGAAGTGAATGGACAGCTGCAAAACCTCTATACTAAAGATTATGAATGCCCACAGCTATAGCTTATACATAGTGCTTTACCACTAACAAAAGAAAACATACCATATATAACAATACTACTAAATCATTCTTGTTGGACCTTGTATATTCCTCCAAATTAATTTTCCTATGTGATAAAGAGTCTGATAAAGCCACACCTATCTGCCTGGCTCCCTGACAATATTAACTTTACCCCAACTGACATACATTTACAAAGAAGCTAGCTAAGAACACAAAAATATACAAACACAAAAATAAGTATCTTTTAGAAAGACATTATGTGAAAAGCACAACATATTGTATCCAAGCTGACTGAACTACATAGAAATCTATGTATGTATATTAATGATAATCATAAATACTGCAATGATAGAAAGACTCAATAGAATTTTTTCCCCTGCAAAATATCTAAATTCAGAACAATATTTTTTAAAACTCAAAGAGAAAATACATTTTTATTTTCATTAAGAGGCAAAACAAACATTAGTATTTAAAACATATTAATCAGAAAAAGAATGTAGAGCTATTTATGATCATCTTAAATTAGTAAATGACATTAATACTACTGTAAATAGAGGCCAAGATCTGGCAGTTCAGTAGCAGTGATGATTTAGTCATCACATCTCACAACCTAGTCATTTGCAAACGTTTTAAAATAAGAGTCTTCATTGTGAAGAACACACAGTTACGAGGGGAAAAAACCCAGAAAACTAATCATCATTGCTTTAGCTCAACCCACATGCCTGTTCTTAAGGGTATCCATGGTAGCAGTGATGCAACATGCCAACCTAGCTCACTGTGCCTACACAAGTGGGAGAAAGGGGAGGCGGATGATGGAAAAAAAATCTCACTTGGAAAGGTGTTTTAGTATTAACATGATAGAATTACATCAACTATATTGTCAGACTTTAAAAACACATATAAAAACCAATAAGCTCTCTAAAGATCAGAAAAGAGAAAAGATCCAAGAGAGAAAACATGAAGCAATTTAGTTGAAAAGAAAATTAAGAATTTTCCTCTTCCTGCTGTAGTCATTAAATGTTCAAGGGTTTTATTTCTAATAATAGATGAAATTATTTAAATTTACTCTTTCAAAAGTAACTACAAATAATGTTTTAGGCTTCCTAATTTCAAACTTACATCTTTTCTCTTTGTTAACAGTTACATAATAAAAATGTATAAAAACTTTACAATATTGATCCCATACTTTAACAACAGCAGCTCTCTTGTTTAGAAAGGGTCAAAGGCAAACATTCTTTTATGAAGAAGGGTAAGAATGAGAGAAGAGCAAGTATTTCAGGTAAGGTGACTATAATATCAAAAATCAAAATCAAAATGAGTGAAGTGATAAAAGGTAAATCACTAGAAGAACTAACCACAGACAACCATGAAAAGAACTCCTGGAGAAAAAGAACCCAAAACCTGTTTTCCAGGCTTTTTGCCCTTTAAACAATGTTTAAGAATATTTAATAAGACATTTTACTTAGAGGTACAAGACATCACCTATAAACAGGATGGGACCAGATAATGGGCATGTTTGTATCTGATTAAAACTCCTGTTTGAACTGTAACTCTTTGAGCAACAGGCAAAGAAAACTAATTTCCACCAATTTTCTTACTTTTCCTTTTGTGAGAAATAATTCACTATACAGGAACAGCATATTCTCAGAATTTACAAATTTACTTTTATTACTGAACATTATTTGACAATCTCAACAATTTTGTCTAACAATCACTGTCATCTTAAGTTACAGAAATAAGAACCAACAAAGTAAACTATTCCATAAAAGACCATGTAAAAATTGAAAATATAAGCATCCTGAATCTTATACAATGACACAATGTCCAAAAACTGGTGCTCAGAAATAAAAGAAACCGAACTTGGGAGATTAAGCAGAGTATGTTGCACTTTGAGGACAATAAGTAAAACAGACTTAAATATAAGTACTTCCTTAAGGAGTACTTCTACAAGTTTAATCATTTTAAATCCAAATCAACATCTTTCCAAAGGCAAAACAATCAGAACTTAACTATTTTTTAATTCTTGAAAAAAAATTAACTATTTTTACAATTGATAGAACAGTCTAGAAACCGTTCTCAAAATGAGTTATACTTTTTTTTTTTTTTAATTTATTTGACAGAGAGAGATCACAAGTGGGCAGAGAGGTGGCGGGGGGGTGGGGTTGGGGGGGGGAGCAGGCCCCCTGATGAGCAGAGTGCCTGATGCGGGGCTCCATCCCAAGACCCTGAGACCATGAACCGAGCCGAAGGCAGATTTAACCCACTGAGCCACCCAGGTGCCCCAAAATGAGTTATACTTTAAACCATTATCATATGTTGGGGCAAAAATTAAAACAGAGGGGGAGAACTTTCATAATATATTTATAAGATTTAAATATAATCAAGGCCTTATAAACCTTTGCTATGGGAAAAAAGCTTCCTATAGATCTCAGAGGGAAACAAAATCCACTCAATACACTATTTTTAGCCATTTAAAACACATTTCAAAATATTACCTTCCCTAAAGAATACAAACTAAGCATCACATGGATTCAACTATTTTTAAATATATAACAATGTTACACTTTGTTTTCAAAATACATTATGAACAAAAAGGCCTCTCACATTCTGTCACTAACAATGAAATGGAGAAAGCATACTATATCTTACCTTTGTGGTTACAATGCACAGGCAATCCATTACTTTACCATTACAATATTTTACACGTAAAGCAGATTACTGCAAACTATTTTAAGTTCCATATGAATAAAAAATTTAAAAATAAAATTAAAAAATGAAGTTGTGAGATAAAACCATAGATAAAAAGTTGTAACTATGATCAGATCTCTCCAGAATCCATTCTTAGAGGTATTAATTTTTCTACTATCCAAAATACAAGAAACCAGAATGTGTCACGTGCCCTACAATCTTCTTTATGTAATCTATATCTGAAGAACTTGAAATTATCCCACAAAACACCGTGGAAGATATCAGGGTTTATTCCATAAGAGTTCACTGCTGCTTCAGATGCTATTTCATTAATCCCTCTTTCCAAGATATGAGGTTGACAAGGAGTCATCTGATGAAATGTTCCACAAAGAGGTTTCCCCGATATAAATTTAAATCTGCTTCTTGCTTGCTACAGTTTGGATATTCAAAAAAAAAAAAAAAACTTCCAAAAAAGAAAAATCACTTAAAAAAATGCAAGCAAACATTTCTTCCACTAAACCATTTCAGCAACTGCAGCTTGCAAAGTAATGACTTTCTCAAGCAGTAATGAATGGAATATTCCATGTGGTATTTTTAAGAAGGGGAGAAGGAAGAACAAAATGCAATAATTTAAAATAGTATGTCTAAAACTTACCTCTTCTCTCTTTACTAAAAAAAAAAACCCAACACTTAACCAATGAAGCCAGATTTTAACTTTAGTGCCTTACTAAATCCATTTTACCTAGTCGTTTAGAAAAAAAAATAAACACCACAAAAAGATAATTATAACTTTGTAACACTTCAAACTCTTCAACAAGACTTTGTTTTAACCCAGCAGTAACCTAACTACTTCTGAATTGTGAATTAATGTCCTATCCTCAAGATCACTGTGAAATATAACTAGATAGGCTGACAGGGGACAAGGAAGAAAGATGCAGCTGGCTTTCAGTCTCACAAGCTTGCCACCTCCCCTTAAAAATGTACAGTTAGGAAGAGAACTACCTGCAATTTCTGTCCATCAGGTTTCCTCATGGTCTACAGGTATTATGAATGACCTCAATTTAAATTACTAAACTGTTGCCATTTGCCTCTTATAACCTAACTTCTACACCTAATGTTTCAGGTATCATGGGCTACATCAGCAACTTTAATTATAAGGGTTACAAGAAAGAGTTAATACATGTATACCACTTATATCTTTCATATAATAAGCATCATCATCATTATTATTGATTGGCTATTAGGTGATAGCTTTTTGTTTCAATCCTAATGGGATACACTTAAGACATATCCAGTGGAAGTTTACCTTGAACAGTCTAACAGGACTACTGCAAGGATTAAACAATACGTGCACAGTACTAAAAGAACTGCCAACCTTGTTAAGTGCTCAATAAATGCCAGTTAGAGCTGTAAATCTATATACATAAATGTGGCTATGGGGGCTTGAGGTGAGCAGAAGTAAATTCCACCATGGGCCAACAAATCCTTTCCCCCATACAGAAGAGAGAGCCTGGTTGGAGATTGAGAGTACCCCCTCTTCCCTTCCTACCACCCCAACAAACTTTTGCTCCTAACATGAAAGAATAAGCCCACTCAAGGCTAACGACTCCACAAATAATTAAACTTTAACATTTTTTAGGAAAAATACTGAAAACAATTTAGATAATAGGCAAAAGAAAGGTATGTGAAACTCTTCAGCTGGTTTCTCCCTTAGTGTTCTGAAATTTATGCAAAAATTTTATGATATCTAAAATAGTCTAGCCCAGAGAGAACACAATCCTAAGTCTGGCAGACCTCCTAACAGTGGAGGTTGAAAATCACCATACCAAGAGTCAGAAACAGACTCTGTTAACTTTAAGTAGCCACCTTCTTTTGGGGCAGGAGGTACGCCTCAGTGTCCCCCTTTATAAAATAAAAAAAACTCAGTAGTTTCTAAGAGTCCTTCCACTTACAAGATTCCTATGTCTCAGTTTCTCAATTCATTGGATTCTAAGTTCTAATGGGGCAAGACTCAACTACCACTTTATCCCTAGCACCTGGTAACCAGAATGTAACATGGGTGCAATAAATATTTGTTGAATTAACAAACAGCCGTTCTAATATCTAAACTATAGGTGATTACAAAATTATAAGAGTTCTTAAATGACCCTGAAAATCAGATACCCCATTTTCCTAGTAAAACCTGATTAAGATAGTTTTGCCAGATCAAATATAAGCCTGTAAGAATACAGATGAAATAATCAGTATCTACTTTAAATTGACTTAATTAATATATATACTTAACAACACATATTATTAAGATAATATGGCTAAAGTATTTTATTCCAGTCACATTCAGAAAACAATTACCATCAAATTCTTCATATTCACCTTAATGTTAGGGTCATCATTGTAATACAGCCACTTTAAAAAATCATCTAATCATTCTGACCTCAAACATCAATTTCACTTCCCTCTAAATCGTTTAGATGCTGCACTTTTTGAATCTATATATTAAAATGTCACCTGACATTTTATCTCAAATCACTATTAGTATCTATTCACATAATACACAATTTCCCCCATTTGTTATGTAGGTATATATCAGAATCTCTATAATATGGCCACTTTTATCAACATACTTTTTAATCTTTCAAAAAAGATTGTATATTATATCCAATACTTGATGATTTTTAAGGTCATACTCAGCCATGATTATTTAATCTGTGTTACATTCTACACTCATTGTATTTTCTATAAACATCCAAACTTGCATGAAGGACATTTCAAGCCTATGTGTTCTTCTTAAACTGTAATTTGTGTGCAAAATAATTTAGAAATTACCCTATAACATGAGCAACTTCAGAAGGTCTGAAATATAAGCATTTGGGGATGGCTACACTTCACCTAATATTCGGGCACATAAGATAATTAACAGTATTTTAGAATACTAACAGCTTTCTATATATAGGCAACTGTCAACCATGACAGAACAGAGAAAGGATCAACTCTCCTACCTTAAAACTAAAGAACAGAACATATAAGAAAAAAATATTTTTAGATATTGAACAAAGGCAGTGCAAAACAGTGATCCTTGTGAGAAGAAAACAAATGAGGTTGAGTCCCATAAATGCCTGAAAAAAGTCTCCAGGCTGCCGCAGAGGGAAGGGGAAAATAAACAAAGCCCAGCAATCTAAGGTAAGAAGAGAGATGAGAATTCAGGAAGGCTAAGGTGTCTAATATTCATAGGTAAGAGTACCAGGGAGAAGACAATTACACAGAGAGAGCTCAACAGATCCAGATAATTCTTCTCAAGTCTTCAGATTATTTCTGATCAGTCATACTTGTAAGGACACTTGGGGGAAGAACTGTATAAAGAAACAGGGAGAACAATCCCAAGAGTTCTCACAGGGCCAAAAACAATGGAAAAACTCCTAAGAGAGTCAGAAAAGTGTAGGTACACCTCATTTTATTGCACTTTGCTTTACAATGGATTTTGTTTGTTTGTTTTACAAATTGAAGGTCTCTGGCACCCCTGTGTGTCAACCAAGTCTACTGGCGCCATTTTCCCCAAAGCATTTGCTCACCTCATGATTCTGTGTCACATTTTGGTAATTCTAGCAATATTTCAAACTTTATTATTACACTTGTTAGGGTGATCTGTGATCAGTGATCTCTGGTGTCTGTATGGGGGCACCACAAACTGCACCCATATAAGACAGCAAACAATAAATGTTGTGTGTGTTCTGACTACTCCACTGACCAGTTATTTCCCCCATCTCTCATCCTCGTCTTGGGCCTCCCTACTTCCTGAGACACAACAATATTGAAATTAAGCCAATTAATAACCCCATAATGGCCTCTAAACATTCAAATAAAAGGAAGAATCACACATCTCTCACTTTAAATCAAAACTATAAATGATTAAGCTTAGTGAGGGAGGCATGCCAAAAGCCAAGACAGACTGAAAGCTAGACCTCCTGTGCCAAACAGCGAAGTCATGAATGCAAGGAAAAGTTCCCAAAGAAAATTAAAAGTTGCACTCCAATGAATGCATGAATGATAAAAGCAAAAGAGCCTTACTGCCGCATGGAGAAAGTTCTCATGGTCTGGATATAGGAGAAAACTAGATACAACATTCCTTTAAGCCAAAACCTAATCCAGAGTAAAACCCTAACTCTCTTCAGTTCTGTGAAGGCTGGGAGGTTAGGAAGCTGCAGAGGAAGTCTAAAACTAGCAGAGGCTGATTTATGAGGTTTAAGGAAAGCAGATGTCTGCATAACATAAAAGAGCAAGGTGAAGCAGCAAATACGGATATAGAAGCTGCAGCAAGTTATCCAGATCTAACTAAGGTAATTCATGAAGGTGGCCACACTAAAAGACAGATGTTTGATGTAAATGACAGCCTTCTATTGGAAGAAGATGCCATTTAGGACTTTTCATAGTTATAGGAAAGGTCTGAGTTGAAAGCTTCAAAGGACAGGCTGATTGTCTTGTTAGGGGCAAATGTATCTGGTGACTTGAAGTTGAAGCTAAAGCTTATTTGCCATTCTGAAAATCCTAGGGCACTTAAGAATTATACTAAATCTACTCTGCCTGTGCTCTATAAATGGAATAACAAACCCTGGATGACAGCATATCTTTTTACAACATGGTTTACTGCATATTTTAAATCTACTGTTGAGAGCTACTGCTCAGAAAAAAAAAGATTCCTTTTAAAATATTACTGTTCACTGACACCCAAGAGTTCTGATGTAAATGTATCATGAGAATAATGTTCTTTTCATACCTGCTAACACAACATCCACTCTGTAGCCCATGAATCCAAGGAGTAATCTCAACTTTCAAGTCTTAAGAAATGTATTTTGTAAGGCTATAGGTGCCATGGAATAGTAACTCCTCTAGTGGTTCTGAGCGAAGTAAACTGAAAACTTTCTGGAAAGGATTCACCATTCTAGATGCCATTAAGAAAATCTGTGGCATGAGAAAAACACTCTTCATGGAAAGAGTTCAAAATATGAACATTAAGAGGAATTTGGAAGAAATTGATTCCAACCTTTATGGATGACTTTGAGGGGTTCAAGGCTCCAGTGAAGGAAATAATTGGAGATGTGGTGGAAATAGCAAGAGAACTAGAATTACAAGTGAACCCTGCAGATGTGACTGAACTGCTACCTTACAACAAAACTTCAACAGATGAAAAGTTGCTGCTAAAATGTAACACATAGGGAAAAGACTAAAAAAAGAGGTTCTTTATCCTTGCTACCTCAATAAATTACTAATGAGTATGCAACATTTTAATACAACTAAAGATTATTTTTTTTCAAGATTTTATTATCTTTCTGACCTTGTCAGAGAGAGAGAGACAGCGCACATGCATGCACACAGGCAGGGGGAGCAGCAGGCAGAGGGAGAAGCAGGATCCCTGCCAAGCAAGGAGCCTGATGCAGGACTCCATGCGAGGATCCTGGGATCATGATCTGAGCCGAAGGTAGACACTCAACTGACTGAGCCACCCAGGCATACCATAAAGGTTCTTTATTTTTTTAAATCTAACATTTATTGATACTTAC
>NW_022631032.1:852251-866108 GCF_010015895.1 Lontra canadensis | reverse complement strand
AGAGAGAGAGAGAGAGAGAGAGAGTGAAGCAGGCTCCCTGCTGAGCAGAGAGCCCGATGCAGGACTCGATCCCAGGACCCTGAGATCATGACCTGAACCGAAGGCAGCGGCTTAACCCACTGAGCCACCCAGGCGCCCCAAATTTGTTAACTGCAGTAATAGGAAACTAACCTTTCCCATTTTCTTGTCTCCATGATAGCATCTGAAACATTTTGCTGTAATTCCGTGTGTACTGACCTCCCTAACTGGCTCCTTGGGACCAAAGCTAACTACTGAACAGTCTTTCTATCATGGAACTACAGGGCTTGGTGCAAAGTGGGTGTTGAGAGTCAGCTGTCACCTGAATGCATGTCCCCCAGAAGCTGGCCCCCGCAATGGGACCCCACACATTTACTTCATTTTTTTTTTTAAGATTTTATTTATTTATTTGTCAGAGAGAGAGGGAGAGAGTGCACAAGCAGGCGAAGTGGCAGGCAGAGACAGAGAGAGAAGCAGGCTCCCGGCTGAGCAAGGAGCCCGATGTGGGACTCGATCCCAGGACACTGGGATCATGACCCGAGCCGAAGGCAGCGGCTCTCAACACATTGAGCCACCCAGGTGCCCATGAGCCACCCAGGTGCCCCCACACATTTACTTCAAAGCACACTGTGCAGTTGGGGGATTTCCCCCTTGTCTCCACTGCCTATACTGAGTTAAATCTTCCTTCCTAGTGTTCGGCAAAATCAGGATTTGCCACACATGTTTAATTATGAGCCACAGGATGCCCATAGTTCTCTTTCCCCGAGCAAGCGTGGCCTTCCCATGGTGGTCTCTGAAGCTCAGATCAGGGAGTTTAAGCATGAGATAACAGAAAGGAGAATGGGCCTATGCGTCATGATTGGAGATGCTGGCCTCCAACTTGAATGTCACGTTCAATCCCGGGGACCCAGAGCAGTTGAGCGGAGAGTGTGTGGTAGAAAATACTTAGGATAGAGAAGGGCTGGAGGAGGACTGAACCCAGTCCCATGGAAAACGGTTTAGAGAGCCAGTGGTGTTCAGCCCAGAACAGGGAGGACTTGGGGGTGCTGGTCACTGTGTTATACGCAGTTAAAGGTTTGGTATGGGGAAGAGGAAGGGATGCGTTCCCCAAGGTCTCAAGGGATAGAATGAGGACCAGTTGGTAGGAAATACAGGGTGAGCAGGGGAAGAGATTTTGGCTGAGTCCGAGGAAGAACTGGGTCAGCCCCATCCAGGGCTGGAGTGGCCCGCCACCTGGGGCTGTGAGCTGCTTGTCCTTGAGGAGTCCAGCCCATGGCCGAGCCACCCCACGATGGAAGGCATTCCGGTGTTTGATGGAGGTAGGTGTGAGGCTGGTAAATGCTCATTAAGATCCCTTTTCCCTCACACGGTCTGTGATTAATCGACCCAGCCCTGGGCTGAACTGGGTGGGTATTGGGTGTAACCCACTGCCGAGGCACTTGCCACTGGAGACCTTGGTTACAGCCTTGTGGAGCTGAGCGGTGCTGAGTGGAAGACCAGTTTGCAGGCATTGTGTCAGTGTGGGTGTGGGGTGCCCTGGGTCCATGTTCTCAAACACGAGGAAAACAGTGTTTTCTGCTGCCCAAACAGTAAGCTTTCTGCAGCTTGCTGCTGGGCGGGGGTGGGGGGCTCTCTCCCATCTGCAGAGGCCTCCATGGGTTTGAGAGTCCTAGATTGCTTCGAAAAGCTCAATCCTAGGTTCCCACATGGTCCTGACAGGGCTGGCCCCTAGCCAAAGCGTGTGTCTGGTTTTCTCACACACGCTTTTGTCCTTCCCGCTAGATACCCAGTGTTGCCCTCCCAAGGATCAAATCTTTGATCGGCTCCTGACCAGCTTGTGTGACTTCGAGTCAAATCTTGCCTCTCGCTGGGCCTCAGATCCCTGTCTGTAAAGTGGGGGCTCTGGACCAGAAGGTCCTCCCTATTCTGATGCTGCTGGAACCCTGAGTGTAGGTCTTGAATCTAATTGCTTCGCCCCCCCCATGTCCATCCATCCACCTCTGTCCTTTCAAAGACCCATCCCTGTCACCGGACCCTCCCTCCCACCCCCGGGCTGCACTGGAATGACTGACCCCACTCTGTACCTGCCTAACACTTAAGTGGGGAAGGGCCTTTCCCAGAGCAGGCAGGGAATCAGGGTAAGCACCTGTCCCTGTCCCCATGTGTGTTCCCACTGCCCATACCATGCTTGGCAGAAACACGCATTGGCTGGTGGTTCTTATACTCCTGGTTGGTGGGAACCATGGTGAGCTGCCATCGGAGTCCCTCCTTCGATCTGTGCCGTGGCTGGGCCCGAGGCTCCTTGCTAACCAGGGTCACTGTCTGTGTGTCCCACAGTTACCTGCTGGCCAGTCACCGCTCACAAAGACAAAGCTCAGCCTCTGGCATCCAGCATGAGGTCTCACGTTTCCCAGCAGCGAGAGACGTCCTGGTTATCTCAGTCCTGCTCCTGCCCCCATGGAGGGCCAGCAGTGGGTGTCCTTGGAACAGTCATGGTGAGACACGGGGGAGGAAGTGCTCTGTGAGCTGCCATGCTCTGTGGGAGGAATTCTCGAATCTGGAAGGTCCACTGGGCCTCCCTGGTGACGGAGGCAGGTCCTCCCTGGAATGCGGCCTTTCTCTGGTGGCCCTTGCATGGGCCCGTCATGTCAGCAGGTGCTGCTGTACCTGGGGTCGGACATGCCGAGGTCAGGGGCTTCCTGGAGAGACAGGGAAGCAAGAGAGAGAGATTGAGAAAGAGGGAACATGAGCGTGTGGACTCCCATCCTGGCTGTTCCCTGACTGTATGACCCTGGGCCAGTTCTCCTGCCCTCTGGCCTCAGTTTCCTGTAAGTTCAGGAGGTTCCTTTGGATCTCAAAGCCATCCACACTTCCCTCAGGTGGGGGAGGCTCTGTGGACTCGAGGATCTTCTCGGCCTCCCTGGGACTCCTGGGCCACGCTGCCCCGGACATGTGGTGGAGATGAGGCCCCAGGAACCCAGAGTGGTCTGAGGGGCTCGGTGACCTGAGGAGGGGACCAGCAGGACCCTGGGCAAGTGGACCTCCCACCCCATCCCCTGCCTCCCTCTTGAGGGGGAGGTGCCTGTGAGGAAACTGGGGCTGAGTCACAGGCCCACGGGTGTCACCGCTTCCAGAGCGTGTCCTCCTCCTGACGGGCCTGCAGTGCCAGACTCTGAGGCAGAGCCCAGCCCTTGGGACTCAGTTTATAGTTGGAGGGTTGGGCTGCCACTTAACTGCCCAGCTGAAAACCATGTCCTGCATCTTCCTTTCTTCTGGAGGAATGCCTGTTTATGCTCAAATTAAGCAAGGTGGTTCGTTTGTCAGGCACTTAAATACTCTCTTTTCAGGCAACAGAATTTCCTGAAAGGGCCACTCCAGCGTGGGTGGGTCTGTATTTTCTGCCGAGAAGCTGGCACCTTGATCCTGGGCTGAGGGGCAGGGTTGGGCCCCTGGCCACCTGATGTTCAAATGTTCTGATGAGGGGAATGATCTTTAGGGGAGAGCTGGTGGAAGGAGACATGTGATGTGGCCTGTGCACTCCTGAGAGCCTACAGTCTGTGCCTCGGACAGGCCAGAGGTGCAGAGAGCTGGGGTCCGAACCACACGTACTGGGTCCTCTGCAGAATTTGCTTCCTATATTATGGCAATTCCCACTGGTCCATGGAGGAGTGTGGTGAGAAGCACCCCATGGGGGTGCCTGGGTGGCTCAGTAGGTTGGGTGTCTGACTTTGGCTCAGGTCATGATCCCAAGGTCCTGGGATCAAGCCTTGCATTGGGCTCCCTGCTCAAGACGAAGTCTGCTTCTCCCTCTGCCCCACCCCCCACTTGTGCTCTCTCACCCTCTGTCTCTCTTGAATGAATAAATCAAATCTTTAAATAAAAAAAGAAGCAATCCCATGGAACTCATGGTTCTGTGTGTCTTGAGGATGCTTAGTGTCAAGAATGTTTGGACTAAGTGACAGAGGGGCCGCGCACAGACCCCTGGGAGAAAGGATCCTCTGGTCTGCGTCCCAAGGTTACTACACTCCTCCTCAGCCATGGATCCTCATATCTGGGGGGATGAAAGGACTTGTTTTCCTTTTTCTCACTGCCTGCTAAAAAGCTAGGAGGCAAATGTCCAGCCCACCCTGGCAAGGTTCCCCTCCCACTTCCTACCTCTCTGGTTGCCTTACCTCAGTTTCCCCCACAGGCTGAGCCTCCTCCTTCCAGCCATTAAATGCAGGGAGCTGCACCCTCCTCTCTTCTCAGGCATCAGCTTCTTCGAGCTGCCTTGTTTCAGACCCACGCTGAGCGCACGTGATGGGGTGGCCGATGTCGCCGGGGTAGCCGAGTTAAAGACGGCTCTCTTCCCGTGCCGATGCGTGCAGAGGCGGACTAGGCAGTGTCCCCCATGTCTCTGCTTCTGTGGGCTGTTCCACTTCCCCAGCCGTGGCTTGTGGCATTTGATCCCGTGGCTGTGGCACTTCCCGCCCCACGTGGGCATTGTAGGTGGGGAGAAGAGAGAAGAAGAGGGCAAAACCGCACGTCAGGGGGCGCCTGGGTGGCTCAAGTGGTTGGGCGTCTGCCTTCGGCTCAAGTCATGATCCCAGGGTCCTGGGATTGAACCCCACATCGGGCTCCCTGCTCAGCGGGGAGCCTGCTTCTACCTCTCCCTCTGCCTGCCACTCCCCCTGCTTTTGCACACACTCTTTCTGTCTCTAACAAATGAATAAATAAAATCTAAAAAAAGCCCCCCAAAACCCGCATGTCAGCCTGTCTCTTAAAAAAAAAAAAAAGATTTAAAAAATTGCTGTCTGTGTAGTCACACAGATAAATATACCTAAATCACATGTGTGTAGTTGGATGAACTACCGTGAAAGGGATTTTGAGATATTGGCATTTGGTCTTATTTCTAGATCTCTTTTAGTCCTTCCTTCACTTTTTTTTTTTTCTTTCCTTCCTGCTTTTAACTTTTTTGGTTACATTTTACTGGAGCTACCTCAAATCCTTTCTGGAACCGTGCAGGAGAAGATAAGAAAGAATACACGGATGGGTATATGGATGGACACATAGTTCTCTGACGTGACCAGGTCGCCGATCTACCCAGAGTCACCGGTCTGAGGACCATGACTCCATCCAAGACGTGATGAAATGCCCCCCAGGAGAGAAGGGGTGAGTGGATTGTCCCTTGTCATGGGACCTCCATCTGTACTGTTAACTACTTCCTCCCTCATTCTAGGTTCCCAGCTATAATAAGTACCATCATTGCATTCCTGTCTTCAAAAGCTTCTGCTGTCAGAAATAAAGCTCAGTCATTTCCCTTAATTTGCCAGTAGGGAAATGGCCAATGCCAGAGAAGACTGTCATCCCAAGGATCCAGGTGACAGCTTTCCCATGGGACCTACCTGCATTCCTGTCATGCAGCCGTGCTCTGCCCTTCAGAGCAATAACAAACAGCTTCATATTAAGAACAATGACAATCTCAACTGTCTTAGTTCTTATGCAAAGGTTGACCAGAAGTCTTAAGAAGTAACATGTTGGTCTTCTGAAGAACATAGTCCAAAAGTGTGGGATAAGACAGAGAATACTGAATTCTAATCCCAACCACTGACTGGATTTTCCACTTTTCTGGAATGCAGTTTCATTTCCTAGAGGAGTGCATATTTAAACTAGATGAAGTCTAGGGCCCTTTCAGTCCCTGTCCTCTTCCTCCCCTCCCCCAAAACCTATGGTTTGGGGTCCGTAGTGGTGTGAGAATCCTGACCACTCTGAGGCAGCAAAAATGTTTCTGGATCCTAACACATTTTTAAGCAATTGCTTAAGCAAAGGGAGAAGCTCAATTCCTTCTGACACTGATTTTATTTGGAAAACTCTAGGCAACTTATTAGTTTTCTTGACAAGTCCTTCAGAAAAAGAGGTGTGGGGTGTGGGGGTGGGGCAAAGGCCTGAGATGAACATTGGTACCAGAATATCTGACTTTCTGAACTGTAGCTACTGCGACCTTTCAGAGTATGTGATTGGATAAATGGCCTGAAAACATAGGTTGGACTTAGAGATTTTCAAAGCAAAAGAGGAGGCAGATTACAGAGGCCTTAGCTCGGGCACACCCTCCAAAGGGGCTCCAATCTGAAACACTCTCTTTAGGTCTTACTCTGGAACTGAGTTCCTGAAGCCTATGAGGCTCAGAAGGAGAGCACAGGCCAGTGACTGGGTGAGCCTAAACTGGACCCAGGCAAACCACCTCCTACCCCTCCAGAGCCGCTGGCCCTTGCCCCGCCCCCCAGCCTGAGGAGACCAGGGCCATCCTAGGACTCTGTGCGGCCATTCCCCAGGCCCCTGGAGACTCTTTCCTTCCCCAGGACTCGGGCCTCACTCGGAATTCTTGTCCACAATCCCCTCAGGTTCCTAATGGAAGTCTCTCCTGTGCTCAAGACCCTTTCTAACCTTCTTTAATTCCAGATCCCGAGGGGCCACCATCTTGGTTCACTCTCTGTGCCTGCGCCATGGGAAAAGGATGGAAAGAGGGTCTCAGTTATATTTACTAAACAGCTGTTTGTCCTGGGCACTGACTCTGTATGGTGGGCAGTGCAAGGAGTCAAGAAGGTCTGAAATTAGTCAAGATGGATGGAAATCTGAACTCTGACAGTTTCTGCCTCCTTCCCTCTTTCCCTCCCTTTCCTTCCCTATACTTCCCTTCCCTTCCCTTCCCTTCCCTTCCCTTTATCAGATGAAGTGAGCTAAAAAGAGGAATTTTTTCCCCATAAATAATAGGCTGCCATATGTGGTTACCTAGGGTAATGCCTGTTCCCACTTTATAGATGGGAAAACTGACACCCAATGGGGGGAAATGACTTGCTGAGGTCCATGTTCTGAGCTCCTAGGTTTCCATGTCTTTCTCAAACTTGTTTATCTGGCTAAGTGGCATTTCCCTGTTCCTTTTTGGACTGTATGCTGAGAGGAATTTGTAGAGAGAGGAGAAGCAAGGCAGGTTTCTCGAAGTGGGAAGGAGCAGGGGAAGGATGGGGCTCCCTAAATGTAGCCCACGTGCCCCTGTGTTTCTGTGTAAACGTCAGTCATGCAAGGCATTCAAAACAGACTTGTTCATTCATGTAATAATTAAGGAAAACACAGCACCTCTTCCAGCACCCGTCCCTGACCTGTAATTAGGTGTGGGGACGCGCTGGAAGTTGCTGCAGCCGTGAGGACTGCGAAGTTGCTAGTTTAAACATTTCAAAGGCTGCCCTGTTTTATTGTGGCATAAAATTTGGAAGTCTCAGATTAAAATGTGCAATTAAATGTAACTCGAATAAATTGCTTGAGGCCAAAGAGAACTTTTCCCTTCCTCCTGCAACCAGCCCAGACTCCTCCCTCCCCTCCTCTGTTAACTGTCTCCTTTCAAACGCTCCCCGAATCCCTTTGAGGGAAAGGGATGGATGGGCTCTTGGAAAAACAGTGTTTAAGAAGGTATTTGGCAAACTTACTTGAATCAGTCTCTAGGTTCAGGGACACCTACTGGTTGGGCTTAGGCGGTCCTGGAGGCTGGTGGGACAAGAAGGCAGACCCTGAAGCAGGCTGGTCTCTTGATAAAAGAGAAACAGGGGCGCCTGGGTGGCTCAGTTGGTTAAGTGGCAGACTCCTGATTTCAGCTCAGGTCATGATTTCAGGGTCATGGGATCAAGCACCGGTTGGGCTCTGTGCTTGGCGGGGCGTCTGCTTGAGATTCTCTCTCCCTCTGTCCCTCCCCCTGCTTGCGCGCTCTCTGTAAATAAATAAATAAATAAATAAATAAATAAATAAAATATTAAAAAAAAAAAAAAAAGGAAAAGAAACAATAATGATCACCACTCCTCCTGGGTTCCCAGCCACCAGCCACCTATGGAAAAAAGTTTAAGTTTCTCAGCCCGATATCTAAGGGCTTTGTATTCTGGTTCTCTGTAAAAGGCCACTCCCACAAACACAGTAGGGGTTCTTCCCTTTGGGTGTTGGCTAACTATCCCCATGGTCCTTATCTACAATGCCCACCTACCCCTTCAGACCCTTTCAGAGTCCCATTCATCCCCTAAAGGCCTGTTTCCACCAACCACGCCTTTCCGGCTGGACCCTGACTGAGCAAACCTTTCCCTCTTCCGTCCTGAGTGACTCACCCGGGAGAAGAACATCTCGCATGGAGGGGCTAATCCTGGGTGGTGGGGATGCCTCCTGAGAAACATCAAGCCCTTGCTCATGGGGGCTGGCATGGAGGCTAATGTCTTTGAAATATGAAGAATTTAAGCGATGGTTTCTTCCTTATAAAAAGTGCCAAGTCATATAGAGAAAATGTGAAGAAAATATAAAAGACAAAATTATAGGGAAGGGAATGATGGCTCATAGTCCCATCACCCAGAGACAAGTCTGCCTTCTTCCAAGGCTCAGACACATCTGCTGGAGAGAGAGCTGAGGGCAACCCAGAGCAGGAGGGTGGGCTCTGCGACCCGGGTACAGCAGGGTAACCAGGACCCAGCTCACTTAGACTGGGTTGGTGTATTCTTTATCTTTGTTAACATTTTTAGAAAGGCCAAGTTTTTAACTTCATAGAAAACTTTTCATGATTTAAACAATGGTCTTCAACTCTGCCCAGCATTATGCACTCTGAGGACTGCTGTGTGTGTGGGATGAAAATATCTAACATAAAATTTACGATTTTAATCATTTTCAGGGTCCAGCTCAGTGACATTAAGCATATCCATATTGTTGTAATCATCTGCTGAACTTTCTCGTCATCCTCAACTGAAACTCTGTCCCCGTGAAGTCTCATCTCCCCACTCCTGCCAGACCCCCAGGCTCCGGGCGACCACCACTCTTCTTCCTGCCTCTCTGAACTGGACAACAGTAGGCACTTCATAGAAACAGTATCTTACCATGTTTATCCCTTTAAACACCTGGGTTACTTCCACCTTTTGAGGTACTGTGAATAATGCTGCTATGAACACGGGGCAGGTGTACAAATATCTGTTTCATCCCTGCTTTTAATTATTTGGGAGTATACACCTCGAAATGGGATTGCTGGATCCCAGGCTAATTCTACGTTTAATTTTTTGAGGAACTGCCATATTGTTTTACGTTCCCATCAGTCACGTGCCAGGGTTCCAGTTTCCCCACACCCTCGTCAACACTTACTATTTCCTGTTTTTTTGGATACCAGCCATCCTCATGGGTGTGAAGGGGTATCTCACTGTGGTTTGGATTTGCGTTTCTCTGATGACTAGTGGTGGTGAGCATCTCCCCATGTGCTTATTGGCCATCACTGTGTCTTCCTTGTTGAAATGTCTACTCTAGTCCTTTGCCGGTGCTTTAATTGAGTTGTTTGTTTGAAGATCGCTTTTTCACGTGTGAAATCCTCTCTCCTCCACCCACTGCTTCCAGGCCTGACAACCTCCAACCAAATAGCCTCTTTGGAACACTCATGACTCTGAACACACCATCATCATCACCAGGAACAGAATGCTGGAGACCAAGAACCATCTCATGACACCTGTCCTTGGAGAAACACCACTAATAACTGGGTATGGATGGAGATGAGTGTGGTGGCTGTCACTGGGGATTTTAAGAAGGGGACTGTTTGTCTCATTGTTCTTATTCTATATATTGCCAGTGTTTCTGGCTTCATTCTTCCCACAAGAGGATGGTGTGCAGTGTTTCGAATGGACCAAATTCTGCCCCTTTGGAATGAGTAGGAAGATGATAAAGTCCTTTCCTCAAAGACTGCCCTTTTCTGTGAGCTAAAAAACAACAATCTTGTAAGAGGGGAAGGATAGGGAGGGGAGAAGGGCCCTCCCACTACTGAGCATTGACTGTGATCAGGACCTGAGCTGGGCATTTCACACATGATCTTTTTTCTAATCCTTTCATCATTCACATCAGGCAGGTTGTTATCTGAGTTCACGCAGGGGGACAAAGAGGCTCAGAGAAGTGGATTCACTTGCCAAGGTCCCAACCAACGACAGACTGAGGTGGAAAGCACCCTATGAGTCTGAGCCCTTTCTGTGAGAGTGGGCACTTCTGTTCGTGCTGCTGGGACAACACCTGAGTGCTAAGGTTGGTGTGTGGAGGCTGTTTTGAGAGGAAAATATCACTTGCTCTATTTTTGCTCTTCTCAATTCCTCCTTCTCTGCTGGGTATTTCCATGCAATCTTTGACATATTTAATCCTCTGCCATCCTAAAAGCCAAGACTTGCCTTGTCTCCAATCTCTCCTTCTGGAAGCCTGCCTCCTACACCTGCCCCTTCTACTCCCCTCTAAACCACTGCCTGTCCTTGCCACAGGCTTCCATAGACCCATGGATCTCACTCATGACCACTCATTCTTTTTAAGCTCTGCTCCCTGCGGCCCCTCCAGACACTTTATCCTGCTGCTCCTAAGACCACCCTCATTGCTCTTTCTTGGTCCCTGTGGTGGACTCTTCTTCCTCTGTTGGCCTCAATAATAAGGGCAGGAAATATACAGACTGCCATTCTGAACCCTCTTCTTACTTCACTCTGCACCCAGACCCCTTGAGAATCTAATGAAAGTCATGAGCTGTCTCCTTGGAAAAAGTGTACAGCACATTTCCACAACCTTACGTAAAATTTCAGGGAATTCATAGGCAGCACCTTCAGGACTCTAGGTGTAGAGAGGCTGCTTTAGTGGGTGGAGCTTATGGACTCCAGATTAAGTTCCATTGCTGGGCGAGCTCCCCTTTATGGTTTGTTAGACTTCTATCCCCACCCAGACCCTTCCCATGAGCTCAGACTCTGATTTCAGGCTCTACTGGACAGTCCACATTATGGTCCTGCAAGGCTCAAACACAGCCTGTCCAAATGAGTCTGTCCCTGTGCTTCTTACCGCCTCCATTTCCATGTTTTCTGTTTTTTTTTTTTTTTTCTTTTTTAAAGAGATATTGAGAGAGAGTGCACACCCATGGGGAATGGCAGAGGGCGTCTGATGTGGGACTCGATCTTACTAGCCCGAGATCATGACCTGAGCTGAAATCAAGAGTCGGTTGCTTTAACCCACTGAGCCACCCAGGTGTCTCTTTGGTCCTCTTAATGGTACCACCATCCAATGCCAAAAACCAGGCTGTTCCTTTCATGGCTTTTCTCTTTTATCACCCATGGCTTGGATTGCTAATAGCCTCCCAATGGCTGATCCCCACTACTTCTACTGTTACAAAAATTTTAATTTGTATATGGTGCTCAACTCAAGATTACATTTCCCTGGCAGATGGGGGAGACACATGTCTAAGTCCTGGCCAATGGGTTATGAGTAGAAGTGATGTGTATAGCTTTTAGGTCATGCCTTTAAATATTTTATTTATTTATTTGACAGACAGAGATCACAAGTAGGCAGAGAGGCAAGCAGAGAGAGAGGAAGGGAAGCAGGCTCCCTGCTGAGCAGAGAACCTGATGCGGGGCTCAATCCCAGGACCCTAGGATCATGACCTGAGCCGAAGACAGAGGCTTTAACCCACTGAGCCACCCAGGCTCCCCTAGGTCATGCCTTTAAAGAGAAGGACTGAGCCCCTTCCTTTTTCCTGCCTTTCCTTTGGCTAGAATGTGATTGTGAAGGCAGGAGCTAGAGCAATAATTTTGGACATGGATCAAGGATGGCTGAGCAATTGGGCAGACGGGGTCTTGGTTCCTGATAGAGTCAAGCCACCATTCCAGGCTTGATGGGAAATAAACGTCCACCTTGTTTAAACTTTTGCTATTTTGGACTCACTTTGTAATGGTGGCCTAATGTGTATTGTAACAGTTCCAGTGTATCACCCCACTTCCCACCATAACCGACCCATCACCGTCTTGGACCTGTTTCACTCCTTATTGTTACCTCATGATTCAGTCTCCTCTCCTTTCTCACTGCCCTGTTTTAGCTCAGGCTTTCACGGTCTCCCATCTGACCTACTGCTCTCAGTTTTTGTCAGGTCTTCCTGCCCTCTCCCAACCATACCCTGCAGTGAGCCATCCTCTATGCTGCTGCTGGAACTACCCATCCTTCAAGCCTGTGTTTCTCACGCTCCGCACCATTGACATCTCAGTCCAAATAATTCTTTGCTGCTCACTCCCTGGAGGATGTCTAGCAGCCTCTCTTGGCTGTGCTCACTGGATGCCATTTGCATTCTTCAAGTGGGGACAACCAAAAATGCCTCCAAGCATTGCCACATGTCCCCCAGGAGGGGGGCAGAATCATGCCTCGTTGCTAAACAGCAGCCCTACACCAGTCTGACCGTGTCTGTCCCTGGCTGCACCCTTCTGTGGCGCTCTGGGGCCTGTGGGATGAGTCCTGCTGGTGAGGCCTTCCTATGTTACATCTTACCCTCTTTGTAGGATGGTGTTTCCTCTAAGCCCTCACACGAACCCTGCTCTCCAGTTATTTTAGACTTTTTGCCATGTGTTGAAGGAGCCATGGTCTTTTGTACCTTTGAGCCCTTGCAAATGCTATTTGCTCTTCTCAGAGGCTAAATGCCCATTCATTCTCCCAAGCTTCGTTCAAGGACCACCTCCTAGGGAAAGCCTTCTTCCCATGGCCCAGGAAGGCTGGGAGGCTCCTTCAGGTGGCCCCATCCCACATACACCTTACACTTGAACAGGACTGGTCATGCATTTGAGTGCCTCTAGGGACGAATTCACTACTGTTTCCCGGCATCTTGCCAGGACCTGCCGTTTACTGAATGCTCCATTTGCTGAGTGAACGCGGGGCCCCATGGGGAGCAACCAGGACATTTGACAGAAGGGACTGTGCATGATGTGTCTGAAGGGCAGATGGAAGAAGTGAGCCTGTTTGTGGGTTCCACACATCTGATGCGATGGCCCCCAGCTGAGGGGGTGGCCTGCTGAGGCCTAAAGAGGGGTCGAGAACCTAAGGGTGGAGGTTCTAGGGAGGCAGGTCTCAGTGTGATAAAGAGAAATGTTTGAAAGAGTAGAACTTTGTTTTTTTTTTTTTTTTTGTCTTTGAAAACAGTTGTTCTAACGGTCCATGAGACGCAGCTCAGAAATGCATTTTTATTTAAATGGAACATAAGCCAGCACACAGTGATAAAAATTTCGTGTTTGTCACTGGTCCCCTCTTCTACCTACCACAGCAGATGTGGGCGGGCCCTTCCGCACCCTTCTTTAAGCATGTACACAGAGCTACAGAGATCACATGGGAATGCGTGTGTACATACACGCGTCTGAACAGAAACACACACATACATACGGATCTATAACTGGGTGAAATTCTCTCTCACCTGCACTGTTCTTTCCTGTTCCTCCTCATCTGTATGGCGGACATTTTTTAATAAAACCAAGAAAATCGACAGAGACATGGATGGCGACCTATTTTCTCAGTCCTGTTATGAGATGCTGTCCACATGAGTGAAAGGGATGGCTGTTTGTTGGTCTTTGAGAGTCATTGCTCTCAGGAATGACCTAAAATTCCTCCTTCAGAGAGCAGCCAGGGCCTTGGGAATGAGCAGGGGATGAGGTAGGGCCTTCGCGGTTTCTCTGCCTCCAAAAGAGCGGGGAGCAGCAGGTGGGAGCAGAGCAGGGTGACCTGGAGGAGGAGGAGGGTGGTGGGGGGGACAGGCATGGAAAAGAGTCTTGGGTGCTGATCTGACCCTGCGAGCCATTTAATTGGAAAATTGATGTTTTGTACCATCTTCTAGTGTTTTGTGTGATCACGATGGACAAATAGTGAGATTCTTTTCCTCACTACATTTCCCATATGTTGAAATATAACTGAGGAGGTATCTATGTATATTTCCCCCCTAAGACCAGTGAAGGCAATCATATTTATATATATATATATATATATATATATATATATATATATATATATATATACACACACACACACACATATATA
>NW_022631032.1:678806-852151 GCF_010015895.1 Lontra canadensis | reverse complement strand
TTTTTTTTTAATATTTTATTTATTTATTTGAGAGGTAGAGAGAGACAATAAAAGAGAGAGAGAGCATGAGAGGAGAGAGGTCAGCGGGATAAGCAGACTTCCTGCTGAGCAGGGAGCCCGATGTAGGACTCGATCTCAGGACTCCAGGATCATGACCTGAGCTGAAGGCCGTCGCTTAACCAACTGAGCCACCCAGGCGCCCTGGGAGAGAGATTTTTAAGCAGACTCAATGCTTAGCACGGAGCCCCACCCAGGGCTCAATCTCACAACCCTGAGACCATGACCTGAGCCAAAACCAAGAGTCAGACACAACCAACTGCCCCAATGTAACCCATCTTTTTAAAATTGGCTACTTGGTATGGCTTTTCTCAATGCATGGAATTATTGTGTTATGGACGGACATTTGTATTGTTTACAATAATCTGTTTTTACAAGCAGTGCTGCACTGAGCTTTCTTGGGCATGTAGCTTTGTGCACACACACAGTCATGTCTGTGTATTTGGCACAGACTCTGGTGAATGGCTCTACACATTTTGAGGCTTGATAGCTTTTGCTCTCCCAGTTTAGGTTCCCATTGGCAGTGCGTGAGACCGCCCACATCCCTAGCAGCCCAGGGTGTTCCCTATCTTTTTTATCCTGCCAGTCTACCCAGAGAATTTCACCATATGGTCCTGAATTCCCCATCCCTGAAGTGAACCAAGCAGGGTCACAACTCCATCTCTCAGGGTGCTGGGGAAGGGATAACATCACCTCCAGTTCTCTGGACTCTGTGTTATGAACTAAACTCAAGAAACATGCACGGGTGAGAAAGACTGGACTTCTCTGAAGCCCCAGGGGACAACATGACCCTTCTGGTTCTCCCAGGGGGGCTGGAAAGTGAGCCCTGAGGTTCACAGGGTCTGTGGCTGGTGAATCAGGCTTTTACTTTCACCAACAGATCTCACTTCTGGGGACTGACTGGGGCCATTTTATTTTCTCTGTGACAGAGACTGTGCTTCCCTATGAAAGATGGGACCTCAGGGACCTAAGCTCAGAGGTTCTGTCACTGGGGAACTAGTCCTTCCTGCATGGACTGGGTTACTGTGTTGAAAGCCAAGTCCTGTCATGAAGACCAAAGAGGATGGTAGGAGTGCTTTGAAAACTGGGTGCCTTGTGGACATCCAAGGGTCCTCCATGAAACCTGAACTCTTGCCATGCTGTTTGTCCTGTGGTGTGGCTCTGACTGTGCCTCTACTGTCCTCCAAAACCCCCAATGTCTTCCTATTGCCTGCAAGGGACATCACGCCCCTCAGGGAGACATCCCAGCCCTCTCCAGGGAGACCTGCCACAACCCCTGGGCTCCCACCAAACTCAGCATTGGTGGAAAGCCTTCTCTCTTTAGTCTGATTCGATGATTTTCCTTGACTCACTGTCCCCACACTCTGGATCCTGCTCATCATGTAAGGCCACCTTCTGCAGGAAACTCAAGCCTCATCCCTCCAAACATACCCACATTTAGCCACCTTATGCTGAGGACTTCGCCCAAATCCTTACTCTAGACCGATTTAAACACGGCCACACCTCTACCTGTAGCAGTTATGTGTGTACAAGCACACAGTGCTGGGAAGAGCACACAACTCACAGTCTGGGGTTTGAATTTTTTTCTGTCACTTAGCATGTGATCTTGAGGAAATTAATTAGCTGCTCTGGACCTTAGTCTTCCTATCTGTAAAATGGGGACAATTACTCCCACTCACAGGATTATTGGTAGACAAGTAGTTCTCAACCGTGCATGTGCGTGTGTGTGTCTGTGTGTGTGTGTGTTCTTAACTTGTAGAGACATTTTTGGCTGTCACAACTTGGGAGGGATGCTGGCTGGTATCTAGTGGGTAGAGCCCAGGGATGATTAAGCACCCTATGATACAGGCACAACTCACTTGTTTGCAATTTGCTTTACTACACTTCACAGATACTGCCTTTTTTTTTTTTTTTTTACAAGTTGAAGATTTATAGTAACCTTCAGTTGAGCAAGTCTGTCAGCACCATTTTCCCAAAAGCATTTGTTCATTTCATGTCTTTGTGTCATATTTGGTAATTCTCCCAATATTTCAAACTTTCTCCTTAAGATTATATTTATTAAGGGGACCTGCAGTCAGTGATCTTTGTTGGTACTATGGTAATTGGCTTGGATCACCACAAACCACACCCATACAAGACAGTGGTCTTGACCCATAGATGTTGTGTGTGTCCTAAATGCTCCACTGACCAGCTATTCTCCCACCTCTCTCCCTCTCCTGGGTCCTCTCTATTCCCTGAGACACAACAATATTGAAATTAGGCCAGTGAACGGCCCTCATAATGGCCTCTAAGGGTTCAAATGAAAGGAAGAGTCACACATCTTTTGCTTTAAATCAAAAGCTAGAGGGGCGCTTGGGTGGCTCAGTCATTAAGCGTCTGCCTTTGGCTCAGGTTATGATTCCAGGGTCCTGGGATCGAGCCCCAAATCAGGCTCCCTGCTTGGCAGGAAGCCTGCTTCTCCCTCACCCACTCTCCCTGCTTGTGTTTCCTCTCTCGCTGTGTCTTTCTCTGTCAAATAAATAAATAAAAGCCTAAAAAAAAGCTAGAAATGATTAAGCTTCATGAGGAAGGCATGTTGAACGTTGAGACAGGCCAAAAGCTAGACCTCTTGCACCAAAGAGTTAGCCAAGTTGTGAATACAAAGGAGGAGTTTTGGAAGGAAATTAAAAGTGCTGCTCCAGTGAACACACGAATGATTAAAAAAAAAAAATAGAGAAACAACCCTACTGCTGTTAATAGAGAAAGTCCGTCTGGTCTGGATAGAAGATCAAACCCTACATAACACCCCCTTAAGCCAAAGCCTAATCCAGAGCAGGGCCCTAACTCTCTTCAATTCTAGGAAGGCTGATAGAGGTGAGGAAGCTGCAGAAGAAAAGTCGGAAGCCAGCAGAGGAGGGTTCATTAGGGTTAAGGAAGGAAGCTGTCTCCGTAACATGAAAGTGCAAGGGGAAGCAGCAGGTGCTGATGGAGAAGCTGCAGAGAGTTCTCCAGAAGATCTAGCTCAGATCATCCATGATAGTAGCCACACTAAAAACCACCTTCTGTTGGAAGAAGATGCCATCGAGGACATTCATAGCTAGAGAGGAGAAGTCAATGCCTGGCTTCAGATCTCCCAAGGATAGTCTGAGTCTCTTGTTAGGGGCTAAGGCACCTGGTGACTTAAAGTTGAAGCTAATGCTCATTGACCATTCTGAAAATCCTAGGACCTCTAAGAGTTATGCTAACTCGACTCTGCCTGTGCTTCATAAATGGAACAACAGCACCTGGTTGAGAGCCCATCTGTTTACAACATGTTTACTGAATATTTGAAGCTCACTGTTGAGACCTACTGCTCAGCAAAAAAGAATCCTTTAAAAACATTACTGCTCTTTGACAAAGTACGTGGTCCCTAAGAGCTCGGATGGGGATGGATAATGAGGTTTTCTTGCCTGCTAGCACAACATCCACTCCACAGCTCATGGATCTAGGAGTCATTTCTACTTTCAGGTCTTACTGTTTAAGGAATATATTTCAGGGCGCCTGGGTGGATCAGTCGTTAGGTGGCTGCCTTTGGCTCAGGTCATGATCTCAGGGTCCTGGGATCGAGTCCCACATTAGGTTCCCTGCTCAGTGGAGAACCTGCTTCTCCCTCTTCCTCTGCCTGCCACTCTGCCTACTTGTGCTCTCTCTCTCTCTGTCAAATAAATAAATAAAATGTTTTTTTTAAAGGAATATATTTCATACCTGCTATAGATAGTAATTCCTCTGATGGGTCTGGGCAAAAAATAAAATAAAATAAAATAAAATAAAATAAAATAAAATAAAATAAAGTAGGCTCCATGCCCAATGTGGGGCTTGAACTCATGACCCCCAGATTCAGTCATGTGCTCTATTGACTGAGCCAGCCAGGCCCCCCCGGGCAAAGCAAACTGAAAACCTTCTGGAAAGGATTCACCATTCTAGATGCCATTAATAACATTCGTGATTCCATATTCACAGGAGTTTGGAAGAAGTTGATTCCAGCCGTCATGGATGACTTTGAGGGTCCAAGACTCCAGGGGAGGAAGTAACTGCAGGAGTGGGGGAAACAGCGAAAGAACTAGAATTAAAAGTGGAGCTTGGGGTGCCTGGGTGGCTCAGTGGGTTAGGACTCTGCTTTCAGCTCAGGTCATGATCTCAGGGTCCTTGGATCAAGTCCCACATTGGGCTCTCTGCTCGGCAGGGAGCCTGCTTCCTCCTCTCTCTCTTTCTCTGCCTACTTGTGATCTTTCTCTGTCAAATAAATAAATAACATCTTAAAAAAAAAAAAAAGTGGATCCTGAAGATGGAAATGAATTGCTGCTATCTCATGATCAGACTTGAACAGATGAGGAGTTATTTCTTATGGATTCCATCTTGAGATGGAAACTACTCCTGGGGAAGATGTTATGAGGACTGCTGAAATGACAACAAAGGGTTCAGGAAGAACCTAAACACAGTTGATAAAGCAGAGGCAGGGTTTGAGAGAATTGGCTCCAATTTTGGAAGAAGTGCTGCTGTGGGTAAAATGGTATCAAACAACACTGCATGTTGCCCATGAATTGTCCCTAAAAGGAAGAGTCAATCAAGGTGGCAGACTTCATTGTTGCCTTATTTTAAGAAATTGCCATAGCCGCCCCCAGACTTCAAGAGCCACCACCCAATCAGTCATCAGCCACCAACATTGAAGCCAGACCCTCCATCAGCAAAAAGATCATGACTTGCGGAAAGTTTAGATGGTAGTTAACATTTGTTAGCCATAAGGTATTTTTAACTAAGGTCTGTACACTATTTTAGGCATAATGCTATTGCACACTTAATAGACTACAGTATAGTATAAATGCAACTTTTGTATGCCCTGGGAAACAAAAAATCCATTTGCCTGGCTTTATTGTGATACTTGCTTTATCGTGGTGGTCTGAAACTGAACCCGCAGTATCTCCAAGGAACGCCTGTACCTAGGACAGCTCCCTGCAACCAAGAATCCTCTAGTCCCAAGTATCAGTAGCGGTGAGGTTGAGAAACTTGGTGTAGATAGGACACTGTAGAGTTGTGACAAGGTGACTGTGGGCTCTGATTCACAGCAGGTGCTTCATAAATGTCCATCCTTCCTCTCTCCATCCCGAGTGTCAGTTCCTCATGGGCAAAAAAGGTATGACTCATGCCTGTTGTCCACAGCTCCTGGTGCAGAGTGGCTGAATGTTAGAATCAGGAAGGAAGGAAAGAAGGTAAAGGGATGGGGGGTGCATGGTATTCTTATTCCAGCAGGTTCTGTGGAAAGGCAGTTGACAACCCCACTGTGCAGATACGGAAGTGCCAGGGTGGTAAGAGGCAGCGAGTTCTTAATCTGGAATATTATTTGGAAAGGAGGCTCGTTGGAGAGCTGGGGCTGGGCGCTGTGTGGAGACCCCTCCAAGCAGTCCTTGCCCCTCCTGGGCTCATGTCACTTAATGGACTGGGTGCATTCTGTTGCTGGCTCTGAATCATGGTGCCTCCAATGAGGAGGAATGTGCCATGATTCAGGTCCTGGGCTTGACCACGGCAAGCCGCCCAAGTGACTATTTCAGTAATAACACTACGCACTTTTATGTCTGCCTTTCATCGCAGATCTTAAAGCACAGTGCAAACATTAATTAAGGCTCCTGGCATTCCATGAGGCATGGTGTGTAAATATCACTCTCCCCACTTGGCTGAGAGGGTAAACTGAGCCAGGTGGCTCAGGCAGGTGGCTCAAGCCCAGTGCAGCTCTTGCCTTACTGAGGCTACAATTTGGAAGAGAAGCCCGGGTTTGGCAGCCTTCTCCCCTCACCAAGGAGGACCTCTTTCTCTTCTTCCCCAGGCTCCCTTAGTGATACCAAGAACAGAACCGGTTTCCTGTCCCCCTCTAGGGCAGTAAGGAGTGGCAGCAGGGGTGAAAGGCTCTGGGAGCTTCTCATTCTTAAATCTGCCCCTCAGTCGCACCCACCTGTGGGAGGGGGCAGTGAGGGAACAGAAGACCATGTCCCATGTCCGTGGGAATTGAAACATTGTTTTTAGGCGGAACTTGGTTGTTGGGGGTAAGGGGAGTAACTATCTTTCTTTGGAACTTAAAATAACTGCTTTTGCCAAAATGTGAACAATACGTAAATTGGGTTAGGCAAGTAAGAGTGTTCCTTGTATCATTCGTGCCAATTTTCCGGCAATTACATCTTAATAAAAAGTTTGAAAGATAAAAGAAAGAGTCAATGCTTTTCTGGAGCGGAGATGGACAGCCCTGGAAGAAAGGGAAGAAGAGGAAAATGTGTCCCGTAAAAAAAACTGTGACGGAAAGGCAGCCGGGCACGCGAGCGGGCAGGGCAGGCTGTGTCCCCCAGCCCGGCCGCCCGCCCCTCCCTCTGGCACGGCCCCCCCGGCGCTGACTCACGCCCGGACCGGTTAAATATGGCGGGGGCCGGCCGGCCGCACTCCTGCTGCAGCCGTCAGCCAGCCGCTTCTTGCTCTCGCGCTCCCTCTGGTCCACAGCGGGCGGGCGCCGCGCTGCTGGTAAGTGGGCAGGCCGGCCTCCGCCTCCTCCCTCCCTCCCACCCCCGCCAGCGCCGACTCATCCCTGCACCCCGCTGCCCACGGACCCCGCTGCCGCTGCCTCTCCTGGGGCAAGGCTGGCAGGGGCTGGGGGGTGCCACGGGGGGCTCTCGGGAAGGGGCCAAGTGGAGCCAAGCTGGAGGGGTGCCGGGCCAGGCCTCCCACTGCCCAGCCAGCTTGGGGCCATCAGCCCCCCTCAGCGGCGGCTCCCCGACCGGCCTCCTGCCCCACTGACTCTCAACAATCCCATGAGGTCAATCTGGGGGTGCTGACCAGATGTACTGCAGGGAGCACGATGTATTGAAAGTTGCTAATTTTAGAACACCAGTGACCCCTCCAGTTTACCTCCTTGTGGAACTAGCTCCACTGGGGGAAGAGTTTCTCTTGTTCAAAGATTTGGGTTTTTTGAACACTGCTTTTCCCCAGCACACACTGCGGTGGCCTGTGGTGGCCCGACCTGCGTGTGAGTCTGTCCGGGACCCATGGAGGGGTTCCCAGAAAACACATCTGTCCTCTTTTTGGGGACTTAAGAGTTGCTGCAGGAGTGAGCTCAGCTGATGTGGCGTGCCTGGTTCAGATTTCCAGTTTGGACCTCAGCGGCGGACTCAAGAGTCGTTTCGGGTTCTGAGCCTGTGTGTGGTTTAGGCCACCCCATTCGGGTGGCTTTTTCGTCTGGCCAGCTGGACATGTCCGGGTGTGGCCATGGCTGTCAGTCCTGAGCAGGGGGTCAGGGCCATAGAGGAATTGTGATGAGGGTGGTGTGCATTTAAAATTGTGATGCTGGTATAGCTTTACTGGTGTCTTTGCCCGAATACGGAGGCAGAACAAGGCCAAGGAACCAGCTGAGCAAAACCGGAACTTTCCTAGAGTTTTCCCACCTGTGCCAGAGTGTGAGCGAGCCAGGGCCAAATGTGTTCCCTCAGGGCAGGCTGCGATGTTCTTGGAGAAGGTGTCCCTCAGGCTGAAGGTGCTGGATGCCCGCCCGTCAGGCTCCGGCTTCCCTGGGATTATCTGGGATCCTGTCTTCATCTTCCGCAGCTCCCATCTGTGTTGGTACCACTGCCCCCAGAATCTAGAACTTCTCTAAGTGCTGGCACGTCTCTCATTCTGCATCGATAGGACATCTGGGGTGCATTCGAGGCCAGACAGTCCCATTTGCCTGTGGTCTTGAGTCAGCGGGCGGGCTTGGCCATGAGGACACCAGCATGTGAGCGAGGTTGGGGCGGAGGAGCGTTCTGAACACGCCTGGCAAAAAGTCAGGGCACCCCAGGCTCCCCCAGGGCTGGTGGATGCTCCATGGGGGCTTGCTCAGTAACTGGAGGGGGTGGGGGGCTGTGGGTGCGAGTAGATCCAGATGGGGAGAAATAAGCAGAGGCAGAGCACAGTCCCAAGACTGTGATTACACATGGCAAATTGCTTCCCAGAATCCCGACCACGAAGCAACAACTGTATCTTCTGGTTTCATGGCCTCTCTAGCTTTGGGGACACAGGATTTAGAAAGCGTCTCCAAGATGCCTTGTGGGGGTTCATCCATCTCTGTCTATTTGGGGTCCACTAGGTGTCAGCCTGAGGAGGGGGCTGTAGCTTCTTTCCTTCAAGCCCAGAGTGGGAGATTCTCCCTGCTCTGCTGGCAAGTTTGTACCCCCTGCTGCTTTGCCAGGCTAATTACAGCCCTGCTCTGGCCTCTGCCGGAAGCCCTACCTCCCCAAACCCTGGGGCTGGAAAGGAATTACTTTTTCTTACTCATTTTCTTTTTTAAACAAACGAACAATGTTTCGGCTTTGAAGGTCCAGGAGAGATGGGGTCTCAGCTGAGCCAAGTGGGGAGTTAGGGTGTGGCCGGTCTTCCCTTGGGGCTCCAGGATGCTTTGTGTTCGGGATGCAATGTTCTTAATTCGGGTAAATCCCTGAAGGGGCTCTGTGTTGAAATTATGGGATTAACCCCTCCTGGCAATCCCTCTGTTCCTTCCCTCCATCTACTCTTCCAGGCCACTCCAGGTGAAACTGAGCTAACATGGGCATAAGAGCAGCTTTAAGGAAGAATATCCCCCCAAACTGTGCAGCCTGGGAGTTGGGAGGGGTGCTTGACCTTGGTTACTAATGCTGGGCAGCTGGAGGGTGGCTTGTATATGAGCCTGAAGCCATTTTAGGACAGAGGAGTAAAGCCACCTCTTCCCGCCTTCCAGGCACTGTCACACACGTGGCTGATAAGGTCCTGAAGCCTCGTGATAAGATTCAGGGGTTCACCAAGCTACACTTTGGTAGAGTCCTGCCCTGGGTGTTGGGAATCTTCAACTGACTATATGACTGGATTAGTCCCCTCCCCACTCCGGGCCCCTCAGTTTTCCCATCTACAAAATAACCAGTTGGTTTGACTGGATAGTCTCAAAAAGCCCTTGCACACTGTTGCCCCAGGCTCTAAGCACTGCTTCTGGAAGTAGCCTCTGCAGCTGGCTTCAGTTTAGCACCAATACCAGGTTTCTAACACAGCTGCAGAAAGGGCTGCAGAAGGAAATGTGGGTAGAGGTCTTTAGGCAAGGTCGTGGCCCAACGTTCAGCCTCCCTGGTCCTGAGCTCAATCTCTCCGTTCTTGCCAGTAAATGACGCAGGTCAGGAGCATGTCTTGAGGCTGGGCTAGACCCCAAAGAGTGCTTCTGAGTGTCGAAGGTAGGCACATACATCAGAGTCACCTGGGGAATTTGTTAAACAGTACAGACTCCTGGGCCCAGGCGGACCTAGGAATCAGGATCCCTGTGGGTAGAGCCCGTGGAGATCCTGGTTTTACTCCAAAGCAGAATGAACAGGAATAGTCACTGACATTTAGTAGAGCACCAAGAGTAGCCACCAAGGAGGACTCTAAGGGCGTCGTAGGGAATATCCCTTTAATCCTCATGGCTGCAGTGCTGTGAGGTCAGGTCTATGAAGCAAGCATCCCAGGATCTTCCGGATGATTTTTATGTACAAATTTGGGGTGTAGGGTGCGTACCCCCTGTTTAACGAGATGGGAGCATCTTTATGCATTGAGCCTTTCAGTCGGTGATTTTGGACCTGCTGGACTGAGCCTGATGAGCAGCTTGATGGAAGCGGATACGGGCTGGAGGGGGCTGCAGAGGTGCGGAGGTGAGGCCATGGGATGGAAGCCCTCAGCAACACAAGCCTGATGCCTCCCTTGACTGGATGGGGCAGCCTGTCACTGCCGATGACATCATGTCTAGGGAGACCTCTCTGGGGATAGGGTACAGGCCAGGGAGGGAGCTCTTGTCTCTAGGCCTCAGTTTCCCCAGGTGCACTGGACGGGGGAGGACCAGACGCTCCCTAATCCCATGAAATGGCTCCTGGCTATTTGAAGATGCACTGATTACCGGGGGTGGGGTGGGGAGTGGTTCCCTGCCAGGAAAACTCCTGAAATGAGGTAGCTGGGTATGAGTTCTTCTGGGCTCCATGTGAAGGTGGGGCTAGGCCAGGAGGTGTTAGGCCCGTTCGGGGTGACTTTTATGGGGGAGGATGAAGAGAATGGTGGGGCTTTAGGCAATATTTCCTTTCAAGATTTCTGGTCAGAAGATATCAGTGCTATTAAGGGCCCTTGGAAGTCTTTACAGGAGAGAAACTAAGGCCTAGAGAATTTACCCAAACTCATACTCCCAATTTAGCATCAAGACCAGAGTAGCACATTTGTCTGCCGGGCTCTTTCCAGAAGCTTTGCTCCATGGCATTGACATAAGAAGGCATCTCCTCTCGGGGGACGTCATGTTTTGGATGTGAAGGATGGTAATAAAGCAAAAAGTGCCAGCCCACCAACCAACAAAGCCCAGGGCTTCCAGGCTAATTATGTGTTCAGTCATGAGTCACAGGTAGTTCTCGCTGAAGAGACTCAGCCCAAGTGCCTGGGCCAGGCGCTTCTATTCCTGAGGGAGGGACTGTGTTGGAGTGTCCAGGTGAGCTTTCTGTCTATCCGCTTGGTTCATGGAATTCCTGGGCTATCGACAGATCCCAGGCTGGCCCTCCTCCTAGGACGGGGGCTGGACTGGGTTGTTGCAGTGATGGGGAACGCGTTTGGCCGCCCAGGGGAGGAGGGTATAATTAGGGTAGCTTTGTGGGTCTTTAACTGGCATTGGTCACAGCTGCCAAGCGGCCCTGGGCAGCGTGGGCTATTAGGCTGCTGCGTGCCGGGCTGCTGAGGGCCACGGGCTGCTGAGTACGTTTGCCCCGCTTGCTCCACATCCCAGGGCCCAGCTGGCTGGCCAGCCCTGCTTCTGTGGCCCCTCCTTCCCGAGAGGGCTCTGCAGCTGGGTTTGAGGTGGGCTCTTCGGAGGGCCTTTGGAGCAGTCAGTGCCTTGTGGCAGTGACAAGTGCTGGAAAACAGGAAACCGCCACATGTGGGGCCAGGGTAGACTCACTGTGCAGACATGAGGGTTTATAAAAAGGAAAATCTGCAAATTCTTGCAATATTTGTCAAGCTGAGTGTGGTCCATTTTAAACAACAGTGGCTCTGTTCCCATAAGGAGATTCTCTTTTCTCTCTTCCTCCCAAGCCAGGAGGCACCCTGCCCTGGCCCTGAGCCCTTCTTGGGGCTGGCTTGATGCCCCCACCCCAGCTGGGGAGTGCAGGTGCAGAGAAGATCTGGGATGGGTCCTCCAAGGGCACCTCCTCCCACACCCTCCCTGACAGATGGGGACATTGGACAGAGACTGCCTTGGGTTTGCCGCGTTGTGGACCCTTAGTTTAGTCTCTGACAGTTGGGCTACAACACCATTCTGAAGCATGCTGGGGTTAGAAGTCAGCATTAAAGATAGCTAAGTACCGGCTAGTACATCATCAGGCGCACCAGAGCTCCACCTTTTGTAAATCAGTCCAGAGGTAATTCTTGCACACACACATACCAGGGGGATGGCCAAACACCCTACCTGCCCACCCAGGCCCCTTGGAACACAGACACGATCCGTCTTGGTAGATGGATCTCATATCCTGGCTCTGGGACTCAGCCTTAGAATCCTGAAGTCCTGGGGATAGACAGGTCATCAGCTGTCATCCAGTTCCGTACCCAGCAGGTATAGGGATCTTCTGTCCAGTTTCCTTTCCAGACAGTTGCTTAGCCTCTGCTTGAACACTTCCAGCGATGGGGAGCTTACCACCTCCATGGGTTGTCCATTCTGATTCAGACAAGCTCTCTTTGGGGGTGAACTGAGATCGACTGCCTCAGAGCTTCGACACACCACTTTTAACCTCGAAAGCCATAGTGAGTCCCAGGGCAGTCCTTCCTGTACCCTTGGAAAGTGCCAGTAGCTTCCTTCACAGATGCTCTTCTTCTAGGTATCCATGCACAGTTCCTTCAACGGATGCTCAGATATTCTGGTTTATGGGACTCCTGACCCTCCCCTTGCCCTTCTCTAGCAGGCCTTCAAGAGACAGTTTTGTTATTAGTCTTCTTGAAGTTCAGGGTGGGACTGGGCATGGCAGGACAGGTGTGGCCTGACCGGGGCAGGGCAGAGGAAGAGGGTCACCTCCTTTGTTCCATACTTCATACTTCTGTTGATGGTGCTGGCTAAGATCACATTTGTTTTTCTGGGTAGTCTCCTTTCTCTGTTACTATCAATAAAAAGCCTTAAATCTTTCTCCTGGGGTGGATGTTGAGTCACTTTTTCTGTGACCCCTGTTTAGGTTATTCATTTTCCACTCTCAGGTTCTGGACTTGACTTTTGTCTAGGTAGGTTCGTCCTTCTAGATGTGTCCATAACTTCATCTGGGTCCCATGTCTCAGCATCTAGACTCTATTGGCCAAATTATTATTCTTTCTTTCCTCCATCAAGTTTTTAATGCAAGATTACAACAGGTCAGGGCTTGGATGGCTGTGAATAAATTAAAAAAAAATCAAAGTCTGGGTGGGTGAACTTGGGTTCTGTCTTCAGAGCAGGCTTGTCGGCACAGGGCAGGATAAAGGTGCATTGACTCAAGGCCAGGTGGGTAGTCTGGATTATTCTGAGTCGTGGGCCAAGACTAGAACCCCATGAGTTCAGGAAGAGAGCCTGAGAAATACCTTCTCCACCCAGCCAGTTTATGTCCTACACATCATCATTTGAAATTTTTCTGACTCAGGATTTTTGCTCATTAAAAGGAGATGCATTGTGTTAAAAGAGCATCAAAGTGCTCACCCAAGAATCTGGAGCTCCAGGCCTTAAGGTCTGAGCCTCAGTTTCCCTGCTTCCTTCATCCCCATAAAATAGTGGGAACGTATGATCAGCAGCTCTTAACCCTTTGGAAGTTAGAGACTCCTTTGAACCTCAGATGGAAGTTACAGAGGCTGCTCTACACAGACACAGAAATCCTTAGTCCCTGGAGTAAGAATGCCAAGATCAAAACCACTTTGAGGCCTTCCTGCCTGGCAGAGTCCATGTTGTGGATGAGCCTGGACAGTCGCACGCATTTGCACAGCACTGTGTGGGACACCCTAACATCCATTCAACTATTTGTTCCTCTCAGTGGCCTCAGAAGGGGGCGGAGGTTATCCTCTCAACTTAACACATGAGGAAGCTGAGCTTGAAGGCTCCAAGTTTCCTTCAAGGTCCAACAGCTGGTTAGTGGTTCTTAACTATTCATGCAGGTAAGGGCTCCGTCCAGACCTCCCATCCCCACCACATTGGATACGTGATCTCTAATTATGTAGATAGGTAATTCTCGTCACCCCTGACCTCAAACATTCAACCTTTCATGAACTGGGCTCCACCCCCAGATCAGCACCACGCCTGTGGGAGGATCTGGCCCTATCCCCTTTGAGCTCAAAGTGCATCTTAGGTTTTCTGGGACTTACTCAAGGTCACTTAATGTTTCCTTGTGGAAACTGGAACTAGTACTCAGAAGGCTGGCTCCAGGCATTGGGTGAGCCACAAGAGCCTCTTCCAGTGAGACGGGAAGTGGCCCAGATCATTTTCTTTCATTGGGAAGGTGGTTTGAATTAAGTCTCCATTAAGCACCTGTGAACGGATTCACAAAGGACCAGGTTGTCGGTCCTGGTGATGGGGCTGGGCAGGGCGGTGCTGGGGTGGGTGTGGGTGTGGGGCACCAGGCAGGGGAAGAGCTGAGCTTGCCCTGTAGCCTTTTCCACCAGATCCGCAGTGCGTCCCACCTTAGCTTGCTGCTGCTGCTTGCCCAGCAGATCTCCTAGTGTGTGGTCTTAGCATCTTCTCCCAGGTTCAGGCCCTATTTATTTGGTCTCATCTCCTATCTGTTCCTCCTGAGGAGATCATGTCCAACCAGCAAGTTCAGGTGCTCTGGGGGATACACAGATGAGTGATCTGGGGGTTTTGTATCCAGACAAGATACTGTTCCCGCCTTAAGGGACCTATAGGGATGAAAAATGAACATCCCTGCCCTTGAAAAGCTTATCGACTAGAGAAGGACACAGACGGGAACACAGCAAATGCCATACGGTGCCAGCTATGGCATGGCCCTAGTGGACACGGGGAAGACCCCCTGCATGGGAGGGTAACTAATACTGACTCACAGTATGTGGGGAAGCTTCCTAGAGGCGACTGCATTTGAGCTGGACTTGGAAGTATGGGAAAGATTCAGAGGAGGACAAAGAGTACCCTGGGTGGGGGGAATTGCTTGGGCAAAGGCATGGGGAGAAGGTGGAAGAGACTGACTGACCAGACCATAGGTAGCGTAAGTTGGGGTCTGTGATGATGGCATTCGAAGACAAGCCAGTGTTTGGCACCGAAGATGTTGGCTTAAATATAACGGCAGTGTCGGTGAGATGACCCTGACTCACATGCGCTCTCTCCCCTTGCAGAGGCCATGCCGCTAAAACATTACCTTCTTCTGCTGGTGGGCTGCCAAGCCTGGAGCGCGGGGCTGGCCTACTATGGCTGTCCCAGTGAGTGCACCTGCTCCAGGGCCTCCCAGGTGGAGTGCTCGGGGGCGCGCATCGTGGCGGTGCCCACCCCCTTGCCCTGGAATGCCATGAGCCTGCAGATCCTCAACACGCACATCACCGAACTCAACGAGTCCCCGTTCCTCAACATCTCGGCCCTCATCGCGCTGAGGATCGAGAAGAATGAGCTGTCCAACATCATGCCCGGTGCCTTCCGTAACCTAGGCTCCCTGCGTTACCTCAGCCTTGCCAACAACAAGCTTCAGGTTCTGCCTATTGGCCTCTTCCACGGCCTGAACAACCTTGAGTCGCTCCTTCTGTCCAGCAACCAGCTGGTGCAGATCCAGCCGGCACACTTCTCCCAGTTCAGCAACCTCAAAGAGCTACAGCTGCATGGCAATCACCTGGAATATATCCCCGACGGCGTCTTCGACCACCTGGTGGGCCTCACGAAGCTCAATCTAGGCAAGAATAGCCTCACCCACCTCTCACCTAGGATCTTCCAGCACCTGGGCAACCTCCAGGTCCTCCGGCTGTATGAGAACAGGCTCTCCGAAATCCCCATGGGCACGTTCGATGGGTGCGGAAACCTCCAGGAGCTGGCCCTCCAGCAGAACCAGATTGGTATGCTCTCCCCTGGCCTCTTCCACAACAACCGTAACCTCCAGAAGCTCTATCTGTCCAACAACCACATCTCCCAGTTGCCTCCTGGCATCTTCATGCAGCTGCCCCAGCTCAACCGTCTCACCCTTTTTGGGAATTCCCTGAAGGAGCTCTCTCCGGGGATCTTTGGGCCGATGCACAACCTGCGTGAGCTTTGGCTCTACGACAACCACATCACTTCTATCCCGGACAATGTCTTCAGCAACCTCCGCCAGCTGCAGGTGCTGATCCTCAGCCGTAACCAGATCAACTACATCTCCCCAGATGCCTTCAACGGGCTGGCGGAGCTTCGGGAGCTGTCCCTCCACACCAACGCGCTGCAAGAGCTGGACGGGAGCGTCTTCCGCATGCTGGTCAACCTGCAGAACATCTCCTTGCAGAACAACCGCCTCAGACAGCTCCCAGGGAATATCTTCGCCCACGTCAATGGCCTCATGACCATCCAGCTGCAGAACAACCAGCTGGAGAACCTGCCCATGGGCATCTTTGATCACCTGGGGAACCTGTGTGAGCTGCGTCTCTATGACAACCCCTGGAGGTGTGACTCAGACATCCTTCCGCTCCACAACTGGCTCCTGCTCAACAAGCCCAGGCTGGGGACGGATACTCTCCCGGTGTGTTTCAGCCCACCCAGCGTCCGAGGCCAGTCCCTCATCATCATCAACGTCAACGCGGTTGTCCCCAGTATCCAGGTCCCAGTGATCCCTGAGGTGCCCAGCTACCCGGAGACACCACAGTACCCAGACACACCCAGCTACCCTGATACCACCTCCATCTCCACCACTGACTTCACCAGCCCCATGGAGGACTACACCGATCTGACCACCATCGAGGTCACCGAAGACCGCGGCACATGGGGCATGACCCAGGCCCAGAGTGGGCTGGCCATCGCTGCCATTGTCATCGGCATCATTGCCCTGGTCTGTTCTCTGGTTGCCTGCATCTGCTGTTGCTGTTGCAAGAAGAGGGACCACACAGTCCTGATGCAGATGAAGGCACCCAATGAGTGCTAAAGAGGTGGGGCAGGGGCAGGGCTGGGGAACCGTGCAGCTGCTGGAGGATCTGGGCGTTTCATCGCTGCGCCTCCAACCCTGGGTCCACAGAGCGACCCCTGCTCCCTCTCGCTGGTCCCCGAGAGAAAGGTGCGCCCCACCTTTTCCTGACCTGCCTGGTTCTCCTCTAGAGAACTATAGGAGAACCAGATCTTGTGGGACTTCCTGCCACCAGGGAGATCCCACTGGCCATGGGAAAACCCCGTGGGGTTTCTCATTCTCATCCCTGGGCTTCACTTGAGAAAGCCCTTCTCCACAGCCTCATCAGCTCTCCTCTGACAACAAGCTTCCTTGCGTCCCGGGTCCTGCTGGCCTCAGTAGACTCAATCACCACGCCTGCTCACTTTGTGGGAATAGTTCTCCACAGGGACGGCTTCTCTCCCAAGTAGGATGTAAGTTGATTTCCCTTCCTTCGCTCCGCTCCCAGCCGTGGCATGGCTCTCCCTGGTCCCCGCAAATGAAAGGTCTCCCTTGATTTTCTGCTCCTGAAGGCAGGGTGAGTTCTCTCCTCACAGAAGGCTTCCACCCCCTCAGCTGGGTTCTTCAGAGCTGCCAAGCACCTGGCTTTCAGGACGCCATGAAAGAGGTCCCTCCGTGCCCGCAGAGAGAGCTGCTGTCAGCATCTCTCACAGGATCGATACCCGGAAAAGGAAGACAGGCACCTGGGCAACACGTCAGCCTCACAGAGATTTCCAAACCGCAAATTTTGCTTGGAAAATGTTGGTCCTTTGAGGAATAAGATATGTAGAATGTCTGACCTTTAACAAGCTGGAAAATCAGCTTACTGGTACTGCATGGAGAAAGCACCCTGGTACCGGGGGTGTGTGTGTTGGGGGGAGGGGGTCCTTATGTTCATTCTTGAGGTTTGTCTCTTTTAGCTTCCTACCGAAGTATAACACGTACAGAAACGTGGGAGTGTGACTGTGTAGATCACGTGATGGCTCTTCACAAACAGTTCACACCCATGTAACCAGTATCCAGACCAAGAAACAGGACATCACTAGTATCCTCCATCCCAGGCTTTTACGGGGGAAGACAAGCTGGTGGAGATGGGTCCCCATGAGCCAGGACGGTCCCTTGATGCCCCTGCCAGCCTGCCCTTGCTGAGGCCCAGCTGCCAGGGGTGGAGGAGACGATGTGGGTACGTTGTTAGCAGATCCCCCCACCCCGCGGCCCCCAGAACGACCTGGTCAGAGGCAGACAGCAGAGATCCCCACAGACACACATGCTTCTCTGCCAGCAAGCTGTCTGCTGCTTAGCAGAGGCCTCTCTGCCTGGGCCTTTTCTGGGCATGTTCTGCCTCTATCTGTTTTTAATTTTCACTTTCCATTTGGGGGAAGTGAAATAGTTCCGAGATGAGATCCTCCGATTGAACAGCCAAGTGTAGTGGAACCTGGTGATCTTTCCAGGGTGGTAAAATTCTCCATCAGTGTTCCAGTTGGCTAGACACTGAAGTTCAGAATGTTCACATATGGGAAGCAATGTCAGGGTACACAGATGGGTCACCCTGCGTCTGGGGGGCTCTCTGGAGTTCCTGCTGCCTGTGACCTGCTTGTTAAGACTTGAGGTGTCTGGTGCACAGTTATCGCCTTCCTTGAGTGCTAGCCACATAAATTCACCACGCTTCCTGCCAGCCATGTACTCACACCGGTAAAGAAATTGTGCTCGTGGCAACTCATGTCTTTGTCCCGACAAGTGGTCTGCCAGTTCAGAAGTGAAAACCGTGACATGGAGAATTTCAGGTTTCTGTGTTTGTCCAGGAAAGAACTTCAGGAGGTGCTGTAAGGATTTGGAAATCCTGACTGGCTCTTACTAGTTTCCTCTGTCCCACAAGACAAATAAGAAATCCCCTCAGACCTCCGCGCGTGATGCTGACGGGTCCCCAACAAAAAGGGTCCAGGAAGGGATGTGTGTAAGAACTAGTTCACCGTATAGTTTTCATTCTCTGTCCCAGAGAATCTGGGAAAGATGGGGCCTGTCAAAGGCAAAAGACATCTTCCCTCCAAGGTAAATCTGGGTCTCCAAGATGTTTTCAGAACATTTATAGCAACTGGGGGACATGTACCAAGACTTGCCAGGGGCCAAAAGGAAGTAAGCCCAGAGCCTGGGACATGAGCATCATTCCACTATGGTGTCCTGCCTGATTGATCCTGGGGCCATCGGGGGAGATGGCAGAGAGGTGAGGAAGGAGTCCTTTTTACCCAGTATGTCCTGCCATTCTAAACCCAGAACCCTTGGGGAGTCCTGGCATTGGGCATGACACTGGAGTTCCTTTCCTCCCGGGCCCAAGATAGCAACATGTTTCTCCAGGCCACAGGTTGGCCCGAGGGCAGCTGTCCTCAGATGTCTCCATGTAGGAGCACCCCCGGCTGGGAGTGGTGAACTCTTTACCCAATGATCTGAGCTTGCCTGAGTGGATTGGATGGAGCCCTTGGGCCTCCTCTTCCATGGCAGGCCTTTTGGCTCTCTGAATCGTGTTGTTTGTTCAGGGAACTACCAGAAAAGCTGGGTGGAGTTCCCTTTCCAAAAAGACATCGCATTTGCTCACTTCTCAGGCCTGGAGTGAGCTGCTTGGTCCCCCCAAGTTGAGGTAGGGCATGGAGTCCACTTTAATTTCCCTGTTTGCTCACTGACCCCTAGGTCACCTTGCCAGTCCCAGCAGCCTCCATTTGGAGCGAAGGGTCAGTGTTGGAGGAAAGAGAATAAAAGCCAGTTAGAACCACTGTTTTTCAAGAGCGCCTACTGTGTATAGATAGCTTTAAATTCCCTTTTTTTTTTTTTTTTTTGCAAACCAATATAAGCAACAAAAATTCCCTATAGATAGCTTTAAAACGCAGAACGAGGATCTTCTCTTTAAGGTTGACAACACCTCTCTGCATAGGTACTATTGTTACCCCTGGAAACGGGTCCAAACTCACTCTTCCTTCTGCAGCATTTTCAGTGGGCTGTGGGTTTTCTTTTTCTCTTCACACTTTGTACAAGACCTCATGGCCTGTCCTGGGCTTTTATCCGTAAAGAAGATGAGAATCACTTTCCTGTTGCTTCCTACAGTCTTAGCCATCGGAACATCCCTTGCTACCGTGTGGATCAAAAGCTTTGTCAGTACAGGCAAACATTCAGCTCACCCACCCGCTAAAGAAAAAGAACAGTTTCAGGAATCTGTTTCCACCCTCAGGAAGCTGGTGGAGAGCAGACAGCTAGAGATAACTAGGTACAAGAGCTGGTAACCAGACACTGCTGTGCGCAAGCCTTTAGCTACAAACCGCTCACAGAGTTCAGCCCATGGATCCCACAGTCAGAACTGAATCCTGGGGTGGCTGGGGAGGCGGTGGGTGGGGGCTCGGGGAGGAAGCCCTCTCCGTGGTTCAGAGAAGGGGGCGGGTGCTTCTCCAGGCCATACTTCTGTCAGCTGTGCACTCTCCTTCACCTAAGGGAAGATCGTTTTCACCAACCCATTGCCTTCATGCTGCCTTCAAAAGTAGATCACGGTTGCCTCGCTTAGAATCATTGCAAATAGTCCCAGGTGCTTGGTGACGCATTTAGAGATTTCTAGGCCCCCAGGGTTTTAGAGTGTGAGCCCTGGTGGGCAGGGTTGGGGGTCCATGTCTGCTGGATGCCACCTATGACAAAACTGGTATACGGAATCAACAATAAATGGTGTACACAGGACACGTGCTCTCCGTGGATGTCTCGGGGAAGGGATCTCACACCTGCTGCTTCTACTCCTGTTCATGAGCATGAGGCTCACCCAGGCAGACCCTTGTGGAGAACAGATTCTGAGCTGAGAAAAAGCCTTTGGAAAGTGAGTGGGGAACCTAAATGCAATAGCACATGATATCTCTAGGCCACTGTGGCTGGAAGGAGCCTTAAGAATAGGTTCAACCCATTTTATAGACGAAGAAATTGAGATCAAGGCAGGAAATGCGCTTCCTTGAGTCACCTAGTGAGCTAATGCCTGAGCTCACACTGAAGCAGGTCTCCAGACTCCCAGACTGGGGGTTCTTTTATGTCCCCAGAAAGGCACTCATTTAACCTGTGTGCACGCACACATACGCACATACGCACAAGCACACATGCATACAGACTTAGGTGGGTGGGACTCTTCCTGCACGCTGCACGTTCCTATCAGAGCCTGGCACCTGTCTCCGTGGGTTACAGGCCCTAAGAAGACACCATCTGAGTGAAGGTGTCTCCCTCCAAAGTGTCCAGGTGTCCGCAAGACTTTTCCAGGTCTCCGGATGCCATGCGCTGCACAGCGGCGACACAGTGTTTGAGAAGGGTGATCTGCTCTGCCGTTCTGTCCCACTGCTGTGCCCAGGATAGGCACTTCCGGTTATATTTTCCCGGGCTCTTTCAGCTCTTAGATCTTGTCTGCCAGGTGTAAGCTTGTCCCAGGAAGCTGGGCCCAAACGGGGTCAGTAATGTGCTCACGGTATCATGGGGCCTGTCGTCCTTCCCCCACCACTGAGCCTGTCCCCTCAGACGGGTCTCCGGAGATTTGGCTAATGGGAAAAGGGGTTACAGTCCTCATCCTATTTCCCAGAAGGTCCCTAGAGTTCTTAACGCAAGTCTCCCCTCTGCACATGCGCACCTACGCCCAGGGGGGTCTGCCGGCTGCTCCTACCCGGTTCGATTTCACGCATGTGCGTGCGCATGCACACACACATGCACACACACCCAGCCTGGCCCGCTACCACACCCATTCCTCAGATGGGCAGGCAAAGACTTGCAGAGATTAAATACTTTGTGTAAGGACTGGTTCGTTGAATAACCAGAATTTGAACCCAGATCCCAGTGAATGCCCAGTTTCTCTGGTTCACCGTGACGCTGGTAAATAGACAAGCTCTCTCTCTAGAACTCAGCGTCACCGCCTCAAGAAGCCAGTCAGAGTGCAGGTAAGAGCGGACTGTTCCCCTAGCCTGGTTGTGGGTCTCCTCCAGAGGTGTGCCCCCTTCTCTCAGCCCCCCGGCCCTGGCGGTTCCTGGAGTACAGCCTCCTGCGGCTGTCGGCCCGCTTGCTTTGGAGGGCGGGGCGGGGCGCACTGTGTTGCCCGCCCCTCGTCCCTCTGACTCGCTACCTTGTACCTCTGCCAGAGTGTGGATTGGTACTATGTCTCCACCGAAAGGTGTTTCCTTGCTACAGTCTTCAGAACGTTGGGATTTAGCTGATGAAGGCCACTTGCATACCTAAGAAATACTGGTTAAGTCACGAAAAAGAGTGAGATAGATATTAATACCACACGACAGTTTTAAAGCCATCAGTCTACTTTGAATGGTAGCCTCTGGACATTGAAAACTACCGAGGCTGCTTATCTAAATCATGCCTTCTCACCGCACCCCTTAAAACAAAGACACACTCAGCTACGTGCGCGTGTGCACACATGCGTGTACACACACACACTCTCTCTTTACCTCATCCTGCAGCCCCTGGATGGACATCTCCAGACAGGAAAACCACCATTTTCTAAAAAAGATTTTATTTATTTATCTGAGAGAGAGAGAGAGCATGAGCGAGAGAGCACAAGCTGGAGGAGCAGCAGAGAGAGAGAGAGGGAGAAGCAGGCTCCCGCTGAGCAGGACCCTGGGGCCATGACCTGAGCAAAGGCAGACGTTTAACCAACAGAGCCACCCAGGTGCCCCAGGAAAACCACTATTTTCCAAAGCAACTTCTTTCATCCTTGGCTAGCCCTGTGGTGAAAGAGTGTCTCTCTGTATTGGGCCCAAATTCACCTCTTTCCATCTTCTTTCCTTTCAACTCAGGGAGGGTTTAGAAAGTTAATTCATGAAACAAACCAGCAAACCAAGGAACAAGCCCACAGCCCTCTTAGATTTCCTCCTGGCATTGAGAGCCAGGAAGGTGTCTGTGGCCAGCCGTTCGTCTGTCAGGCTCCCAGCACCGGCCCGGCCTTTCACTGGGAGGGGTGTCAGCATGGTTCCCTGGCTCCGGTCCTCACCCCTGCCTCCTACTGGAAACCTTAGAAGGCCTGGTGGATGTCCCGGGGCCCTAAATGTGCCAGGCCTGTGATCTTTGCTGGATTTTGGCCTCAGTGGGGGATCTGTCCATGGGAACAGTTCAGGGTCATTTCATTAATCTTCAGAGGCTTTGCACCAGATTCTCCTCTCCTGTCCTGTGACCCTGGTGACATTCCCGGAACACTTGTCCACGTGAGGGGAGGGACCACTGCCGGGAACTTTGATCAGCTCCGGGGCCGCTGGGTTCACACTGATCACAGACCACACCGGACATACTTCTGCTCCCTAGAAAGAACCAGGGCTGCTGGTGTGTGTCCTCTCAGCCCCTCGAGGTAGGTCTCCTGGGGTCTGTGGGGATGAGGGAGGAATCTGGCCTCAGGTCCCAGCTCCGGGGCAGAAGAGATGCCGGCCACTCCTCCCGGGGTCAGAGCCTGGCCCTGGCTCCAAGCAGGAGACACCACGCGTGTCCTCTGCTGTGGGATGAGAAGCCCCCGTGGCTCCCAGCTGGGGTGGTGCTGGCCTGGGGCAGGAGGCAGGTGGCAGCAGGGGGGTCCTGAGATAAAGTAGTCTGGGCTCTGTGCTCCGGGAGCGCATAGGGAATGGTGGGGTTAAGCAGGAAGACCATATGTCCAAGTTTGCCTGGTTCCGTCTTCGTTTATGCCTTGTTTATGCCATCCTGTGGCTCCCCTTTGAGTTCTGGTTTCGTTGATACAGTCATTCCAAGAATAAAATCTGTAGGTAGCTACCTATTCACTATTCACTATTCACTACTGTTCACCTACTCACTGTTCAGCAGGTATTGTGTTAAATGGGTTGTGTTTACTATCTAACGTAAACATATGTATTGTCCAGTTGGGGACTAATTTTAACCCTAAGGGATGAGGTTACAAACATGCATGGGAAAATTGAGACTTAGAGTGAAGGACGGACCTGTCCAAGCCCACACAGCCTGTAGGGAGCAGTGCCAAAATCTGAACCCAGGTCACAGCCCTGGCAGAGCTCAAGGGCATCCCCATTCCACTAAAGCACAAGGGACACAAGACATGATATACGGGGGACCAAGAGCTGCAGACATACTTGGGTCAGTTCGATACAGCACACCTGGTCTGCACTCAGCTCTGGGCCACTCAGAGCTGGGGTGCACAGCCCCATAAGACAAGCTGCAGGAAACATCCCCAGCCCCCAGGAAGTCACAGTCAGACGGGCGCAACTGACCAGAAGTTAGAGCAGAAGAACCCAAGCATTCCACCGAAGACAGGAATGACCTGTGGGGTCCACAGTCAAGGATGGCTTTCTGGGGAAGGTGTGACTTGTGAGGGCCTGGGGTGCAGGTGGAATAAGGAGGCACAGGGACATCCTAAAGCAGAAAGGGCTGTGTCAGCAGGAGTTAGAGGTAGTGTCCTGGCGGAAGCGTTTGAAGAAAGGGGAGTGCTCGGTTTACAGCTTCTTCTTCTTTTTTTCTTTTTTTTAGATTTTACTTATTTATTTGAGAGAGAGTGCGTGTACACAGGTGAACAAGCAGGGGGAGGGGCAGAGGGAGAGGGAGAAGCAGGCTCCCCACGGAGCAAAGAACCCGACAGAGGGCTCAAACCCAGGACCTTCGCATCATGACGTGAGCCACCTTGGGATCATGACATGAGCCAAAGGCAGAAGCTTAACTGACTGAGCCATCCAGGCACCCCACAGCTTCTCTCATTTCACTACGTGGGCTCTCTCCCACCAGGGCCGCTGGGAGCCTTCTTGATATGGGTTCTAGGGAGGGGAGCAGTCCAGGAAGCCCACAGTATGAGTTCAGGGGCTATGTGTCTTACATGATAATCCGAACGTTTATGACTTTCATTCTTTTTTTTTTAAGACTTTTATTTATTTATTTGACAGATAGAGATCGCAAGCAGGCAGAGAGGCAGGCAGAGAGAGAGGAGGAAGCAGACTCCCTGCTGAGCAGAGAGCCCAATGCAGGGCTTGATCCCAGGACCCTGAGACCATGACCTGAGCCGAAGGCAGAGGCTTAACCCACTCAGCCACCCAGGTGTCCCATGACTTTCAACCTTATTAGAAATGTGATCTGTTTTTTTTAGAAACTGTAGAGAATTTCTGATAAAGCAAAAGGAAAAAGTGAAAATCACCCACCATTCTGTTTTTCAGAGATAACTACTGCAAATTCTTTGTGTATAATCTGAAGCTTACTAAGAGCCACGGATAGTCACTTCATTAATATGAACGTGTGCGTTGAGAGGGCCTTATTATGTGTAGCAAAAGATGCCCGTCTCTATTATCTCTCAGGAAATTTCCAGGGTTTTTGGAGCTCTGTAGCAGGAGTCAAGGCAAAGACCAAATATGTATTTCTAACTATATCACCATATCACATACTCAATGCCGGTTATCTCAGTTAATTACCACAACTCTAACAAAGCTGTCATTTAGGTAGTAGTGTTCCTATCATGATTGTTTTCCATTTACAAATGCAGAAACCAGACACCTCAGACAAAGTGGGTAGCAGGTTGGGGAGGGCCAGCTGGCTGGGGCCGGGGGAAGGAGGCACTCAGGAAAGGAGACCGGACAGCTGGACTTCCCAGGGGACTTGGATGAGGCCATCAGGAGATCCAGATGGACCTCTGAAGCTCTTCCTCCTGCTCCCAGATGTTCTGGGGCCCAAGGGACAGAATCCAGCCCTGTTGGTGATGCAGACCGCAATGTAGCCATCCCCGAGTAGAGCAGCAGTCCCCTGACATTTTGGGGTCCAGGCTCTGGGCTCCCGTCACCCTCTGGTAGGAGTGAGGGTTGGCTCTGCGGTGGATGACAGACTGGCTTGGGGCACACACAGAAATGTATCAACCCAAAAGCAATTTGAGAAGGGGAAAAAGTCCATTTGCAACCAGTCAACCACTCCCCTGCCCCCACCAGAGCCAGAATCCCCTGGCTTGCTGAGAGCATGGAACATTTTTTTGTGGGCATATGCTGGTCTCTGCAGAAATGCAGAGGCGGTTTCTCAGAGAGATGCTGGAATCTTCTGGCTGCTCCCCACAGTCCCTTCCGGTGCTGGCCTCCACAGTGCCCAGGCAGGGACGCTCTCTGTCTCTAGAGCCCCCAGTGACCTGCTCGTGAGGGAAGTCGGGAAAGGGGCCCATGGCCAGGGTAGCCTAGCCACAGCCATCAGAATCTGTGCTCCTCTCAACCAAAGGCAAAACAATGATAAGCTTCCCTTGGCTGGGAGGAAAGAGCCGGGAAAAATGCTGTAGAGAGACATCTTGCTGGTCCAACCGGGGCGGTTGGATGATCTCATCAGGTTTTCCATGGCTAACCCCTGTGACAACTTGAGAACAAAGTTGGGGCTGGTCCACGCTCAGAATAATCAGGGTCATTAAGTCTCTACTGCTGAACGCTCACTGCGGGCCAGGCTCTGGGTTTGCTGCTTTCAACACGTTTTATCTCATTCGATCTTCAGAACAGCCCCATGAAGAAGGTAGTACTGAAGCTTGCTGTTGTGAAGATGAAGAAATGGAAGCACAGAGAGGTTAAGCAATTCAGCTAAAGCCACACAGCTAATGAGGGCTAGGGACAGGATTTGTAACCATACTATCTGACTCCAGAGCACAAACTCTTAGCCATTCTAGAGTGATATGAGAACGAGTCTTAGGTTGAGGGGGGATAGTTGGGAACATTCCATCCCCTGCTTCCTCCAGCTGCATAGACTGGGGCCATTTCCTAAACTTCAGAGGCCCTGTTCTGGTCCTCTTCCCTCCTTGACACCTCCAGCGGTGAAAGTTTGCAAAACCAAAGGCACATATCCATCTGGAGGCTATGCCCCCATTTTCAATCATGCTTCAGGTACCCAGGAACCAGGGCTTGTGTGGGTCGCCTCCTCAGGTCTATCTTCCCTAGGCTGACCAGGTCACAGCAGTGCCTGCCCTTAGGCATGAGCGGACAGACAGCAGGTGAGGTCCCTTGTGTATGTTCGCTCTAGGGTCCTCATGTCCACTCTAGTGGAAGTTTTCTGGAAACTGCCTTTGAGAACTAAGGACTGAGGGGTTAGCAGGGAAGGGGACTGGCACAGTGTGCACTGTTATGCATTATGGCGTGTTTAGGACAAACATCGCTCCCTCTTACCCTCCGGAGGAGGACGAATCCCGTGCATTCTCATGGTCTGGCTTGCGATCACTCACTGGGGCTTGAACCAAGCCCACACAGGTCAGTGCTGGGCCGGATGCCAAGCACACATCTTCCTACAGCAGGGACAGCCACAGGGAGCCATCATGTCAAGGAACTACGCTAACTACCTAGGTCGAGGAGCATACTCCCAGGCACCGTATTCCTGGGGTCAGGGAAGGCTTCTTTGAGGATCCTTGGGGGTGTTGTATAGGATCCCCAGCGCCAGCCTGGCTGGCAGGTGGGGCTGAGACCATGGCCATCTCATCCTTCTACAGCCGAGCCCTCCCTTTATCTGTAATACGCCTCAGGTGAGTGGGTGCCCCCTGGTTCTATGACCCCCAGGCAAGCTGTTACAGAGCTCAGCTTTAGCCCGAGACTCTATTCTCTGGCGGTTGCATGTAGAAGCTACAGACTCACGTGTCCTGAGTGGCAGGCAGGTGCGGCTGCTGTGAGAGCCCTCCCCTGCCACTTGTTGCTGCGAACTCAGCATCTGTGCAAGCGACAGAGGGGGCTCGAGGGAGACACTCACTTTCTATGGGAGAAATGGTCCCTCTCTACTGATTAGGCAGAAATATTCCTGGAAAAACTGGGCTATTGGGTGTCTGAATAGGAGGAGGGTGCAGGGAGCTTTGGTAAGCGCCCTGATTGCTCATGGGAAGCCCTTTGGCCTGAAGTGGAATCGCAGGAGGGAGGAGGCGGCCAGCAGAGGGCAGCAGAGACACGGCCAGCAAAGAGGGCTTGGGGCCAAGACGTCCCAACAAGGAGAGGATTGTGAGTGCTTTCTGGGGACTGGTAAATTGAGAAAAGTTAGGATTATGTTTTTCAAGGGTTTTTTTCTTTCTGTCTGTCTTCCTTTCTTCCTTTCCCCCATCTCTCTTTTCTTCCTTCCTCTCTCTGCCTCTCCTTCCTTCCTTCCTTCCTCCCTTCCTGCCTGTCTCTGGTAAAGCCAAATGTATTCTATCTAAAGGATATTCTGTTCTTCCTACTTTTTTGGTGTTCAAATCACCTTTCTGTTATGATGGTGGCTTACAACTTATAACAATAATTAACATGATTTATTACTTTCTCACTCCACATCAGACACTGACCTAAAACTTTTGGCTATGTTTTCTCATTCAGTCCTTGCAATTATCCTGACCTGGTCAGCACTATCCCTGTTTTACAGACCAGGGAAGTGAAGCACAACTGGGTTGAGTAACACGCTCAACGTCACACAGTGAGAATGAGCTAGAACGTGTCGGAGCTGGTATTTGAACTCATGGAACCTGGCCCCCGACAGACCCTGTAAATGACGGGTGGGAGCAGTAGTGGCCTGCAGGCCCCCCCCCCACAAAGCCATGGGACAATTAAGCCCAACTCCAGCCGGTTTTGTCATGTGGGAACATGAGCTCCCTACTCCTAAATCAACCTGAAATCTGGACTTTTTAATGTGAGATTTCTCAATTTTCCATGTTGACTCATGGTTCACATAGGAAAAAACGAGCCATAAAACACACCTGGGAGCTGAGGCTCCAATCTGTGACCTGGGGTTGGATGCTGGCATTTAAAACAATTTTTTTAGCTGACTAAAAACTTCATCTTCTTTTCTTATTTAAAACAAACCTCAAAACCCAAAATCCACTGGTCTGTGGAATCCCTGCATTTGGGATCCTCCTGTCCACATGATGCTGGAAAGTTCCATGGGCTCCAAGGTGGTGGGGAGGCGGTGGGGTGGGAAGGGAGCATCTGGCTGTGGTAGCAAGGAGCAGGTGACTGATTCAAGAAGAGAGCCTGTTTATCGGGGCACCTGGGTGGCTCAGTCGGTTGGGTGCCTGCCTTCAGCTCAGGTCATGATCCCAGGATCCTAGGATCGAGGGCCACATTGGGCTCCCTGCTCAGGAGGGAGTCTGCTTCTTCCTCTCCCTCTGCCTGCTGCTGCTCCGCCTGCTTATGCTCCCTATCTCTCTAATAAATAAATAAAATCTTCAGGAAAATAAATAAAAGAGCCCATTTTCTCCCTGCGGCTGCTCTCAGCCCCAGCTGACATACGAGAGCACACGGTTAGTCTCATCATTAGGCTCTGCAAGGTGCTGAGATTTGGGGATGCAGGAAGTTTTGGGTTAAAAATTCCCTGTGCACTAATAACCTGCTCAGATTTTACACATTACCTTAAAAATTCCATACTACCCACGGTCTCCTCCTTTCCCTCTCTTCCATGCCTTTTAATCTCACTTCCACACTTTCCCTCCACCTGAAAGCACATGGGAAGTCCAGGAGACCTGGGTCTTTGTCCTGCCACTAACCTGCCGGATGGCTGTGGATAGGCCATGTGACAGCCCATCAGGAGGTCCGAACCTGGGTCCCATGAACCTTGCAAGGCTGCCATGAAGCTGTATGAAAACAACCACTGAAAACACATACTGTCCCAAGGGGTGGCCTCCCTGATAGAGTTAATCCCCATCTCCTGGCTGGCCCACCCTGGCGCTGGCCGCCCTTAATCAAGGCGTCACCTCTGTTCTCTCTTCCTGCTGGGATCAGGAGATGCTGTCCGGAGCCTGGCTGTGCTGGGCCAGCCTCCTGCTCCTGGCCAGGCCCTCCCAGCCCTGCCCTGCGGGCTGTGACTGCTTCATCCAGGAGGTGTTCTGCTCCGATGAAGGGCTGGCCGCCATCCCGCCGGACATCCCACCCCATGCCACAGATATCATCTTTGTAGAGACCTCGCTCACCACGGTGGGAACCCGGGCCTTCAGCGGCAGCCCCAACCTGACCAAGGTGGTTTTCCTCAACACCCAGCTCCAGCACTTCGGGCCCGACGCCTTTGGGGGGCTGCCCGGGCTGGAGGACCTGGAGATCACCGGCAGCGCCTTCTCCAACCTCAGCGCCAGCGCCTTCTCCAACCTGACCTCGCTGAGGCAGTTCACCCTCAACTTCAACGCGCTGGAGGCTCTGCCCGAGGGCCTCTTCCAGCAGATGCACGCCCTGGAGTCTCTCCAGCTACAGGGTAACCGGTTCCAGAGCCTGCCGGGGAGGCTCTTCTGGCCCCTGAGAGGGCTGAAAACCCTCAACCTGGCCCAGAACCTGCTGTCCCGCTTGCCTGAGGAGCTGTTTGAGCCCCTGGGGAGCCTGCAGACCCTGAGGCTGAGCAGCAACGTGCTCTCCGGCCTGCCCCCCGGCGTGTTCAGCCAGCTGGGCTGCCTTCGGGAGCTCTTCCTTGACAGCAATGCCATCAAGGAGCTGCCACCAGGAGTGTTCGAGGGGCTCTTCCGGCTGGAGAAGCTGTGGCTGCAGCACAACGCCATGGGCCACCTGCCGCTCTCCGTCTTCTCCTCCCTGGGCAACTTGACCTTCCTGAACCTGCAGGGGAACGCGCTGCAGGGGCTGCCCGCCGGCCTCTTCGCGCCCACCCCGGGCCTGCTCGGCCTGTCTCTGTCCTACAACCAGCTGGAGGCCGTCAGCGAGGACGCCTTTGCCAACCTGTCCAGACTCAGTTCCCTGACGCTGTCGCACAATGCCCTCACCCATCTCCCCGCCGGCGTCTTCAGGGACCTGCAGGGGCTGGTCAGGCTCTACCTGGGCAGCAACAACCTGACGACCTTGCACCCAGCGCTCTTCCAGAACCTGTCCAAGCTGGAGCTGCTCAGCATCTCCCAGAACCTCCTGACCACGCTCCCCGAGGGCATCTTTGACACGAACGACAACCTGTTCAACCTGGCCCTGCGCGGCAACCCCTGGCAGTGCGACTGTCACCTGGCCTACCTCTTCGGCTGGCTGCGTGAGTACAGCGACCGGTTCTTCAACACGCAGACCTACTGCTCGGGCCCCGCCTACCTGAAGGGCCAGCTCCTGCCCGCCTTGCAGGAGGAGCAGTTGGTGTGTCCCGTCACCGGCAACCATCTGGGCTTCCAGGCCCCAGGCTCAGAGGACGGAGAGCTGGGGGCCCCCTGGGACCTGGCTGCGGAGAAGGCGGTCGGGAGCCGGTGCACCTACAGCCACCCCGAGGGCACCGTGGTGCTCGCCTGCGACGGTGAGGATCGGTGCCGCTGGTTGAATGTCCAGCTGTCCCCCAGGCCGGGGTCAGGCCCCCCGGCACTAACGTTCAATGGCAGCCAGCACTGGGACTTGAAGTCGAGGTGCGGCTCCGTGAGGCTCACCGTGGCCATTGAGGCCCGGCCAGGGGGGAGCTAGGTGCAGGGCGTGCGGAGCCGGGAGCCTGCCTAGGTGGCCTCCGGGGGCCCACCCAGGCCAGAGGTGGGGGCCAAGAGGGAGCCGAAGCCCTGCCTCTAGAGGTGCTGGGAAGGAGCTGCATTTCCCAGGTGGAGGAGGTGGTGCTGCGGGTGGTGTGGGGGGGGAGTTGGGGGGGGCCTCCATCCTCCTTCCTCTTCCTCCCTTCCTCCTCCTTCCTCCTCCTCCCTCCTTCCCCCTTCTGTTCCTATCACCCAGGCGGAGCCCTACCTGGGCCTTCCTTAAGCTTTGTAAAGCTGTACTGGGGTCTGGAGAATAAAAGAACATTCTCCCTGGTGTTTCTTGATGATCTAACGCCCACCCCAGTCTCACCCTGCCCGAGGTTCTGGGCCTCAGGCATCGCCCACCCCGGTCCTGTTTGGACTTCTAGCTCAAAGGCCAAATGTCCCTTTCCATCTCTCTCACTGAGAGAGATTGAAAGTTTGAAAATTTGAAAATTTGAAAGTTTGAAAATTTGTTTTCAGTTGATATAGAGAAAAACAAAGGAGGCGCGACAAGCAGAGGTGAGCAGAAGGATGAGGGACAGAGGTCTGACTGGTGTGTGTGTGTGGGGGGAACTTCTGTCACTTGGGGCCACTTCCAGCACCATGGCCAGGGGAGACCAGGATGAATGGGGGGCCTCAGGAGGCTCCGTTTGGCTTTCCCCACCCCCATCCCCATCTGCCCCATGGTCCAGCAGACAAGGGGGTTGCTCCCTGAGCCCAGAGTGGGGAGGAGTGGTGAGCAGGGCTTGGAGGTGCATCAGCCTTCAGCTCTCTGACAGCATCTGCCTCTGTGGCTGCCTGCCCCCTGCGATGGTTCTCTTGTGGATCACAGGAGACCATGCTCTCACAGCCTGGCCATACCTTCCGTCTCCCAGCTGCCCATCTCTTCTCTGCCGGGATCTGCCGGGGGCCAGCTGTCCGGCCTCCCCGGGGAATCTCACGTTTGTCCCTGGGCTCGGATGCGTGGTGACCTGCATCTCCACCTCGGGCTCAGGATTTCACTGCCTCTGTGAGGAGATACCTGCCTGCTCTGCAGCACTGTGTTCGATTATCCCGCCGTGAACACGTGTAAAGCAAACCCATCCCGGCTTCCTCGGGGAATTCCCTCCAGCAAAGCCCAGGAGCTGGGTGTGTTCTCCAGTCTCCCCTCCCCTTTGATCCTCATGGCCCACCCGTCTGGGAAGACTTCTGAGCACCGTGTATCCATTTCCCCGTTCCCATCTCCAGCCTCCAGTGTGCAGCCACTTTCCTGGTTCTCCTGCCTCTGGCGCACACAGTTCTGAATGAAATGTTGGGGAAGGGGAGGGAGACACGAATCTGATGTCTGGCAGGTCCTCCAGGAACTCACTCAGGGTCTGGCAAGTGAGAGATCAGACAAAGGTGCACATCTCCTGGGTGGCAGGCAGGGTAGACAGTGAAGCCATGAACCAAGGGCAGGGACAGGTTTGGGGGAAGGCAGGAGCACGATGTCAGCTGCAGGCAAGGAATTGCAACTCCTCCTTCGTGTCCAGGGATGCCCTTTTAAACAACACGCTTCCCAAGACTCAAATCAAAATCACCATAATTCTAAGGTGACGGAAGGTAATTGAGCAGATTTGCCAAAGGAACAGACTCCCAAATTCACTGGGTTCAATTCCCAGAAGCATTTGGATTAATATTCCTTTAAAAAAAAAAAAAAAGATTGTATTTATTCATTTGAGAGAGAGAGGGAGCTGGAGAGCACGAGCAGCAGGGAGGGACAGAGGGAGAGAAGCAGAGTCCCCTGTGAACAGGGAGCCTAATATGGGGCTTCATCCCAGGACCCTGCGATCATGAGCCGAGCCGAAGGCAGCTGCCTAACCGACTGAGCCACCCAGGCACCCCTAGATTAATCATCTTAATCAGTCCTCCAAGGCTGGGGAACTGTGCCACCTCTGGGAGCCCAAGGCCCCAAGTGTCTGTGGGTCCTGTAAGTCCAGCCCCAGGCTAGTGCTCTCCCAGCCCCAGGCCCAAGGCCGGCTCCGTTAGACTGCTGGCTTCCCTCTGGGGGTGACGCCCGCTGTCCGGTGAGAGCATCGCCGCCCCAGTACATCCAGGAGCTTTCCAGGCCTCCACCCAATGAATGCCAGTCCGAGTAGTCAAACCTCCACTGCCAGAGATAAAGGAACAAGATAACTGAGTAGACATTTCTCTTAATTATATTTCCCCCAAACTCTAACTCCTTGTTAAATTAAAATAGAATCATTTCTCTCTGTGCTGAATGACGTTGGGGAAGGAGCCCTGGCTGACGGCCAGGGGCTGGGTGGGCTGGGCAAGCGGCGCGTTCTCCCTTTCCGGTTGGCTGGGCGACACCAGAGTCGCTGTGCTCTATTGGGTAGCATGGCCGAATTTTGCAAATAAACATATACATGTTGCATGGGACATCCTCACACTACAAAACTATTTGTAGTTTATCTGAAATCCGAGTTTAACTGGGTATCCAGTGTTTTATCTGGTGACCCAACCACCCGATGGACACTGGGGAAGCGGCATCTGTGGTGCGGGGAGTTCTGACCACTGAGGGGGCCACAGGGTCCTGAGGAGAAGCAGGAGGCACTGAGCAGCCCTGCAGCTCAGACTGAGGGCAGCAGAGAAGAGACTCTGAGTGTGCCCCACACCCCAGGAGTCCTTGTCTCCTTGTGGAGCTGGCCCAGTCTGGGGTGGTACTAACGCTTTTGATGGGTTCCAGGATAGAAATCAGGACACTTGGCTCCCTCCTTCCTTAGCATTCTGCCTCTGGCAAATCATGGCTCCTTTCCAGGTCTTTCCTCAGCTATAGAAAAAGAAGTTTCATTCTTTTCTTTTCTTTTTTAAAGATTTATTTATTTGGGGTGCCTGGGTGGCTCAGTCATTAAGCATCTGCCTTTCGCTCACATCATGATCCCGAGGTCCTGGGATCAAGCTCCACGTCGGGCTCCCTGTTCAGCAGAGAGCCTGCTTCTCCCTCTCCCACTCCCCCTGGCTGTGTTCCCTCTCTTGCTGTCTCTCTGTCAAATAAATAAAGTCTTAAAAAAAAACCCAAGATTTATTCATTTACTTATTTGAGAGAGAGAGAGAGAGAGTGAGAGTGAGCAAGGGAGCACAATGGGTGAGGGCAAGGGCAGAGGGGATGGGGGAGAGAGAGCCCTAAGCAGACTTCCCACCTGGCATGGAGTCCGGCATGGGACCTGATTCCACGAACCTGAGACCATTACCTGAGCCAAAACCAAGAGTCAGATGCCCAACCGACTGAGCCAGGCACCCCAATAGGTTTGTTTGTTTGTTTTTAAAGATTTATTTATTATTTACTTGAGAGAGAGAGAGAGAGAGATCGATCACAAATAGGCAGAGAGAGATAGAGAAGCAGACTTGCCGCTGAGCAGGGAGTCCAACCCGGGGCTCGATGATCCCAAGACCCTGAGATCATGACCTGAGCCAAAGGGAGACGCTTAACCCACTGAGCCACCCAGGCGCCCCAGGAGTTTGGTTCTTGATGTTGATCAAACCTCAGAATCACCTGGAGAGGTGAAGGTAACCCCAGCAACAGGTGCCTGGGCGGGACCTACTTCCAGAGATTCTGCTTCAATAGACCTGGGGCAGACCGACCCAGATACCAGTTTTATCTTTAACTCCCGCAAAGACCCTAACACTGAGCCAAGGTTGAAAAGTTGGGCTCTATCTTGTCCCACACTGGGTCTCATGGCTGTTTGGAGCTAGACCCAGGGCAGTGGTGTGAATGCTAGCTTGGTCGGACCTGCCCGCTGTAGTGGTCTGGATGGATTCATGAACGAAATGAGCCATGAAATGGGCCATGTAAAAAGATTTCATAGGGGTTCTTTTTTCTTGTTGGTGTTTTTTATTTTACCATCCTCATGCCCTCTGGAGATCTTGAAGAAGCAAGCTGGCTGCAGGCTACCTTGTTTTCTTGCTAAGGCATCCCAAAGGCCCTCCTTCCAACAGGTGGGGCGCCTTGCCCTGATGTCCTGAATGTTCCACAGTTGGGTGATTCCGTGCCACTTGCCAGCAGTGTAACCTTGGGCAACGTACTGTAGCTCTCTGTGCCTCAGTTTCCTCATGTGTACTGTTGATCACGGGCTTCGTGGTGCCCACTTCACCGTGCTCTTGGTGAGGGGAAAATAAGTGCTTTCTTGTAAGAAGGACACATGGGCTCTCAGAAATGTTATCTGTTATTATGATTTCTAGAGAAGTGCGGTAAGTGTGGCAGACAGGAAGGAAGCAAGACATCGGCGGTTGCACTTGCGTGACCTCTTCCCATCCCTGTTTCTGGGAGGATATTAAAGTTGCTGTTTACATATCAAAATTCTATCATTTGGGAGGACCGGAAATGCCATTGACAACACTGTTCAGTACCTACTGTGGATGATGGAGAGTGGCCGGCGCTTCCAAAAGTCAGACAATTTAGCACAATGTAAGCCTATGAAAGAATTCTTTCTGACGCTGTGTGTTCAACTCGCCCCCACTTCTGTATCTCGTAGGGTTCAACATTTCAGAAACCTGCAAACGCGGCGATCCAGCGGCCCAGGGCGCCCCCTTGCGGCACCCTGGAGGAACGGCTCCCCTTGCGGGGCGCTGTGCTTTTCCTCCTGGGAGTCACAAGCCGCCCTCCCCCACGAAGGGACAGCCGGGCCCATCGACTCGGTGGAGCGCAAGCCGCTCCCGGGCAGGAGGACGAGCTGCTGAAGCTTCTGTCTCCTGTAATTCTGGGCAAGTGCCAGGCCGCTGGGGGCCCGCGCCCGAGGGGCGGCCGGCGGGGACCTGAGGTTCCCGGGGCGGCACCGCCCCCTCCTGGCGCGTTCTGGTCTGTCCCGGTGATGCGGCGCGTCCTGCACCCTGGGACAGCCGTGCAGGACAGTGAGTTGTCAACGTTGCCCACGACTTGCAGACGGGCTTCCAGGCACCGCTGTGGGTGAAATCCTGTAATGAGCTCAGCCCGCCACTGAACCTGACACAGGTGACCCCAAAGTTGTCCTTCTGGCTTGGAGACTTTCCCTTTTCCAGGAGTGCAATTTGGCATGTACCTGCTGGGAAGACTGGGCTTTGCCTTCTTTGCAATTTCATCAGAGTTGCTCAGACGTTGGAAAATATCCCTGCCCCGCCTTGGCAATGCTTAACCCTTATTTCAAAGACTTGAATATAAACAGAAAGCAGCTTCACTTAGTTTCATCCTTTCCTCATTACCTAGTAGGTGAAAGCCTCCGAGGGCTTCATCAGATCTCTGGTGAGGTCGTACCTGAGCATTTTCACATGGAGAGGAATATTCGTTTATCATAGACATTTAATTTTTAAATTCTCTGTGAGATCTGATTATACTATCTGTGAAATTTATTTCAGGAGACTGAAGGGGTTGCTAAGAATCATTTGTTATACTAGGGGTGTTGGATCTGTCTGTGATGAAATCCATTGCTCCAAAGTAAAGGGAGGATCAAAAACTGGATGTCAGGTTCTCCAGAGAAGCAGAACCAGTAGGACCTCTCTCTCTGTCTCTCGCTTGAGAAGTCCCCCATGGTCTGCCACCTGCAAGCGGAGAAGCAGGAAGATTCATGGTGTAATTCAGAGTCCAAGGGTCAGAGAATCAGGCCCTCTGATGTCCAAGGGCAGGAGACAGATGTTCCAGCTTAAGCAAAGGGAGCACATTGTCCCTTCTTCCACCTTTTTGTTGTGTTCAGGCCCTCGATGGATTCGATGATGCCAGTCCATGACTGGGCATCATTGGTGAAGGGGGATGGATCTGCCTTACTCAGTCTACGGGTTCAAATGCTTATCTCTTCTGGGAACACCCTCATGGACACACACAGAAGTCATGTTTTACTGGCTACCTGGGCAGCCCCTAGCCTAGTCAAGGGGACACATAAAATGAACCATCGCTGTCTTCACTGACTGAGGGGGTTCCTCGGCCTGTCTTTCCTTATGAGGTGGAGATGGTGGTCCTGGGTCCCCGCCCGTGTTTCTCCTTCCCTTACCATGTGAGAGCACCTGCCGCTTCCACTTTGCTGGAGGACTTTGTAAATGGGAACAGAGGTTCCAGTTAGGCTAGGAGGGAAGGAAAAGATTAGGATACCTGGTTTGTGGCTTCTGTTCTGCCTCAACTTTGCTCTGTTACTTTGGGCAAGTCACTTCCTCTCTCCGGGACTCCGAACCTTCAACTGGTTAGCAGGTGAGGAAAGATTTGAGAGCGAATGTCTCTTCAGATGGGGGTGGGGAGGGTCCCACGTCCTGCCCCCACCTTCCCAGGGCTGATCACCTGGCCTGGGAGACAGTGGGCACCTGGGGGAGGGCCCAGCCGCATTCTAAACTCTCAGATCTGTGGGAGCAGCTAGACTCCTCCGCTGTGGCTGATGAGCTCGCCTTCCTTCCCAGCCAGGAGAGGGGACATGGGATTCTCCGGAGAGGAATTAGACTTGGAGGCTGGATGTGCAGATTTGTATTCAGTCCCTGGACTGATTCTATTTTTGCCCTCAAATCTGTGTGTCAGCCACTATTCTCTGGTATATGATATTGTTTTGACATCTGTGAAGCTGGCAAACTCTTGAAGTCTCCCGAGCCTTGGAAATCAGATCTATGAAACTGACATACCCAACAAGCGGCAAGCCAAAAGCCTTAGGGCATTTGCGATAAGTATTATTAGACCCACTGCATTGGCCCATGAACACATCCCCTATTTAAATTGAAACATAAGAAGTCATTCATGCAAAATTTCACTACCCAACTTTTAGCCTCTCAGTTAGAGCTCTAAACCAGGAAAAAATAAAAACATCTCCCAAGCACCAAAAAAAAAAGAAGTTTCCAGTGCCTTAGATGAAAGCTCATGCATTGCTCAAAGGAAAGTTCCTCTGCTCAGACTCTGTTCACTTTTATGTTAGACACAAATCTATCAAGTTTGGTCATATGGTTTCCAGACTGGAGTAGATTAAAGGCAAAAAAAATCACACATTGGGAGGAGGGTGGTGGTCCTGCTGGGGACTTGCTAGCAACAAAGAAAGAGACGGAAACATGGCAAACTGACAGAAAGTTTCTGACAGAAACTTCCAAAGAAGAGGGGTCTGGGCTGTTCAGTGGGACAGGCACCTCCATGGCTCCCGAGGCGACACGTTAGTCCAACACCGAGCTGGAGGAGAATAATGAGCTGAGGTAGGTAACGATGACCCCGAGCTGCCTGGAGAAAGTGGACATTCTGTAAAACATGGGCTTAGTTTGCACACTCATGAAAGCGGAGCTGGGCACAAGGACTTGGATGGGCTTTAATTGGGAGGTAATTCCAGGAGGCAGCACCATGAGACAGAAGGGGAAACGCCAACCAAGGATGTTCTGTGGAAGGTGCTGTTGCCCGTGGGGCTCGGTTCCATAAGGACTGCCTGAGGGGCATCCTGAATGTCCCGGGGTCATTCCTGACCCCAAGTGCACTAGACCCTAGGAGACATGGGTCCTGTAACCAACCCTGTAACTCGAAGGGCCTTGGTTTTCCATGTAGAAGTGAGGGGGTTTGACTCATGGTCACAGAGCCTTCACGTTGTGGTGTGTATGCACTGATAAAGGGTGCATCTTATTTTTTGTAGAGGTATGTGGTGAAAAGTCTGTTATAAGCCAAATTGTTTTATTTGGTGGTAAGATAGGATCATCTGAGCATTTTACTTATGCAAATTCAATCACAAGAGCTCAGCAGAGAGACCAGAGACACAGAGAGGAAGTCGGGGAGCGGGGGAAGGTATGTGATTTTAGGTGGATATTTTTTAAGTATTCAGATAGTCGAGGCAAACTCCGTGTAAGAACAAAAGGTACAAATGAAAGAATAAAAGGTAATTGCCACTTGAGGCCAGGACAAAAGGAGGACAAACAGTTGAGCTAGAGTATCATCTGACTTTTGCCCACCCACAGAGCAGGGAACACAAAGACCAGCTCCCTCCGTGGAGTAGCTGTCACAAGGTGTGGGGTAGCTGGGATTGCTGCATGGGGCCCCTTGTGGACGGGACCCACCACGTGGGCATGGATGGGGCTGTAGGTCTGCTTTCTGGAGCCCATCTTGGAAGGGGGCACGCATTTTGAGTGATGAGAGCCTTCCTGCCTGTCTCCGGCATCCGTAAAGTATATGGGCAAGACACGGGGCCAGCCTAAAGCCACGTGCTCCTGGCTGACCCGGTCTATGCCTGGGAAGGGACGCTGCACCCCCCAAGAATGCTTGGGGCCGGGGGTCGGGTCGCGGCGGAAGCCTGAATGCCAAGCATTCATTAGACTAGATTGATGGGCGGGGGTGCCTTGCCGTGGAGGCCTGGGCCGCCTGCTGCCCTTTCATTGTGGTTATTTATGGCCTCGCTGGGGCGTCAGAAACCAGGCTGACAGCTCCCAGGAACCTGACCCGGCTGGGACACAGCCTACAGCCTTCTGCCTGCTCATCCCTCCCCTTGAGGAATGTCAGCCTTGCAGACAGTGACCAGACCCGATAGGTGTAGAAGGAAAGATTCCAGACCACATCCTAACCCGGAGACCTCTTTATCCAGAAAGAGGTGTGTGTGCACAGGGGACCCATGACTGTACCCCTTAAATATTTACAGAAGTAGACATTCGTGAAACAGGTCTGGTGCAGCAAAATTGATTCTTATGTTTGGTACAGGGCAAGAGATCTTGAACCATCCCAAACAGTAAGTAATCCAAAAACGGGTCTTTGTAATTGGGGAACGTACACCAAAGGTTTGGGCTTGTCCCCTTGCTTGTTTTTTGCTACCTGTGTATGTGTGTGTGTCCTTTGGTAACAGAAGCACAAGTCTAATCCTCTTTCATTTACCTGACAGGTCGAGGAGGTCTAGACTTGTTCTGGATGCCCAGGGTGAGCTGAGTGGGCCAGACGGCTGTGGATGGTTCGGTGTCCCCCTGGGGCAAATGCGGCAGGACACCCCTCCCTCCCCTGGTGACTAGGAGCAGCCTGGCTGAGAGTGGACAGAATGGGTTGAGGGACTGTGGTGTGTAGGCAGAAGTCCGTGCTGGAGAGCTGCGGGGACCACTTCCCTTTATAAAATGGGCCTCATCATTCGTGCTAAGTCTGCCTCCATGATGGTGCAGAAACCAGGGGAAATGAGGCAGCAGCAAATGCTCCCCAAACTGTGCAACGTTCCTGGGGAGGTCTGTGTCATGAACTCTCTCGGCCTGGAGGGCCTTCCTGGGAAGGAAGGACAGGCCCAGGGACAGACGACTGGAGAGCCGCATTCTGTGCTTGGGGCCTCACAGGACGGCCCCTGTGGGGGACAGCCTCAGGGAGTGGGGAGACCATCTGGGGGTCCTACAGAGTCCTGGCACTGAGCGGGAGGGAGGAAGTGAGGCTCCGTGAGAAGGAGGCGGCTATGGAGTCACAGGGGAAGAAACCCAAGGACATGGGGGCGGATCCATGAGATTACTTTGGCTGGAGGGGTTCGCTGCCACGGGGTCCCTTTCTGTCCTCTCATGTCCCTGATGTCTGTTTACTCTGAAGATGAACCTCTGCAGGTTGCATAGGAGACCAGAGCCTGATGGGACCAGTTTATGAAACCCTTGTAAAGGTTTAAATGAAGACATTCTCTCAGACACTTCATTGGTTGAAAAAGTCTGTATCTCACATGGGTAGAGCTGTCGCTCAAGTAACTCAATCAGCCAGGAGTTTGGTTTTGATACACTTAATTGTCTCTCTCCCAGTTCCTGGGTTTCATTGGATGAAGGTTTGCTGAGAGCCCCCAGAGGTCCAGCAGTGGGTCTGGCCTGGGACGTGGAGGTGACCAGTGGTGGGGGGCCCGGGAGCTCGTGGTCTAGTGGGGAGCTGGCGCGGTCAGCCCACTGGCTGACTCAGGGAACGAGGGGGCCGGCAGACAGAAGCCCAGGCATCATGGGACTCCAGACCAGTCCTTTTGTCCATTGCTCTCAGCAAATTACCCAAGACACAGTGGTTTCCACCACCAGCGATCATTCATTCTCTCTGGGTTTCTGTGGGTCAGCGTGCAGACAGGCATGGAGGGAACAGTTCGTCTGGGTGTCATCATGGGGCCCCAACTGGAATGACCTGAAGGCACCTCCACTCACTGTCGGCCCTGGGCTTCCTGAGCACGGTGGCTGGGGTCCAAGGGCAGGTGTTGGGAGAGACCGAGACAGAGAGAGAGAATAAACGTGAACATGAGTGAGAACCAGGTGGAAGGGCTGACCTTTTCTGACCTCGCCTTGGAAGTCGCAAAGCCTCACTGCCCCTACACTCCACTGGTGGGACTAGACAGCAGACCCTCTCAGATCCAAGGGGAGGGCCTAAGACCTACCTCTCTGTGGAAGCAGAGTCCCTCATGCGGCCAGCAGGTCCTGTGGAATGGGGTAAGTACACAGAGCCGCCATCTTTGGGAAATACCATCCACCATGCTGTATAGGAGAGGAGGGAGGGGGCGACGCTTGCTCTGAGCCTTAAAGGCTGGGGAACCCAAGATGTGTGGCCAGGTGGGGAGGAGAGGGATTCCAGGTGGAGAGACAGTAGCCCCTAAGAAACATGGGGACTTTGGGCAATGACAAGGAGTTCTGTGTGCTGGAACCCTTGTGTGAGATGGGGATGGCAGGGGATGGGGCCGCACGGTGGATGCCTTCACCAGGAGCTTGTGACAACAGGGTCCACCGACTCCCCTCATGACCAGGAGAAAGCTATGGCTCCTTGCTCAGGAAAAAGTGCCCAAAGGATACTGGACACCATTTCAGGGACCAGGGCAAGGACTGCAGCCCAAGAAGCCCTCTAGATCACTTCCTGCCCTGTGTTCTAGGGAGCCAGCTTGGGCCCCACACCCTCCAGTGGCCGTGAACAGGGCTCTAAGGGGAAGGGGAGAAGAAGTCACCTCCCACTGTATCCTGTCTCTCCCATCTACAGACTCCACGGCTCCCGGGGTGTTGAGAGTACCTCCTCTCAGGGCGGTCGCCTCCCTGCTGCCAGTGATGGGGTCCCAGGCCGAAGCCTGGCAGGGATGGGTCAGTCTGGCTGTGCTTAGGGCCTCGCCGGCCACTCTGCCTTCTCAGTCATTTGGAATATGGGTGGTTGGTCCTAACAGAACGGCCAGAGATTTGGCCGGCCAGCTACAACTCACGGGAAACTTGCCTTCGAGCACTGCTGTCAGCAGCGGGCACATGGCCCCAGCCTCTCTGTGGGTGTAGGTAATCCCGGGGGGCCCCAGGAGCCCATCAGACTCAGCCTTGCCCTCATGTCAAGGGACTCAGTGGCGTTACTGAGTCCTGGCTGGACCTGGCATCCGTGTGGCATCCCTGGTCTTCCCAGAGTAGACGGAGCTTTCCTGCTCACCAGGTGCCTCTCTGTGATTTCGATTCTCCCAACAAGGGAGGTATTCTCTTTACATCACAGGCAGGAAACTGAGGCCCAGAAGCTTCGTTCACTTGCCGCAGTTTCGCAGCTAGCTGCTGTCAGACTGGAAACTCCCGGGAGTCCAGCGGCTGCCCCGGGGCAGCCCTGTTTCCCCGGCACTGGCCTGTTTCCCTGAACGGGGGCCTGGGAGATCTCACTGAAGCTTCCTGAGCCCACCTCTCCCTGCCCCCACCCCTGTGGCTCAGCGCCGGACGGACGGCGTGGCTCAGGCAGGATCAGCTTCTGGTTCAGCTGGGAAAACCTCGGCTGGAGCCATGCCAACCTTTCCACATCTGCCAAAACCCCTCCCCGGCCTGTGTCTTCCTTGCCAGTGGGCTCTCCTTGCAGGTGGGGACCTCACGCTTTCCGCATCCCGGTGTGGTGCCTACTCACCGTGTCTCTTCAGTTGCTGGCTCTCTTGTTCCCGTGTGAGGCCCTGGCCTGCTGCTGTCACATGTGCCCCAGGCTTCTCTGCCTGCTGTGTGGGCTGGAGACGCATTTCCCAAGTGTCTGAGTCTCCTGGCTTGCAAGCAGGCTTGGGCAGTGGCAGGTGCAAGGTGAGAGGGCAGGTGGGGACAGAAGCCAGGCCATTTTTTCCCCTGGCCCTGCACTGGGCCTCCTCCATGTCCTGCTGGGGCTTGTGTTGGGTCGGGAAGCTCCCAGCTCTAGTTTTCCCTGCCTCACTTTTTTGGTCTTCCTGCCCTAGTGGAAGCTGGTATCTTCTTCCCATCGCTAACCTCTGTGCTGCCTCAACACCCCGTTCAGCTCCGTAGCTCTTACGGTGCTATGCAGCCGACCCTCTGTATTAAATTCCCTTCTTTGGAAGTGCTTATGGGCTTCCTGCCAACCCAGCTGGACCCCGGATGGACACATCCCTTTCTCAGAATGTCAAAGTGTTCAGTCCTGACTTTGCCTCCCCCCACCCAGTTTCGTCACTGGATGGGTTGCGGGGGTGGGGGGCTGTGTCTCTGAAAAGCCTGCTGAGCTCATCCCTCCCCACAGCTGCAGCCCGGGGCAAGTCCTGATCATTCCTGGCCCTGATGACCCCTGCAGCCTCCCACCGTGGCCTCCCGGCGAGCCCACCCTCCCCACAGTGGCCCAGAGGCTTTTGACAAGGCGCTCAGAACCTTCCCAGCCAAGCCTGCCCTTTAGAGCTGGGCTTTCCGATCTGACCCAAGCTGCCTTCGGGCCCTGGCAGTCTCCCTGGCCATCTTCCTGACATGCCACACCAGATTAGTTGCTTCCCAGACGCTGCCCCTCCCCCACCCTAGTTTACCTGTCTCTGCCTTGACTGCCCTTTCTTTCTTACTACAGAACCTATTGATTCTTGAAGACCTGCATCCGAGGCTGCCCCCCACAACAGGGGAGTGACATGCATCACTCTCCATTCTGCCTTCCATGGCCCCCCGGGGGTACCTCCTTGGGAGCCCTTCTCCTGCATGATGTGATTTTCTTAGCCCTGCTGGTCTCCAGGGAACCAGCGCCACAGCCGGCCCTGAGACGGGACTGTTGGCTGGAACGGAGTGTGCTGGTTGGCATCAGCGGGCCTCCCAGTCCCCTGCAAAGGTGGCCCGCCCCCAGGTCCTGGGCCTGTTTGAACAATCCCTCAGAGGGTCGGGGGTCCTCTCCCTCCTTGCACTGGGCCATGTCATTTCGTGGATGTTGTCAATGATCCTGGTTAATGTTTAATTTCGGTTTCTTTGATTTCTGTGAAGCTGGGAACAGGGGGCTGTGGCCGCGAGTGTGATAGACCACAAGAAAACAAATACCGCCCGTTTTTCTTTATGATTACAAATTGCTTATTGGCCCCCTGCCCCCAGCTTTTTGGGAAGGAGTGGAAATGAACACAGAATGGTAAGATGTAGCCGTCCCAAATGTGGGAAACTTGTCAAGGATGTTCAAGCCTGTCTTACCACGGGCCCCTGGAGCTGGGGCGGCAGGTGTCAGCAATATGCCTGCCGGGCTCTGAAAAGGCTCCATCATCACCAAACTCCCATCAGAGTCACTTTCCCCTCATCGCATCGTGACTCAGATTCCAGTGGGGTCCTGGCTAACACCTGAACTCCTCAACTTTAGATTCAAGCCCCACCTCCCGCCCCTCCCTCTCTGTTCAGCCTCAGCTGCCCCCTTTCCAGCCAGACATCCTGTTTCTAGATTCTGGACAGGCCACAGGTCATTCTGCACCTTTTGTGGATAGTGTGGGGGAGTGGTTCAAAGTGAGTTCCGGGGGCACCTGGGTGGCTCAGTCCGTGAAGCATCTGCCTTTGGCTCAGGTCGTGACCCCAGAGTCCTGGGATGGAGACCCGCATTGGGCTCCCTGCTCAGTGGGGTGTCTGCTCTTCCCTCTCCCTCTGCCTCTCCCCCTTCTTATGCTCTCTCTCTCTATCTCAAATGAATAAATAAAAGCTTAAAAAAATAAAAAGAGAAATGTGAAGTCCAAATTTGGACAGGCCAGAGGTCACGTACAAGCTTCCACCATGCCCCAGTTGGGATGGCCACACAGCCTCCAGGAAGCCATTCCTGATTTCTCTGACCCCTGTTGTGCATCTGTCCAGTGTCCATTTGTTCAAATGCCATCCTTCCCCTCACTGTCTTGGAAATTAAATCCTCCAGTCTTGTGATAAGGTATTTCATTGTCATTTATTCACGTGTTCGTCTAGTCCCTCCTCCTGGACTCTGCGTGTCCCTTAGACCGCCAGCATGAACAATAACATAAAAAGATGGAAACCCACCACAAGCTTTGGCCAGAGCTAGCCATTCAGGCCACTTTGGGGACAGGCTGCTCAGCGTGTGCAGATTTGTCTATGAGATAGGTGTCTGTGAGATGGGGCTCTGATCTCTCTTCCTTGACATTTCAGAAGAATCATGAACAAAAAATTGGTATGAGTCTCAACACTTAGGGTCAGTGGCTGACACTCAAATCTCCAACCGGTCCTCCTGGGTCATCTTGTGCAGGCTACCTGCCACTGGGGCACCTCTCCTGCGTCTGTGCTCGCTGCCTCAGTGCACTCCAAGAGGACCGGCCAGGAAGGACCCGGACCTCCACCGGCCCCCTTGAGTTCACGAGGTGCCTAGATGAAGATCGGAATTCATGTGTGCCCCCTCTTAGGGAGAGGAAGGGCACGTTCATGAGTATAGGATATTGGAGGCTCCCGGGATGACTGACCAGGGACAAGTTCCTTCCGTTCTTTGGGTCTCAGTTTCTCCTCTCTGTCATGCCAGAGAAATGGATCAGATAATCCAGAACGTTCCATCCAGTTCTCTGATCCAGAAGTTCTGGGGAGGATGGAAAGAGGTTTTGCTAGCCCTCAAAACAGCCTGATCACATGAGGCTTGACCACATGGTGCTTGGAGCAGCCCTTGGGAACCTTCACATCACGCCAATCACCTGCATCTAGAGAAGGTGTCAATTCTGAGTCAGTGGATCCCAGGTGGGACCGGCAAATAAATCTGCGTCTCTAACCAGATCCCAGGGGATGTCAGGGCTGCGGCCCGTGGCCCAGTCTGTAGAGAAGTTTAGTCCGGGGTTCTCCAGGTGCGCTCGCGGCCATGACAGCATCCCCTCCCTTGGGAAGCTGCTGGAGCTAACAAGGCCCCACCACAGACCGAATGGATCAGAAACTCAGGGGGTGGTGCCCCCCCGATCTGTGTATTAACGGGACCTCCAGGTGATTCTGATGAAGCCCACAGCCTCAGCCGTTGCTGTTAAGGAAACTGGTTCTGAACATGACGGTACCAGTCAAGCACTTGGAGAGCTTTTGGTTTTTTCTTTAATTAATAAATTAATTAATTTTCATATGTGTATTTTATTATTTTTTTAAATATATTTTTAAAGGATTTTTAAAAATTTATTTATTTGACAGAGTGAGACACACAGAGAGAGGGAACACAAGCAGGGGGAGTGGGAGAGGGAGAAGCAGGCTCCCTGAGGACCAGGGAGCCTGATGCGGGGCTCGATGCTAGGACCCTAAGATCATCCCCTGAGCCAAATGCAGACGCCCAATGACTGAGCCACCCAGGCGCCCCCATATGTGTATTTATAGAGCTCCTGTGTCAACTTGGCGGAGTGAATACCTTTAACCTCTGAGCCACCCCTCTAAAGAGTTTTTAAAAATACTGGCGCCTGGGTTCCGCTTCCAGGGCTTCTAATTTGATTGGGATGGAGTGCCTGCTGGGCATTCAGATTTTTAAAAGCTTCCCAAGTGATTCTAACGTGAGGCCAAGGAGTGTTAGAATGTCCCAGATTCTAACGTCGGGCCCCACGCCTAGGCCTGCGGGGCTCCCGGAGGCGCTCTCCGAGCCCTGGCCACTAGAGGGCGCTGTCGCACCGCCTGCAAGGCAGGCTGGACTCCTCCCGGCCCGCCACAGGAGCGGCGCGGGGGATCCCGGCCGGCGCCTGCGGGAGCTGCTCCCGGCGGAGGCCGCCCTCCCCCGTGCGTCTGTACCTAGTTAGTGCTGGCCATGGTCCCGCTCCGCTTGACGTCAGCGATGTGCTCCGTACTGGAGACATTCGGCCTTTGCGGCCCCCGGGGACAAGTTCCTTCACGCAACCAGCCCTGCTGCCCGCCTCCTCCAGGCAGGATGCTGGGCCCACTCTGAGTACTGAGCCTTTGTTCACGCTCTGACAACGACAACTCGGTCTGAGACCCTGTATCCTACCCTATCTTCCCAGCAGCTTCCTGCCTCTCCTCTGCCTTGTCAGGACCCTGAGGGTCCCAGGAAATCCCCCAGGCCTGAGCCCTCGGGTTTATCAGGTCAGCATCGGGAACCACCTCTTAACTTTCTTTCCTCTTAGGAGTTTCTCTTCTGCTTGGCACTCCACGGCTCAGTTCCTTCCCTGCTGCCTGCTCTTCCCTTTCTCCCCTGTCTGAGCTATGTGGATCAGAAATTCCAGCTCATGTGTTTCCATAGGCAGGAGTGGAGGAGACAGGGCCAGATCGCCAAGCTTTAATGTGACAGAGAAGGCAGTGTGCCTTTTCTAAGGAACATTGTCTATCTTGGTGCGTAGGAGCTGGGTGAGTTCTGGCTGTTGATGAAACGTCAATTAAAAAGCAACAACAACGGGGCGCCTGGGTGGCTCAGTGGGTTAAAGCCTCTGCCTTCGGCTCGGGTCATGATCTCAGGGTCCTGGGATCGAGCCCCGCATCGGGCTCTCTGCTCAGCGGGGAGCCTGCTTCCTCCTCTCTCTCTCTACCTGCCTCTCTGCCTACTTGTGATCTCTGTCTGTCAAATAAATAAAATCCTTAAAAAAAAAAAGCAACAACAAGAACACAAACAAACAAACAAACAAAACAACACTCTTTAAGCAAGGGTGGGAGTTTATTCTGGAGATGAGAGCCTAGTCGAGCCCAGTGACGTTCTCCTATCTAGCTTCCCTCATTGGCTGAAGACATTCCTCCCTCTCCCAGAGTTGATTTTCCCAGCGGGCCCGCCAGTATCGCTTGGCTCATAAATGTCCCATTTCATCCCTGCTCCCCCACCCCTCTCCCTGCAAAATCTGTTTGCTGTCTGGGCCTCACTGGTGTGAGATTTCATCTGGTGAAGGTCTGTGCGGGTCAAAGCAGCTTGAATCCCTCTGGTGCAGATGGTGCCTGATGACCCTTCCGGCTTCCACAGCTCACAGTTGGAAGGGGAGAAGAGGTCATTCTGGGAAGCAGGAAGCAGGCTTCGTTCCCACTTCTGATCTTGACTTCAAGGACCTGTTCCTGGTTTCTCCCGTGTGAATCCCACCCCATCCGCCCCCACCCACGACCAGCCAATGAGGTGGGCATTCTGCAGCCCCCCGGGAGGGAGGCTGCTTGCAGGTGGGAGAGGGACACAATGTTCACACTGGGCAGACGTCAGAGAGCCCGGCCAGCCCAGAGGGGAAGACAGAGGCCCTGAAAGGGGAAGGGAGTCGCTGAAGGTCACACAACTGGTTCATGACAGGTCCCGTTTCAAGCCAATTCCTCAGAAACCCCTGCCAAGGCCCTTCAGAGCTCCTACTAGGTGCTGGGTGTGACAGTTTAGGCAGTGCTGAGAGAGTAGTGGCTGGCTTCCAGAGGAAACCGGTTTGTTTAATTGGAAGAATACCAGTTTCTCTTTGAATTTGGATGAGTGACCCTTTGTTGGGGCAGATGTCATTCCAGGTGTCGACCTGAATCTTCATAGACCTGGCAGGGGCTGTGCAGGGAAACGGCCTCCCCAGGACTTGGAGGGAATTTAGCCTGGTGGGCGCCGGCTTTCACTCACAGGGGACAGGAGGCCAGGGAAGAGGTGTGGGAGGTCACTACACATTGTGCGCCAGCCAGTGTAGCCTCACAAAGTAAAGGCTTGAGCCTTGAATTGGATCGCGAGTGGGTCAGGACAGGGGTGGGGCGGGGGTGGGGGGCAGGAATATGCAGGTCACGGTGTGTTTGGGCTGGTGTCGCTGCTGCCTCTGAGTGCCTCTGGCCAGAGCCCAGCTGGGATCTGGGGCTCCTGTGCCACCAGCACAGGGAGGACCACAGAGACTTGTGCTCAGGGCGCACAGGGGAGTAATTCAAGGGGGGCAGGAGAGGGGCTGCCCTAGGTCAGCCAATAAGTAGACAAGCCAGCGCTTACGTACCGGTGCTGGGCTTGGAGTCATGTGTCCCACCACTGTCCTGTGTTCCGTATGGAAAGAGGCCCCAACTCCACTCTCCGGGGCTGCCTCTTTTCCTCTCTCCCGGTTATGTAATGTACGTGTCTGAGTGCACGCACACGTGCACAGACATTTCCTGTTTTCTGTGTCTCTGCCTCCAAATCCTGTTTCATGACACCCGGAGAAAAAGGATTCTACAACCTTAGTTACCGATTCCAGGATCACCTCTCCCAAAGCTCCCATGCTCTGCTGTAAGTCCTTCCAGGTGGGGCTGCCAGAGTCTGGGATGTAGTCCAAGCGCCCCAGGGAACCGGGGTGGGCTGTTTCCTGAGAAATGCTTCCTCTGGGTGTCCACCCTGCTGTCTCCTGCCTGGGATCCTGGATGCCACTGTTTCTGGGGTTGGGGATCCCAGCTCGTGATCCCAGTCTGCTTCCCCAGAAATTGCTTGTTCGTTTCTGCTGGTGGGAAGGGATGAGAGACAGAGGACAGAGGGGTGAACCTTGTGCTCTGTGGAGGGAGCCCCTGGAGATGACTTAAACTTATCCCCTCCCCCCACCCACATCCCCCTTACCCCCCCACCTCCATCCACTCCTCCTCCTCCCCTCTCTCCATCTGGCACGAAGCAGAATGCTCCCTCCTCCCACTGGGGTAGGCTTCAGGCATATTTTCTGCTCAGAGGACATTGAATGCAAAATTCTACCCAGAAGATGAGGAAGGAGGAAGGAAATACTGAGGGGAGTGATGCTCTGTGCCCAGTCCCCTGGGTCCTTGGGTTGCAACCTTAAGATTCCAGTATTGTCTTCATTTTACAGATGACAGAACTGACGCTCAGGGGGCTTCAGTGGTCTGAAGTCATACGGAAGTGGGTAGAATTTAATCCCAACTCTCGTCTGGACAGTACCATAGGTGTGAGCTCTTCCTTGAGCAGGGTTTCTTAAGAATGTGATTCCATCTACCCTGGAATCCCTTCGTCCTTCAGTCAGCCCTGTTAACCTAGAGAGGGCCAAGACAGGCACGGTTCCAGGCTCATGAGATTCAGCAGTGGACAAGATGGGTCTTCCCTTCGGGGAGCTGCCAGTGAGGGCAAGACCAAAAAAAACGAGTGTAAGAAACAGGTCCGTTATATAGTGTCTTAGCTTGGGCTGCATAACAAAATACCATAAGGGCCCTCTTCCTGGTTTGCAGATGGCTACTGTCTTGCTGTGCCCTCAGGGGGCAGAGAGTGAGAGCTCGGGGCTCCTCCCCTTCTTAGAAGGGTGCTAAACCCAGCATGGGGGCTCCACCCTATTAACGTCTTCTAGTCATGCCCCAGAGGCCCTGCCTCCAAACCCCATCACCTTTAGAGTGAGGACTGCAATATAGGGATGTGTGGGGAGGATACTAACATGGGGTCCCTCACGGGGGTATAACAGAACGTGTCATGCTGTGAAGGGAAGGAGCAGGGGACGGGATGGGGGCCAGAGAGCTGGTATATGGGTTGTGATTTTAAATATAATGGTCAGGAGAGGCCTTGCCCAGGAGGTGACTCTTGACCCAAAACTTCAGAGATGAGTGTTTTGCTCTTGAACTTGTGCCTCCTGTATTCACAGAGACCTGCTCCCTCAAAGTCTCCCAGAACGGGGTCTGGGAGTGTGCATTTTGACAAGTCCTTGGCATACACCCAAATTGGGAAATTCCTGCTCTGCACCCTGGTGTTTCCTCTCCATGCAAAAGACTCTCTGACCTAACAGTTTGGGGTATATTTGCCCGAATCCAGGTATGACTTTAGGAGGTCAGGAATGCAGCTGGAATCCAGGGTTCTGGTGACGATTCCCTGTGTGACTTGATAATTGGCTAATACTGAGTAACTCCAGCAGTCAGGATGCACTCCTGACCACGACTGGGTCTGGAGAGCGCTGTGTCAGTGCAGGGCCAGATACTGATGTCGTCCCGTCAAGGTGCAGCCCAGCTTATTGGAGCAGCAGGCTGGTGTCATGGGAAGGGCATGACCTAGAAGTCTTGGGGTCTAGCCTGGGCTCAGTCATGGTGAGCTTGGGAGGGTCATTTGCTTTGGGGAGTTTCAGTTTCCAGGTTTATGAAACAGAGCTGCCGAAGCTTCCCCTCTATGTTGCAGTGCTGCTCCCCTTCTGTCCCCAGCCGGCCTGTGTATCCATCCATCCATCTGTCTGTCCATCCATCCATCCACCTGCTCACCAGTCATCTCCCTCAGTTTCCTTATTTCCTTATTATCTGCATTTCTAATGGGGTCTGTTCCACACCTAGAACTTCTTATAAAGGAATCTGGCCTGAAGAACCAACAAAGAAAAATTATATGGAGAGAAACTAACTGGGATAACAAAATCTCTCCTCTTGGAAGGTCTGTTCAGTGAGGTCCAAAGGTGGGCTTCGTGCTCTCGTCTGGGGGAAGCAGGCAAGCAAGTGCCTTATAAGTTGAGTGGCAGTGAAAGCGGCTGCTTCAGATCTCCCCTGATGGCGGAGAGCCCGGCCTCAGTGCCCAACCCCATTAACTGTTGGCTTCCCAGGTGCCGAATCCAGCCAAAAACCTCCTTCGCTGTTTGAAGTGCTTATTGGAAAAGCAGATTTCATCTTGGCTGGAGCTGTGAGCGGCTCCTTCTGTGGGGTGCTCCCCAGGGCTGTAATTGAACACAAGAAAGCATCGGCCTCCTTTTGGCATTCTTGCTTTCATCTCTAAGTCACATTTTAAAATTTATATTTAAAAAAAGGCAGGGAAAGGGGCCAGCCCGCACAGCTCATGAACCCCCAGCACGGCAGCTCCGGGGAGGAAGCCTGGAGAGGATTAGAGGAGAGAATCAGGACTACATGGTGCAGGGACACCTCACGCCAGCTTTCCCGGAGCTCGTGGTCGGGCTTTGGGGCAAGGCCATGGTGGGACCCAGGCTCCGTAGAGCGAAAGTCCTGAGGGATCGAAAGTCCTGAGGGATCGAAAGTCCTGAGGGATCAGACCGGGCCCCACGCACACCAGTCCCGATGCACGACGATCTTCTGAAAGCCCCCAAGAACAGGAGGGTCGAAAGCCTTTTTCAGACACCCATCTGGGAGGCTGGGGAACCAGCAGCCTTTATCTACAGAGATAACCACGGGTGGAAGAAAACCATTTGAGGAAAGAGGCCTGGACTCTTTTCTTTGCTCTCTGGAAGATCCTTTTTCCAGAGCTTGGCAAGATTCTGACAACAGTGGGTGTCTAATGGGTGTTTGTTAGACAAGCCTTCCTATGTGGAAAGATTGCAGTTAAGCATGACACGACTTTTTCCTGCAAGTCTTAGTAAGACCGTTTTCATCTCCAGAGGTCAATGTGAGACTCAAACACCAAGCTTCATGGAGAAATGAAAGAAAGTGGTTGTCTGGAGAAGGAGTAGCCCCCTGGTACAAGGTTATCGTTGCATCGCTGGCTTGTACCCCACTCTGAACTCTTAATTGTTTTCAGGAATTTTTGTTTGTGGCAATTTTTTTTTTTTTTTATGCAGTCAATTTCTGCTCTGAGAGTCAGGTCTTACATTTCTCACTCTCTGTTTTACACAAAGATCATTGATACCTTGAATTTAGCTAGAAATAAAACATGAAAAAAATTGGGTGCTTTTGACCAAAGAACACACATTCAATAAGATTAAAATTGTCTGCCTATTTCAGGACCACAGGAAGGAGGAGGAATGTAAATGTACAAAACCTGAAGCTATTACTAAAGTGAATGCCGAGGCTCCTAGTGGCCAAGAAAAGGGAAGGAAGTAGACTCGTTCCTTAGGGGAGATAAAGTTTATCTTGTCTTTGAGTTCTAATGTTTGGAGGGACTCCTGTAGAGTGCTATAGTGGAGCCATGTGTCAACAACTATTTTATGCTAAATGAATGGATATTTTCTACCATGATCTTGGCCAACACTTAGGACATCACTGAGACTGGTCTGGGAAGTGGAAGTCGGTCTTGGGGTACAATGAAATGTGGAAAATTCTAAGAGGACTGTGGTAAACTCATCTGGCCTGTACATCATACAATCCCTACTTAAGGGCACTTTGAGTTGGATTTGGGGCAAAAAAAGAAAGAAGAAAGGCAAGCCCCCGAAGGTGCAAGGGGGAATGTATCACCAGGGAGTCACTAATTCCACACATGGCCAGCTCTCCCCACTGTGTCCCCACCGGAGAGCAGAAAATGAATCATCTGGTGAAACAGCTAATACCTTGGGTTTGGTGTTGGCTTCCGTGGGCATGTCTGTATGTGAATGGGTGTGAATACAAGCCCTTCTCCCAATGTCCTACTTCTCCACCCCCCAACATACACACCACCAGAGAGAAGAGTCAGAATCCTGGAATCAGCCCTCCGTCGGTGATTCAGATAACCAACCCAAACAGAAGATCTTCTCAAGGTCTGAAGATCATTAACTCTTGGGAAGAGTAACAGGACAGTTTCTGCATGCTCAGGGTGACAGCCTATGGGTGACAGTTTTAATTACTCCAATAGCTAAATGTCTGGGAACGGAGGCAGGAGAGCCAACAGCATCAGGAGAAGGATTTTTGCTCCGTGACTACAGGATTCCTTGTTAGACCGGCCCGAGGCCCCCACAGCTCTGCCCTGTGATGGTATTTTTCCCCCTTTGGGAGGCATTGACTTATAAATCCCCCCAAAAATTTTTTTAAAGATTTTATTTAATTATTTATTTGACACAGAGAGAGAAAGAGAGAGAGAGAGAGAGCATGAGCAAGGGGAGCAGCGGACAAAGGGAGAAGCAGACTCACCAAGCAGGGAGCCCGACACAGGGCTTGATTCCAGGCAGATGCTTGACGACTGAGCCACTCAGGTGCCCTGACTTGTAAACCAAATTTAAGGGCTTTATTCATTTATCTTTCACAGAGGACCTAGTGTATTTCAGGCACTGTGCTAGGCCCTGGGGATGCTGACATGTGGTTTCTAGCCTTCGAGGAAGTGCAGGAATCCACTCCCCCCTCGTATAATTAGGAGCCCTACAACCTCTTATGTGATGAGAACACCGTAGGAAATAGAAGTCAATTCTAAAAAATTCTTCTTTTGGGGCGCCTGGGTGGCTCAGTGGGTTAAGCCTCTGCCTTTGGCTCAGGTCATGATCCCAGGGTCCTGGGATAGAGCCCTGCATCGGGCTCTCTGTTCGGCGGGGAGCCTGCTTCCCCCTCTCTCTCTGCCTGCCTCTCTGCCTACTTGTGATCTCTGTCTGTCAAATAAATAAAATATTTTAAAAAAAATTCTTCTTTTCCAAGATTGTGGTTTTCCTTCCATGGAACCACAGGCCGTCTTCCTTTGTATGTCATGATTGGGACCACTTGGGGTTAATGGTATGACTTGGCCATAAAAGCTGTAAGTTTGGTTGCCACAATGTCCCTTCTGAATTCTGAGAATGGGGCCTTCACCTCTGAACACTTCTGCACCGGTTTGAGGACTGATCCCCAAGAGCCCCTTAGTGTGGCCACAGGACGAGCTGAGGCTCCCGGCCCTCATGGAGGGCATCTGTGCCCTATTCTCCTCATGTCCAAGCTCCAGCTAAAAGAGCAGCTGGTGCCTCCCAACCTGGTTTCAGCTGATGACCGGCGGGGAACTGCAGTCTGCAGTCCACACAGATAGGGCTGGAAGCTTGGTCATGTGCTCATCTCAAAGCCATTGCCCCCTGCTTCCCGCCCCCCATTTCAGAGTGGCAGCAACAAGAGAAATGACAGGGAAATTTGGTCTTGCTCCTTTGCAATAAATACCAAATGGTTTCTTCTCCGAACCAGTAGTCAGACACGTACCTTCTGGACTCCGGCTCCAAGTTATGAAACTAGAAACTCCAGGGGCGGGGGTGCAAAATTGTTTGTGCTTGATCAGACCCTCTGGGTTTCCAATGTCGCTCGTGTCCGAGGGCCCCTGAGGCCTGTGCTAGCGCTTCCAGAACTGGAAGTGGGGGGATTATAGGTGGTGTGATAAAGTCCCTAGAAAGACTGCTATTTCCCCTACCTTACCCCACCCGACTTGAAAATCCTGATCTAGAAGTAACCGTGCATGGGAAGACTCAGCTTGTGCAACTGTCTTTGTATTTTGCTGGCCTTTTTTTTTAAGCTTCAGAAATTTTATCATATCACAGAGTGACTTGTGCCTGGCCTGGAGATCTCCCTCCGTAGCTGTAGGCAAGGGCTGAACTTCTAGGCACGGTGTGGAGTCCAAAAGAGGAGTTTGCTCTGAGTGGTTTGGGAAAATCCAGCCCAGTAGTTTGTGGGCGAGGGGATGTTGCGGCCACGCCCCCCCCCCCCCCAGAGACCCACCTTGGAGGCTGCCTCTGCCTCCCCAGCCCCGGGAGCTGGGGGATCATGGCCCCAGGCCTGAGGGGCAGTGGGCTGTTGCTGCCCTGTGTCTCTGACAGGCTCTTTAAAGAAAACAGATGTCAGGAGCCACTCTTCATTGCCCATGACAGGGAGAAGATGTACCCTAGGTTGTCTGGGGTTTGCAAACAGTGGCAGATCTGAGTTTGTTTTCTTTTTCTCTAAAAACGGTGTATTTGGAAAGTGGTTCTGGATCTGGGGAGATGGAGGGTGTTTCAGAGGTAAGGAGGGTTTCCTTTAATCTCCCATCTCCTTGCTCTCTGCAGGTGTTCGAGCTGCTTCTACTCAGTCAGGAAAACAGCCAGAAGAGAGACAGCTTCTCAACCAGTGGGTTTTCCTGCTGAAGTGGGGGCACCAGCGGCAGCTTATCTCGGTGACAGGCTCTCCCTCCTCAGAAGGGAGTGTTTCCCTTGTGGCCACTGAGGCAGGAAGCAGGTGGCAGGGAGCTGACCCCACAGATTCACCCAGAGCCCACGGGGGTTTGCCATCAACTGTGGCCGGTGCTGATCTCATTGATTGCCAGTGGCTTTGGGCCTCTGAGGAGATGGCACAGGCTGATGTCCTCTGCAGATCTGCTGTGACAGGCTGCAGCTGGGAAGTGTCTGGGCCTCTGTCAGGGGACAGAAGGTCTTCGAGGATCCGAAGCTGCTGCTCACTCTGGGCAGTTGCGGGGGGAGAGGAATCTGGGCCCAGCTTGAACCCAGAACCGGTTTTGGCCTCCGCTCACATTCGGATGTGAGTTCCACAGGCGTGAATTTTATTCGTTTTGTCCTCACATATCCAAAGCATCTAGAGCAGTGCCTGGCTCATAGTAGGTTCTTGGCAAATATGTGGTGACTGACTAACTGAATTCTCCCCTCCCCCACCAAACCTCCCCTCAAGCCTGATGGGAAAGGAATTTAAGGGCTTCTTCCCAGTTCTCAGCTGCTCTTCTGGTGCCCCAGTGGCAAAGAAGGAATCTTCTGGGAAGACTGTCACCTTTCTGCAAAGATTTCCAAGGGGCCGCTAGGGAGAAATGAGTTCCCAGTACGCCAACGATGACCCATGGTGTCACCTGTTTGTAAGAGGAAAGGCCACCATCCCCCTAAGGGCCTTTAGAGCCACTGGGGGCAATTGCTTCTCTAGAAGAATGCTTTTAAAGCCACAGTCCATCCAGAAGGGGAAGGCCAGCTGACCACGTGACCACATAAGCTGTTCAGCATCGGAAGGGGTTGTGCTAGACAACATGGCAGAGCCCGGGGACTCCCGCCAGTGTGTGACTCTGTTGGCCCGTGGACCCCAGGCTATGTGGCCCCTGGCTGAGGACCCAGATGCTTAGGCTTGAAGAGCCCTGTGGGATGGTCATCCTACCCCAGCCCAGGCAGGACCTTGTCCTCCACAGCCCATAGCATGGCCTTGGATGCAAACATTCTAAGCCATTTAAACTCTTAGTATTATTAATAGAATATTAGTAATATTAATAGAAAGGCATTAATAAAAAGGCTTGAAGAAGCCACTGAATTTTAATGTGCCTATAAAAGCAAATGGGTCATGTGTTGTGGTTTTTGAACTTTCCCTTCTAACGACAGGTGGCCAGACTGCCCCACAGCGTCTTCCTTGTGAGCTTGGCAACATATGCGACCATGTGAGAGTGAACAGGAAGAAGAAAAAGCAAGAAATGGAGACAAACATGATATGTTCCGCTAATCTCCAATGAGATAAAACTGGTGGTTTTACCAGGAGGCCGAGGCCAACCCCCTGTCTCTCAGCCGTGGGAGAGGGAAGAGCAGGGGCGTGCTGCAGTACCCTGGTGGCCCAGACAGACCTGAGGTTTGATGGCCATGGACGCAAGTGTGTTGGGATGGCATCAGGCATCTGGCTGGAGACCACTGAGGAAAGGGCTAATGGGTTCCAGGTCCTGTGATAATTGGCCCGTTTTACACATCATTAATTAGTTAATCATTCAACCTCCAGGAAGTGCCTTTTGCACATGTGCTGGGCCAGTACCAGAGAAACTATGGGGACCAGAGACAAGATTCCTGCTTTCGGGAGCTTACAATCCCACTTCCTACCCTCCTGTACTTCACTGAGAAGATAGAGCAATCAGGGGATGGGTGTGGGCTTTAGTAACCACCCTCCATGCCCCATGCCTGCATCCGTGCCCTTGACCCTGCCTCTGTCCTGTTCCTATGCATGAACGTTCCACCTTCCACGCTGGCCAAGGCCAGCCCCTCTGCCAGCGCCAGCCCTGCCATGCCCTCTGGGCTGCTCAGGGACACTGCTCCAGCCCTCCTCCCTTCTCTCTCCTGCAACATCAGCCTCTCCCTCTTTATTGTCTCTCTCCTAACAGTGGGGGGCCACACTGTCATTTCTTCCACACAAATATACCTTCTCTCTCTCTCTTTTTTTTAAAGATTTTATTTATTTATTTGACAGATGGAGATCACAGAGAAGCAGGCAGAGAGAGAGGGGGAAGCAGGCTCCCTGCTGAGCAGAGAGCCCTATGCGGGTCTCGATCCCAGGACTCTGGGATCACGACCCGAGCCGGAGGCAGAGGCTTTAACCCACTGAGCCACCCAGGTGCCCCTCAAATATACCTTCTCTTGACCCCGCTGCCTCCCCCAGAAAAAGGTCCCCAGTGCTCTTCTCTTTATAGCTGAGCTTTTAAGATAGCCATCTATGTGTGCCGCTCCAAACCCTCTCTGGCCATTCTACTTTGAATCCACTCCCGTCATCCTGTCACTCATGAAACCCTCTTGTCAGCATCGTCAGTGTCCCCATTTTGCTAACACCAATGGGCAGCTCGTGGTCCTCACCGTGCCTGACCCGTCAGCAGCATTAGACAGTCGCCCCTCCCTTCCTGTTGCTCAGTTTCTAGGACACCACCATCCCGGGGTTTCCCTTCCACTTCGGGGTACACCATCTGCCTCTTTGGCTAGCTTCTCCACAGCTTCCTGAAAGAGAAAGGACAAAGATGAACATACGGTCTCTGTCTTGTAACTGTCATCTATCTATCCTCCCTCATCCGGCTCATGGCTTTAAATGATCCGTGCACACCAACTCCCCAGGGCTCCTTGGCGCCCACTGCGTATGAGACGTTTCTGCTGGACAGCTAAATACACATCTCTTCCAGAACTGGGCTCCTGCTCACCCCCACCCACCCCCACACGAACCGCCCTTGCCTGCAGTTTTCCCCATTTGGAGGGCAAGTCCAAAACCCCTTTGATTCCTCTTTGCGTCTCCTCTTAGGCTCACTGAGTGAATCATCCAATCAGAAGCTTTGCCTCCAAGATCTGACCCTTAGCATCTTCACTGCTATCACCTTGAGCATGACAATAGACTCCTAACTGGTTCTGCCTGCCTCCACCCTTCCCCATGACCCCCTCCCTGCCTCAGTCTGCGCTGCACATGGCTTCCAGAATAACCCTTTCAAAAGCAATTTAAATCGTGTCTCTTCCCTCCCATGGCACTCTGGGTGTCAACCAAATTCATCCCAAGGCCTGTAGAACCCTATATGGTCTGTCCTCCCATTACCTCTCTGACTGCCTTATGTTACTCACCCCTTTGCTCCCTCTCTCCTCCCTCAGGACCTTTGCACTTACAGTTTCTTTTGCTGGAACTCTTTTCCTCCAAGCTCTTTTCCTCAAAGGCCATTTCAGTAAGTCCCTTCCTGATCATCCTACTTAAAATTTCCACCTTTCCCATTCTCATTCCCCACCCCATATCCCTGCTCTATTTTCTACATTCTACTTCTTATTTTTCAATTCCCTGCCATAGCAATTCAGTAGTGGGGTGGGTGTGGGGAACCCACCCTGGGTCCAGGGCACAAGGAGATACAGCATCTGTAGAAAATGTCACAATAATCGCGACATGTACTAAAGGTCGGTCAGCTCTTCACCAGCATTGTGTGTTGGCGATTGTTAACAATGTTCTAAGATGCTCCTTCCCACCAAGACTGGCAGCTCCCACTAACTCCTGACTGAGGCACTGGGGTTTCCCTTATTTATTTGCTTATTGTCTTCTTCACTAGAATGTTAAGCTCATGGGAGGCAGGATGTCTTGTCTGTTTTGCTCACTGCTGTTTCTCTCATGTTTGCTGTGTGGTAAGCTCAGGGAACTTTAGACCAATGAATGAGAGGTGAGACGGGGAAAGCCATGAGTGGCCATGAATTGTCAGGAGGGTTTGCTGAATGATGAATCCATGGCTACGTGGTGTAGGCAGCAGGACAAAACGTCTGGACCAACTTCACTCTCAGAATCACTGAGCCCAGAGTAGAATTTAGAATTTATGTGTCGTCACTGTAAGTGTTTCCTTCATAATGTTAATGTTCAGTAAATAAATGTGTTCTTTTTTTCTTTTTTTTTGAAGATTCCATTCAGAAAGCACAGAGGGAGAAGCAGACTCCCCACTGAGCTGAGAGCCTGATGTGGGGCTTGATTCCAGGACCTTGAGATCATGACCTGAAGCCAAGGCAGGTGCTTAAATGTTTCTTTCTTTCTCTCTCTCTCTTTCTTTCTTAAGATTTATTTATCTGACAGAGATCACAAGTAGGCAGAGAGGCAGGCAGAGAGAGAGAGAGTGAGAGGGAGAAGCAGGCTCCCTGCTGAGCAGCAAGCCCGCTGCGAGGCTCGATCCCAGGACCCCGAGACAATGACCTGAACCGAGGGCAGAGGCTTAACCTACTGAGCCACACAGGCACCCCTTAACCGTTTCTTTACTATTCGTTGGTCGAGGATCTATGGTGACGTCTTGTAGAGAGCAGGCTGTCACTTTTCATCAGAAAGGCCATTCTCCATCCTTTCTGAAGATCTGGAGGCCTCAGGCCTCCGACACACTGTCAGAACCTTCACAGGCATAAATCCTGTGTGCTAAGTGTGGACTCCAGGAGACCACTCAGGAGGAACAGTCCCATAGAGTGACGATGACAGCAGGGAGACACTCTCAACGCCACCTCCTTTGGGAAGTCTTCCCTACTTTCTCTTCCCTCTTCTGGGTGGAGTTTGTATCTTCTTCTTTTTGGCTCCTTGTTCACTTCTTTATTTTTTTAGAGATTTATTTATCCATTCTGCACAGAGAGAAAGAGAGCACAGGCTCACCAGCCATGGGAGGAGCAGAGGGAAAGGAGAGAATCCCAAGCAGACCCCGTGCTGAGCGGGAAGCCCTACTCAAGGCTTGATCCCATGACCCTGAGATCATGACCTGAGCTGAAGTCAAGAGTCAGATGCTCTACTCATTGCGCTACGAGGCACCTCTCACTTCTGTAACATTTATAACATGTTATTATCTTGATTTGCTTCATGTTTGTACCTTCTACTGAATGTGACTCCAGACCAGAAATAATGCACATTCGTTTCAGTTCCTGGTCCCTAGCATGGCACCTGGCACATTGGAGGAAATCATGCATAAATAACAAAACAGGTATTGACTAAAGAGATATACCAAGATCAAATGAGTATAATGGTTATTGTGATGATGCTTTTGAATGCCAATCATAATAAGGAGAGTGACTAGTCCATGGTGATTATATAAAATATAGAATGTAGATATAACATACATTTTTTCTGCAAAGGTGATGTCACTTAACTCTGTTCTTTAAAGTTCCAGAGGCCCATTATCATACACAACTATTCAAACATTATTGATGCAGACTGCCTATTAAAGCATCAGATATGTTATGACTTCCAAAGAGAGTGAGTTAGACTGAAGTCCAATTATTTTATTTTAACTGAATGGTGTTAGCCTAAAAATGCTGGTTTTATGCATGTATGTGGTCTGAGATCTGGAGGCTGGTCATATGCCCGTATACTGATTCAGCCACAATTGGCAGGTAAGCCCTACACCACTAGAGAGAAATCTTATAGGCTTTAGAAAACAGTCTAATGAAATGAGATTTTTCACTAGTTTAAAATCAGAGTTCAAAAACGGTTCAGTTATTATTCAAGTATCCAGTTAAGACAGGAGGTTGAACAAAATTAATTTTGAAACTTTCATAGACTTTTAAAAAAGCAAAACTTTAGACTTTAAAATCAACTTTTCATTATAAGCAGTGCATTTGAGTATTAAATATATGTTAAATTTCATTTAGCAGATTCCTCCCCAGACTTTTAAAACCACCACCAATAAATATTTACATATTTCCCCTCTCCCCAACGCATCTCCCCAGGTGCACACAAATACCACTCATTTTGAGGTCCTATTGTTCCAGATTAAACAGATTCTCCTTCCAAGACAGCAGCCCATAGCCTTCTGCTCCAGCCAGAGCAAGGTTTCTGGCCCTTGGATACTTTCGCTGCCCCTGGCTGATGGAGTGGGGCGGGGAATCTCATTATATGGAAGACTTCCACCTCTTTCCCAAGCCAGCCCTGGAGAGGGGGCCAGGACTACATCATCCATCCTGGGCCCCAGCCCACCTTGCTTGAGGCCAGCTCACCAGAACTGTTTTAAGAGCATTCCAACAGTGGAACCACCATTTGCTCCACTATCCCGGATAGGGCAAAAACTTGTTTGGCACGTTTTCCTCGGGAAGACTGCGGTTGGCCTCCTTGTGCTTCTGGGACAGCATCCCTTCACACTGGACAGACTGGTTGGTAGTCATCAGTCTGGGATGCTTTGAGAGTTCGCTTTTGGGAGTGAGGGTACACGGGGAGCCTGGGTGGCTAAGTCGGTTAAGCATCTGCCTTTGGCTCGGGTCATGATCGCGGGATCCTGGGATCAAGCTCCGTGTCGGGCTCCCTGCTCAGTGGCAAGTCTGCTTCTCTCTCCCTCTCTCTCAAATAAATAAATAAAATTTAAAAAAAAGAAAAAGGAGTGAGAGGACATAAGCAGAGATACTGTATAAGCCTGGGTTCTAGGCTGGGGGCGTCAGCCTTCCTCATCCATGCCCCACACGTGAGTGATGTTACACAAGTAACGCAAACGCCGCAACGTCTTTGGGTAGTTTCGGAGTCTACTGCAGTCTCAACTAGGAGTTTCATTTACTGGAATTTGTAACTTTTCAGTCTCTCTAATCAGTTGTTTTTTCTTTTTTCTTTTCTTTTCTTTTTAAGATTTTATTTATTTATTTGACAGACAGAGATCACAAGCAGGCAGAGAGGCAGGCAGAGAGAGAACGGGGGAAGCAGGCTCCCTGCTGAGCAGAGAGTCCGATACGGGGCTCGATCCCGGGACCCTGAGATGATGACCTGAGCCGAAGGCAAGGTCTTAACCCACTGAGCCACCCAGGCGCCCCAAGATTTTTAAAGGTTTATTAAGAATTTATTAGGGGCGCCTGGGTGGGCATCACTGTGGCCCGGGGTGAACAGCGCTGAGGAGCAGGCATGCGCCAACCTGTATGAAGTGCTACTGGGCTACATTCTCTTGATCTTGAGGCTCCCTGCAGGTGGTCTGGATTAGGCTGGGATCAGGGATCTGGGATCTGGGATTGGGCTTTCTGATCCTCAGCCTGAACTGCTGTGGGCTCCACTCTGCAACACACAGCCTTCTTCATGGGCCGCTGCAAGTAAGAAGGAGCAAATGGCCTTCTACTGGGATGGTGGCAGGATACGTAGCTGTCCCTAGCTGCCTGTGGGTTCATGCTTCTCACCCGTCCTTCCCAAGCCCACCGGCCAGTGTTACCACCCGTTCTCTGCGTGGATCCCCAGGAGGCCGCCCTCCAGCTAAACGGAGGATGGTGCTGAACCGCTCCAGTGGAGGGCTCTTCCATCCTTTGGAATTTCCCCAGGGAGCCTGCGCTCTAGTTCTGACGGTGAATGTTCTTTCGCCCACGTCCTGTGAGGGCTCTGACCAGAGCTTCTGCGAGAGATGATCAAGGCAATGGTCCACAGATACTGTCCTTCTAGCCACCCGGGCAAGATCTGCCTCGTCCTCCTACCCCCAGTCTCCGGGAAAGGGCCCATTTGACTTATCTGCCTGCCTTTAGGCCATTCTCAGAAGGCTCAGGATTGGCCTCAGGGAGCGCCTGTCCACAGGGTTTGTCACAGGCGTGGTTGGTGCCTCAGAAAAGGAGCTTGGGGGGCGGTGGGGAAGGGTGGGAATCTGGGGCAAGCTTTCTCTCAGGGAAAGGGCATCCGCTGGGACCTGCCCGGCGGCCTGCTGTTGGCCTTGTGCTTCCCAGGACCTCATCCACCTCATCCCTTCAGAGGCCCTTTCCCAAGCGGCTGCTGTGGGAGCCAGTCTGTTCTCTGCTCTAATGACGTTGTAATTATGTCAGCAGCACCTACTAGAAAGGGGAGCACCACAGACTTTATTGCTTACCCTCAGAATGCCTCTCTCTGTGTTGTCCAACCAGAGGCCAGGAGAACGTTTGGGGTCACCCATATGCCTATTTTAGGCCAGAATCCTGGCCCTCAGATGCCCCACTGATGGCGGTTACAGTCAGCCAAGTCTGCCCGTGGTGGCAGAAGGAGGGTCACACAGTGGTGGGGCCAAGCCATGTTCACCGGGCTCGCGTCTTAGACACGTGTCCCCTCCCTGCGGCGCCTGTGCTTCTTTCAGCCCAGGTGGCTTAGGGCTTCTCCACCCTGAGGAGGACGAGGACAAGGACGCATGGGGAAGCAGAGGACGAGGACAAGGACGCATGGGGAAGCAGGTGCAGAGTGCTGGGACGGGGTTTCCCGGGGGAGGGGGGATCGCAGGCTCAACGAGGGGTGGGAGGCCAGAGTGGGGAGGAGAAGGCCGGGAGGAGGGGGGTAGGGGGAGGAGTGGGAGGGGAAAGGGGGAGGCCCAGGGGAGGGAGGGGAAGGACGGAAGGAGAAGGAGGGAAGGAGGGAGGAGAAGAGGTGGAAGGGGGGAGGAGAGAGGGGAGAAGGAGGTGGAGAGGAGGGGAGGGTTGGGTCAGCCCGGAAAGTGGGCGGCGGCCTAGAGCCGCGGGATGCTGTGTGACGAGGGGCGGGCCCGCTGGTGTGGCCGATGAGCCCGTAATGAAGCCGGGCGCCTGGGCCCCCTTTGTTCCCGGGAAACCATTTAAAAAGCCCCTTCCTCAGCCCCCATGCGGGGCGAGAGGGGACAATGGCCGGCTGCACAGTGGGCCGAGCGGAACGCCCCCTTTAGAGAGGCCTTTCCAGCCGCGGGGCCCGGGCTCAGAAGCTCGGGGCGCCGCGAGGCCGGGGCTCAGCCCGCGGGCGCGCTCTGCCCTTTGGGGGCCACGAGGCCACCGCTGAAACAACAACCGGGGTTGGAAAAAAAATGCGCCGGTGGCGGGAAGGCTCGGGCCCTGTGGGTCCTTAACAGATGGCCGGAGTGCCTTCCCGGTCACCCACCTGGCACCAGGGGACTGAGGCGCGCACGCCACCGTGGGACGCATCGTTGCCTTACCCTGAATGCCACTGTGGCGCATTCCTGGTCTTTGCAATTATTGGGAAATGAGAGGATCTCCCCCCACCACTACGGTTTTTCTCCCCTCCCCCATCCCTTCGTTTTTCTTCCAGGCATGGAATTATCTACTTTAGCAGCTCAAAAGACATTCCATTCCCATGACAGAAACAGAAACGGTGATGCTGGCCCTACCGGAGCCCTCTCTCTTACAGGGAGATTCAGGCAATAAGTCAAAATGAATGAAAATTTTAAAATAGCATTTCTTTGGCTTTTAACAGTGTACTTATTTTCAAAGTGCCAATAACTGTTTCTTGATGTCCTTCAGAAAAGAACCTATCTCAGGAAGGCTGGGTGGCTCTCCTAAGTGCCTGCCTTCAGCTCAGGTCATGATCCCAGGGTCCTGGGATCCAGCCCGACATCGGGCTCCCTGCTCTGGGGGACACCTGCTTCTCCCTCTCCCACTCCCCCCTGCTTGTGTTTCCTCTCTTGCTGTCTCTCTCTGTCAAATGAATAAATAAAATCTTAAAAAGAAAAGAACCCATCTCAAATGTGGAATAACAATGGTGAATTTTATTCCTTAACGATATTCCTAAAGAAAAGAAAAAAAGAATTGAGGAGACTCATTTTGAACCCCCTCTCAGCCCTAAAGTTCCTTAAGTCTATCAGTGTACAGAGGCTGACAGATTTTAAAACAGAGTGAGGAAAATCCTGTCACGGCGACAACTATCTCTCTACCAGCTACCCATCCTATTCTGTTTGGTACTCTGTTTCCCCAGACCCACAACTTACATCTGTTCCAGAAGCAATGACGTACTCACCTTGGCTCACCCAAGGCAGATGGACATCAGTGCATGCCAGCATATCTGGAAAAGTTTGATCAAAAACACTCTCAATAAAGTGTAGTCCAACAGGAGACACTAAACTGGAAAAGAATGGAAGATCAGGGGGTATATTCCCACTAGAAAACAAAATAGTCTACAAGTCTGAACTCCTCTTTAAACAAAACCATCTAGGGCTTTCATCCCTAAATGTGTTGCAGTTTACACCCAGGGTGGAGGATGGAGGGTATCTTAACAAGTCATTGTTTCCAGTAAGGGTTGTTTTGGGCCTCTCAAATCATGACTCTGGCACGTCACATTGCATAGGTATTTTTCATAGTTCACTGGGTCTAATGGGTCTGAGGGTATTTAAGGCTGCCCTAGAGAGGAGCCCAGGGACATGGTGATTAGGGGGCTTCTGTAGGAAGTGCAATGGTAGGGACAATGGGCCAATTACCAGCAAAGCCAGCGGTCTCCCTTGGAGAGGTTAAGGAGGAGAGCACATGGCCTTTGAGCTACCATGTCATCTGTCCTGGGGCTTAATCAAGTTATCATATCACCCCGGTGCCTCCAGGCCTCCATCCATCGATTTGAATGAAGACAAAAATTTGCAGACAAATTTCTAGCAGCAGGAAGTTGGAGCTCTCCTGCAAGGCTGGATGAAAAGCACCTGTAACCTTGTCGGCCTCGGCCAGCTCCTGCTGGGAGCTGCTTCTGGCTGCAGCCTGCTGGCTTCAGAGCCTGCCTGTCAGCAGGGGATGCTATTATGTGCTTCCAGAGAATGCCCTGGAGCAGCCTCCGCTGTGGCCAGGACAACACAATGTGGCCAGCTCCCCGTAAATGGGTAGGTAGGCTCTGTCCCCTTCCTTTTGATACTGGCCTGGAGTCATATTTAAGTTAAGGCCTGGCTGGCGTGCAGCAACAGGCATGATGGCACGAAGAGGGTATTTGTGTTTCTCCCTTTCTGGGGGGAGTGTGAGAGATGGGGAGCCCTCCAGAATGCCATCAGAGCCAGACCTCTGCTTTACTCTGAGCAGCCTGTCTCTGTGAAATTCACAGATGTAATTTACATCCAGTCTGCAGGGGGGGAAGGAAGAGGAGTTGGATGTAGTAGGTGGATTATTGGTAAGCATGGTGAAATTTGTGCTTCAGGCTTAGCTCTAGGACTTGGGCAAGTGGCTTCACTTCTTTTTGTGATAGTTACTTCACTGGTAAGATGGGAATAATGATCCTGGTAGTTCCCCGCTTAGCAGGTTACAGGCCAATGTGCCAATAGATGCTGCTCAGTAATGAAGAAACCTTAATATCACATTATCAGTGCCTCTAAAGCCCTTCCAGCATCAATGCCCTATGATTTGATGTACCAAAGAGGAGTAGGAGAAGAGGAGCATTATTAATTAGCATTAATGTAATAGCATTCCATCCCGAGAATAAGTAGATTACCGAATGTGAATTTCATACTCATTAGCAGGAAACACCAGAGGATATGACTTTTAACCCTGTGTGGGGCTTGTTGATCTGATCAAAATCAACTTTTCTGACGTCCACAGAAAACTGGACTTTTTGACATTTTGATGGAGGGCTAATAGCCTTAAAAAAGTATAGTGGCCAATAAATCACTCTTTCCCCTGCGCTTCAGACTGTGTTTATATTCTACAGGTACTTTGTAACAGGGGATATCAACCTTGAACCCAGTGGCTGCTCAGCCTGTGTCCTCATTTATAAAACCAGTCACACTTGTGTACCTCTCTAACTCATGGGAGCATTGCTAGAATCAACTGGTTAACAGGTGAGAAGGTTCTTTGTCAATAAAGTGGAAGGTGCTAGATGAGTTTATATTGAGCAGATGCACACGCGCGCACACACACACACACACACACACCTGTTATTGTAGACCTGACTCCATTGATCCAGTGTCAGAGATGATCTGGCTTAAAAGAAGATTCTTCATTCGGAGTTAACAACTGGCAGCTCCCTCGGAACCAAAAGATCCAAGGTGCCTCAGTGACTCCCATCTCCCGAGGAATGGCCCTGCGGGTGTAGGCAGAGCAGGGGCACTGGTGACCAAACACAGATAATCAGACAGCAAAAAGCTAAAATACGGACTGAGCGCTCTTCATTCTTTACTTTCCAGTTTGCCCAAACGTCACAAGAGGTCCTGCCCCATGATTTTGCTTCTGCCATCATCTGTCCGTCTTCTCTGCCTGTGAACTCTGTCTCATCCTTTGAGGCCCTATGCAGTGTCACCTTGGTGAAGCCCCAGTCTTCAGACTCTTAGCCCCGTCAGAGCTTACTGTCCCCACAGTGAAGCATTGTCTTGTCCTTTGCCCCATCGGTCTGTTTTTTATTAGCGTTCTCTGTGTGCGCTCCTCTCTCCCTGCTTATTCGGAGCTTCTCCAGGGCAGAAACCATGCCTGATTCCTCTTGGGGACCCCGTCCCTGGTACAGGGATCTGATGCATGGTAACTAATGTATTCAATGTGGAATTGCATTATCCCCACTCAGTGTGTCGGAGAGTGACATGAAGGGATAGCGGAAGGGGAGAACAAGATGAACTCTTTTTTCAGGTTTTTTGAAACCAAATCCATTTTTGGATTATAATATAGTTCATCTGCTTTGCATCTTCTCTTTGTGAGCGTGGTTCAGGGTTCAGACAGAGATGTGGACAGACAATTTTGGGATCTTCCTTCTCGCTTTTTCCCTTTAAGCATTTACCCTCTTTCTCTTCACCATCCTGGTGTCTTTGGTTTCCAGACAAGAAAGATTGTTTTTATCACCAATGCCCATTCCCGCCCCTCACTGCACTACACATTGTATCCATTGTATCTGGCATCAGCTAAAATCTGCAGATATGGACCTTGGCTCTTCAGAGCACGAACTTTCCCTCATATTCTATCTGCTTTCGGTCACTCAGTGTGATCTTTCTCAACTGTGATCAGAAAGCGGAAGTTGATTGTATTTAACTTAACCACTAGAAAATGAACGATATGTTTCTTTTTATTAAGAATGGGAGAATTTCAGGACTTTCAGAATTACAAAGAGTTTGCTAGGTGGGACAGCCCTAAAAGATACGTTTCCCCGAATTTTATCCAGGGATAAATCTCCGCGAATCCCACTGCGCTGTATTGCTCTCTGTGACAGAGCGTTCACTACGGCATAAAGCAGCCCACTCCATTTAAGACAATCTGACCGTTTGAAATATCTCCTTTTGATATGCTCAAAACGTCTTCACATCAGCTTTTGCTCCTGCATTCCAGTTCCAACCCTCAGGGCCACACAGAATGAGCCTGACACCCCCCTACCCCCCCACCCCCCGCCGCAAAGTGTCACTGAGCCCTCAGATAGGGGATGCAGCTTCAGCTCCCCCAACCAGTGTTTGTGGTGCTGGTTTCTAGTACCCACATGATTCTGATCTCCTTTTCTCAAGTAGGATCCTGTCCCTACCTAGCTTCCTTAACATGCGATGTCCAGAAAGGGCCTGATACTTGGGGTAAGTAAGGTCTGGGCAGCCTAGAGGTCCCCTTTCTTTCCACAGGCACCTTGTGTCCCATTGGTGTACTTCCCAGTCAGTCACGTTGCAATTGGCTCTTATGAAGCTGGTGGTCAGTAAGGGCCCGGGGGTCCTTTTGCTGCCTTCAAAGAAGCGTGGCTTCAAGCCTCAGAGGATCTGCCATCATCAAGCCTGTCTTGCCCTGAGGCTTCCCTGGCCCTCTGAACGTGTGTGATGGCTCCCGTTCAGGTCGTGGTCCGCATAGCCCCTTCTAGACAAGATACCGGACAGAAACTTCTAGTTTGTAGAACAGTTTCTGTATCACCTCACTGGGGCCATTGGAATACGCAGTATCACTGAATGACGTGTGCAGAGGAGGCTGTAATAGTCCCATTTAACAGAAGAAGCTGAGGGTGCGGGTGGGGTCTGGGCTCCTGGGAATAGGGACAAAGGACAATGAAAATCCGTGGAACACTCCCTGTATTTATCACAAAACCCTTTTCTCAACAGTTGGGAAGTTTCAGGCTTCCATTCAGATATGACTCTGAGCCATCCTCTGGGTATACTTTTTTTTTTCCCCTCAGGGTCTTTTTGGATATAAGCGATCTAAAGGAACCCCCTATCCCCTCACCCCCAGCCCCAAGCGGTGTGGTACAGCTCCAGGCCACTTTCCAAGAAATTACTTCTGGAATCATTGGCCTCCAGCCCCAAACAAAAGCTCAGGTATGGAAGCATGGCACGCCCCTGACCTTTCACATCCCCAGAGCCAAGCTGCGGGGAGGAGGGGGCCTCCGCACAAAAGGGTCTGAGGAGTGACCCGGCCTGCCTCAGCTACCTGCTGTTCCCCACAATGGGGCCCCTGAGGCCCCGGTTGCCTCTGGAGGCAAGAGAAAAGGGCCCAGATAATGACAGGCTCAGCTACCGCTGCTCTCTTCAGAGAGAGGAGAAGAGGGAGGCGGCCAAACCTCCCGGATAATAAAGAAGTAACAAATGAGGAATAAAAGCTTATGGAAGACATCTTAACCCAGGGATGAAAAAAATGTCAACATCTGTGAGGCTTTCTGCACCAGCAGACCCAGGGCCTAATGAAAACCCCCGAAAAGCCATTCACTGGCGCAGAGGCAAAAAGGCTACATCTTTCTCTGGGGGCGTCGAGGGTTCCGTGAGGCCGCCTTCCCCACTCGGCCGCTGCTGCCCCGGGCGCTCATGTTCATCTTCAGCTTTATGAAGGAACCAGGGGCTGGAGGAGAATGGAGTTCCCGGACCCTCTTTACCGCAAAGGTGGCCGCGAGGTGGGTGGATTTGGGAGTGGGGCGAGGTATCTGCCCGTGAGGCAAGGAAGAAAGCCAGGGGAATTAGAGAAAACGCTGTTTAACAAGGGTCTCTTTTGACTGGGGCCTTTAGGAAGGATGCAGCCCCCGGGAAAAGTAATCCTCTTAGCACTACTTATGTGTGTGTACAAAACAGGGAAATCGAATCTGAATGTCCTCATTGCATTTGCTAAAATACCTAATGAAAACACAAAGATTTCTTATTCTGATCTTCACCTTTCATTCAGAAGATGGAGAGTGGCAGATGTTTGCTTGGAAGACTGATTTAAAAAATTCAAACTGGGAATCTGGGCTGGGGGGAGGAGCTGACCCTCCACTCTCTTTCCAGGGGGTGTGAGCCCTTGTATCTTCCCCTGGGGTTTTCTACACCCTCCGGCCTGGGGCCTTCCTGGTGCTGGTGTGATTTTATTTGGAGGGTTTGGGCTGTATGTTTACTCCTGGAAAGTCTCTCCGGAGGCCTCAGTGAGAGAAATCTCAAATCCTGGCCAACAGAGGCAGCTCCCTGAGACGAGCAGGCAGCTTGGCCCAGACAGAAATGTGCTCTCAAATTTGTGATTGTTTTGCTCTTGGGGAACCTTGTACTCTGGCAGGAGCACTCTGAGATGGTCCTCCCTACACTCACACACTCACCACCCCCCATGCCTTCCCACACCTACACACAGGTGTGCCTTCCCCTCCACACACACAGACACGCGCATACGCATGTAACAACCCATCCCGCTTACTCCTGTGTCCGTGCATCCTTGCGGTTACAAACACACACACAACATCCCCACCCCCAAATACGGCACCCACCCACCCTCTCCCGGTTTGAACTGGTTTAGGTAGCCTACGGACAAATGTCTTCTTAACCATTCCCTGGGCACATCTGCTATGGTGGTTTTTTTTTTTTTAATCAAATGTTTCAATTATAATTTGGCTCTAGAATGAAGCAAGATGCAAATGAGGGTAAGTAAAATGTTCTGGAGATTGCCAAGAAGACTTTACCTACACTAAAATAGGAAAGTGCCTTGTTATTTCTCCTTTGGTATGCTAGGGAGCTATTTGAAGTTCAAAACGATCACTTGCTGTTGCATTACAAAAGGAACAAAGGAAGGCAAGGTGAAGGGGGCAGTCTCGGAAAGGCCTATTATGGCTCCAGGTCTGGTTCAGGCTGTTCAACTGTGGGTCAGCACTGTGGTCCTAGGCTGCCAGGGCAGAGAGTGAGCTCCCAGGCTCTCAAAGTATTCAAGCAGTGGTCTGTGAACCCGCTGTCCTCTGTCATCGTCAATTGGGTGGGAGTCCTACGCTCGATGTGCAGCTGAAGTGGATGAACTCTGATGTCTTGTGTAATCCTAATATTAACAATAATATCATTAGAAACACTAATGATGTGCTTCCAAGACTTTAAAGGATTATTTCATTTAATTTTCACGGCTCTATTCTGTACACTCTCTCATGCCTATTTTGTAGTTGCGGACACAAGACTGGAGGAGTTGGGGGCAGGGCTGGTATCAACAGAGCCAGCATTCATACCCAGACCCATCTGACACCAAGCTTAGGCTACTGACCTCGAACCACAAGGCCTCTTAAGAGAACTTGATTCTGAATAATTTTCTGTTTCCTTGTCTTGGTCAGTAGGAGGGGATTGACCGTGTCCCACCCGGCTCATCCCATTTTACCACAAGGTCTCTCCTTTCCAGTCTCTTGGAGGAATGAGGGAAACCGGGGAATGTCCTGTGCTGGCGGGAGGCTTCCTTAGGCTGGGCAGGGTTCGACACCAGCTGCCAGGCCCCAGACATTTAGGTGGTCCGACATTGCGCCTCCCCTGCAGCGGAAGGGCCCCCAAATCAGGTGCTCCATCCATGGGCCAACCTCTTTCAGCAGGTACTTACTTGAAGGCATTGGCTTCACTGAGGAGAATGGCAGCTCTCCTGGTCTTTGCACACCTTCTGAGAAACATACCTCCTCATTCCTCAGGTCCCCTCTCGTGAGCTGAGAATATGGCCCACTTAGACACCTATGATCGTCTTTGTATCCACCATACCTGATGTTCCAAGGGGTCAGGGAGCCATAGTCAAGGCTGGAACCTTTAGGGATCATTGGATCTAAATCCCTATGGTGTCTTTGACACGACTCCCCTCAAGAGGCCAATCTCAGTTGCCCTCTTCCTAAGGGCAGACTGGACTTAGTGACGAGCCCACTGGGGAACAGGGCAGACCTGATGGATGTCACTTCCAAGATGAGGTTCTAAAAAGACGGGAGCTTCTGTCTTGGGCTCTCTGTCCCCCTTTCCCTCGAATCACTTGCTCTGGCGAGAGCCAGCTGCCAGGCTGTGCAGCAGCCTCCGGAGAAGCCTGCCAGCAGTGGCATAAAGGAGCATGACAATGGTCTTCTGAGCCTGCCTGTAGCCTCGGAGTGACCCTGGGAGCAGCTCCTCCCTCAGCGGGGTTCCAGCTGCCCGCAGCAGCCCTTGTGGACTATTTACTGCAACCTCGGGAGACACTGTGAGCCAAAGCTTCCCGGCCCACAGAAACCATAAGACCACGGAGACCGTGGCTGGAGCCGCGACCTCTGGGGGGGCAGCTGGTCCACAGCACTTCCGCACAGATCACTTGGGAGAATGGAGGCACCGTGGGGGGATTCACTCACCCGTCTTCACAAATGACAACTCAGTTCTTGAAATGAATGCAGATATCTCGATCTCTTGTCTAGTGCTCTTTGCACTACGTCAGACCACCCGCACCCCCACTCCCCGCTAAGGGACCAGGAGAGTGTAATCTGACAGACCTCTGCCTGCCCGGGAGCCTGGGGCTTTGTGTTCTGAGCAGGTGGGACACCCAGGGTTTGGGGGGGTTGGGGACACAGGGTCCCCCGTGGGGCTGTTTGAGAGGGTAAGAGCCCCCGCATCTGCCCCCCTTCCCAGGACTTGTGCCTTGGCCCATGTGGGAAGTCCAGCCCACACATATGAATTTTGAATTTAATACAGAACTTACCACCCAGAAATGACTGTGTGAAGTAAGTGTAATTTGCCTGTGTTTATTTTTTTATTATGAACTTAAGCAAAGTTTATGGAAAAAAAGGAACCCGGTGATCACGAAACAGAGCTATTTACATCTCTCCAAATTCTCTTTGTTCGTGTTCTTTGCACAGCTGTAATGGCCTGCGTAGACCGTTAAGAGTTTTGCTTTCCTCACTCAGCAAGTGTCCGTTGTCCCCCAGGGGTCCTGCGGGGTGGGGAACTCCAAGCCTGCTGGGCCTGGCACTCACCCAGACCGCCCTCCTGGTGGCCCAGTTCACCCCCTTGCCATGGGCTTCCAGACCCAGCCCTTGAAGCCTGGGGCAGTCTTTGGAACACATTGCATGGCACCGCCTGGAGTCTTGGTGCCCTCTGACTCCGCTGTGGGCCTGTGGGCTGGTCTCCCAGCCCCCCTGTACTGTAGGGGCAGGCAGACGGTGTTCCTGGCTGCTGCACAGTCTGGCTGTGGTTGAGGGACCTGGGCTGTCACTGCTAGGGGTGACTTTATATCCCTAGCTCACGGGGCCTAGGTTTTCAGCGTGGACTACCCCTCCACCCACGTCTGAACCACTGGGCAGGGGGCTGGGTAGTGTGGGTGGCTGGGCCCTCACCCTGTCCTTCTGAATCTGGAGAAGGGCCTAGGAATCTGCATTCCTACAAGGCCGTACCCCCCACCCAACCCCGGGCAAGGCTGGGACTCAGCACAATTGAGACTCTGGTTCTGCACCTGCCTCTTGGGTACAATACGCAGCTCTGAGAACTGCTGATGGCCTTGCAAGCTTTAGAGAGACAGACAAGAACAGCACTTGAGTCTCTGACCTGAGCCCTTGCCTGGACTGGGTCTTCCTGCCACCACAGGTGTCTCCTTGCTGTCCCCCTTCATCTCTGGCCATGACCCATTTTCACCTAGAGTAACAGGAGTTTGGAAGAATCCAGGATGTCATTGTTACTGGCTCCCTGGCTTCTTGTTGGAGGCCTTGGGAATGGCTTCCCAGGGAGGGACTGGCAATTATTGGCCCAAATAAGGGCTCTTGGTTCACTCTTGGTCTCTGCGAGTTGGTTTTATGTTCACTGTCCCCTGCTGGTAGCAGGGACCTTGGTGAAGTCTGAAGCCACACTGGAGGGCTGAGCTCCCATTGTACCCTCCCTCTCTCACTGTCCAGGCCCACTGGCTCCATGGGGCCAGGTCCCCAGGGCTTCTGTTCATGGCTGCCCTTGTGCAGAACGAGCCTGGCCTTCACACAACGTCCTACACCCCTCTGTGAGGCTGGTGGCTCCCGGCCCCGGGCCTCAGTGGCCCCAGCTGTAACCTGAGAGGTTCTGAGTACTCGGTCTGCGAAGTCTTTTCCAGCCCTGAGGTTCTGTGGTATCTGCTGCAGACAGAGGTCTCTCAGTACCTCCCCGATCCTGCCCCAGACGTGACCCCTTCCCCTCCCTGAGGATGCCAGGACCCATGGTGTTCACAGCGTGGGCCATTCCTCCGTCAGGGGAGAAAAAACAAGGGTCCAGACCCCAAGTCCTGTGAAATCCAAGCCTACGAAAGCGTCAGTCAACGGGAGGGAGATGCAGGCTGGAGAGCTTGGAAGGTGCAAGCAGGTCTGCAGCCGTCTGTTTCCTTCTGCACCCCACCTGCCCTCTGAGTGTGGCTGGGGTCACCGGGCTGTAGCCAGCTCCCAGCTTTGTAGCTCTGCTTTGAGGCCTGGGATGTCTGGAACCCGCGCTCCCCCTCCACCCCCGCACGCAGGCATTTCTCCAAACTGCCTGCCCCCGAGGAAGAGCCCCGCCAGCCATGGAACCCAAGGAGGATGCACAGTGGGAGATGCGGTTGGAATCTAAACACAGCCTTCATGGAGGACCGGAAGTGCGACGCACACAGGCACAGGCACGAGCCCGCCACCCTAACGGCTGTCCTCCCCTGTGTGCAGAGAGACTCACCCGCAGCCTGGAAATACCACCCTGGCGTCCCATGTGTCACCTGCCACCCTCCTCTCCACCCTTGCTTCCCCGTGCCGCAGGCAGGATGGCTTCGGCTGTTGACATTTCGGGGCCTGTGCGATGGCGCTCAGGCGAGCAGTTATTATTAACACTCTGGGCGATCTGTCCCTGCCGTCCCCCTTCGTGTATCCCTTCCCTACCTCTCCGGTTGCCCAGACCCCTTAGCTGCCCTTTGCAAGCCGTCGTCCATCCACACAGGTCCCAAGGAAGGAAGCCACTTGGAAACAGGAGCTGCTCACCTTCAGCCTCGGGGGCCCAGGCTGAGGACAGATAGGACCCCATGAGTGACGGGCTGTGACCGTTCCGTTAATCAGATACTGAGTTGCATAGCCGGGGACTGTCTTGTAAGTCCTGACCCGGACATACTGTAGCAGTAAACACCACAACAGTGTGGATGGAAGAGGCTCCCATGAATGGGAAGGGAAAGCCAGGACCTGATCTGACCCCGAGGACCAGAACAGAGGGAAGGGGGACAAGGCTGACTCTCCCCAGCCCCCAAAAGATAATCCTAAAATGTGATTATCACAAACATGTGATCAGGGCTGGGACTGATGAGGTGCTTCTGGGTCTGGCTCTGCCATTGGCTGGCTGAGCGATGCTGGGCTAGTCATATGCTACTGCCGGGCCTCACTTTCCCTCTTTGTAAAATGTCAGGAGCCCCGGATGGACAGCAGAGAGCTGCCCCGGCCTTCATGTTCTGTGTTTTATTTCTGTTGTGTAAGCGTGCAGTTCCCAAAAGGATGTCTTTGGGACAGGGAGTGGCTGAGAAGACGGGAAGGAGGGGAGGGTCTCAATGGCCAGTGTGCCCAGGAAGGCATTTCCAGGGGCAGAGGATTGTGTTTTCCGCTCTAGAACGGAGGAGACAACCTCGGAGAAGCCAGCTGCAGTGTGGGTAGGCTGGGGCTCAGGCAGTATTTTGTGTTTCTCTTTCTATAGAACCATCCCTGCCCTTCCCCCCACCCCCCTGCCCCCGCTCCCCCTTCTCGAAACTCTGGCTGCCGCCCTCTCAGTCCATTCTGAGTCAATTCCTCCATGGGGCCTTCCCTGAGGCTCCCAGCTCCCAAACAGAGCGGTGACTCCTCCCACCGGAGCCCCTGTAGCACTTTGTCTCCCCTTCTCTTGCCCCCTTAACTTCTCCTTAAGACCAGAGACAGTCTCCCAGCCCTGGCGGACTGGAGTCCCTTGAAGGCTGGGGCTCCGATGTGTTTTCGTCTCCCAGCCCAGCACAGTGATGGCGCACGACAGGTGCAACTGAGTACAGAATTGAAGTCACTCCGAGGGTCCTCGGCCTCGCAGGGCAGGTCCCCCAATTCTGCTATATGTCCCCTGCCTCCAGCAGATCTCTGAGTAGCTAGAGCCAGCACCTAGAGCTCGCGTTCCCGTACGTGGAAGCACCTGCCCCAGACGACAGGAGGTGAGAAGGAACCTGTGCTTTTGGCGATGCCGGGGGTGGGGGGCCCCTCGGGTGCAGGGGCCCCCAGACCGGGCAGGAGAGTGGGGTGTGCAGCTTGCTTGTGGAGAAGAGCTTGTTGAGTACACGGACAACTCTGACCCTCTGAGCTGTCTAGACTGTACGCAGCCCCTCCGTCTTCCACGTCTTGCTTCCACCTTCAGCTGTGGGAGGCCAGAAGCAGCCGGTGGGTCGTTCTCATGGTCCACGGCCCCTTCACTTCCTGTTCGAAGCCCAGAGAGGACAAGGATGGAGTACGGTTGAAGCCTGCCCTGGGACCTAGCTCTGTGCAAGGCACACAGAAGGGACTCAATGAAGAAGGTTTTGAGCTAGATGGAATCTATCCTTGCAATTCACGCCATGACTGTTACACTTTAAAAAAGGACTTCGGTGCTCAGGCGGCAGGTCCAGCCCCATTTCAGGCCTGGGGCTGCCTGCAAATCCATTAAGGGATTTGTTCTGAGCCCCACTGAGCCATCTGCCCATGCTCACTGTGTTTCCCGTGGCTTCTCCCACCACAGGGAGACTCTGCAGAGGCTGTGTGCCCTCGGGAGGTGCTGGCACGGGAGCCCTAAGACAGAGGGTGGGGATTTGGAGCCAAAGAGGCCTGAGTTCGAATTCTGACTCCCTGTCCTCTTGTGTATTGCCCTGGCAATGATTTTGCTGTTTCCCACCTTTGCTTTTCTTACTTATAAAAGGGGGACAACATCCCTCGCCCCCCCAGCCCCCTGCAGAGTTGTTGTCATGTTTAAAATGAGATAATGTCTGGCAAATGCTGGGTACGCAGTAGGTGCTCAAGAAATGTCACACCAGTGACTACCCTCGCCTCTTGGGTGGAGGAGGGGTTAAGATTCATCCCCGTGGGGACTAGTGAGGTAGTTCCTCAGCTCTGATGACATCTGTATGCCCCCCAGTTGTCCGGTTGGAGGTTGCTCTGGGCAGAAAGTCAGAGGGAAATTTGTCTTGTGAGGAGCTGGGCTTCATTCCACTTTCCTGCTGCTGTGGCCTGAGAGGTTCCAAGGAAACTTGCCCTGGGGCCTTCTCCGGCAGAGTCCAGATAACCTGGGTCCTTCCCTGACCAGCTGTGGGACCTGGGGCAGCTTCTTCTTCCCTGGGTGTGGGCAAGGTCACCCCTGTGTCATCTGCAGCTTGGGGCCATGCAAGATTCCTGTAAGAAGCTTCTACCTGGTGAGGCACTGTGCAGACACGGTGGGGGGCGGGGGACGGGGGCGGGGGGGCGGGAGGGGGCACCATGTTTTCACTGGGATCACCATTGTTTTCTTAAAGAAACTTTAAGAAGCCAAAGAGTTTGCACCAAGTCTTGGTTCAAAACTCTTTTTTTAAGCAGCAGAAAATAGGAGGGAGTGAGGTTAAAAAGAAAAAAAGAATTCAAGCCAACAGCTCCGGCTCTGTTTTCAGCCAAATAGAGGAAAGAAGTGAGTAGCAGAGATTTGTTTCCAAGGGAGCTCGTCGGAGCCAAGAAGAGCTCCTGCCAACCCAGCCGGGACCTGGGGCCAGTTGGCTCCTCAAGGGGGGTGGTCAGTGCCCTGCCTGCACTCCCTGACCCCATTTCTCCCACTGTGCTTTAGACGGGGCTCTCTGGTGCGTGGGTGGTGGAGCCAAGAGGCCTCTAGGTCCAGCAGTCTGGGCTGGGTCTGTTTCTACTCCTCCTGGGAGCCTTGAGGGAGGGTAAGGAGAAGAAAAACCAAACTCGCTTGCTGTGTGTATGACTCTAAGGCTTAACCAAACACCCTCTGGTGAGGGCCTGGCTCTCATTTGGGCCGGGGTTGGGGGCACTGCAGGGTGAGGGGTGGCTGGGAGGTTGTAGAGGGTGATGGGAGTGGGCCTGGGGAGGGGGTGCTGGGCAGGAGGTGACGCTTCTCCAGCTTTCCCTCCCCGCTGCCGAGCTGGCCCGGTTTCTCTCGCTTGAACCTTCCTCTTAATCTCTGACCAGGTGATTTGTTTCCCCACCACCGTTTCCTGCCTTTCTCAGCCGTCCTCCAGCCCCCGTTGCACAGCTGTCTCTGGGAACACAGGCAAAGCCCCGGAGTCCACCCCTGGCTGTTCTTGGCCACCCGCAGAGGTTGGGGCTGGTGTTCGCTGGCTGCCTGCCGGCAGGGGGGAAGAGAAGAGGGGGTTGCTGACCACCCTAGCACAGGCGTGGGGCATTTCTCTTGGGTGCAGTTGGGGTGGAGGCCTTCACCTGAGCTGTTGGGAAGTCCTGACAGCTGTCAGAGGCCCAATTAGAAAAGGAAGAGCGGGGAATAGGTCAGACCTGTTTGGGGGTGGCTGCCACCAGCCGCCAGTGAAACCTTACCTGGGCCCAGCTGTGGGTGCTGAGGGAGGGGGAAGTGGCTGGCAAGGGGCTTTCCCCCATCAGCTCTGCCGGCCCACATGCCTGACCACTGGCCAGCAAGTGCGCTACAGTGGGCAGGCTGTGCCTGACCTTGGCTGCTTTTCACCACAGTGTGAAAAGATAAGTGGAGTTGGCAGGAAGGGCTGGTTTCGGGGCAGGAGGTGGATGTGCCCTTGGTCCTGTGGGGGAACCAGGTTAACTGGCCCACATACACCTTATGGGGAGGAGGTCAGAAACTATAGGCATTTGACTGTCAGCCACTCTGACAGTCTTCTATAGAACCATCCCTGCCCTTCCCCCCACCCCCCTGCCCCCGCTCCCCCTTCTCGAAACTCTGGCTGCCGCCCTCTCAGTCCATTCTGAGTCAATTCCTCCATGGGGCCTATTTTACAGATGGGCAAACTGAGTCCCAGAGGGGAGAAGGGATCTACAAGGTAACAGAGTATGTACTAGGACCCAGGCCTCATGGCGTGTCAACCCTGTGTTCTCTCTCTCACCCCCTGTTGACTCTTCCCCAACCAAACAAATCCAGGGGCCCTAGTGTACTGGTGGGCCAAAGGGTTGTGAGCCAGCTGATTGGAGCAGGGGTACGCTTTCTCACAGAAAAAGAAGTGTTTTGTGATCAACTGTGTCCCCCAGTGCCCAAGGCCCCTCCTCTCATGCATAAGTCAGACTGTACTTTCTCAAGAAGGATTTTCCTCCTCTGGTTCATTTCTAGGTGTTGGAAATGCAGGTAAGGTGACCATCAGTGCACACTCAAGGACACAGGAGGGGTGAGAATCTTTGGGGTGAGAGAGGCATCTCATGGGTGTCCGTTTTCAGGACGGGTTCCTTGCTTCTGGACTCTCTCTCTCTCCCCGCGTCAGAATGTATATACTCTCCAGGAACATTTGCTTTCTGATGCCTGGTGCCATCTCCAGTGGGGAGCAGGGAGGCAGGGAGGGATGGAGTGAGGGAGGACCTAGGGATAGAGTCTGAGAGAGCAATTGACATGAGGGCTTCACGTGGTGGGGGGGTGGAAAGACCACGTTATTATTATTGTAGTTGTCAATCCCCAGCCCCCCAATATCACACTGCCCTGGCCCTTGTCATCTCTCTCGACTCTAGGCCACAGCCTCCAGACTGGTCTGCCCACTGCCATCTCCCCACTTCCACCTTGAGCAATCCCCTCCTGAGTTCCCCGTTGCTCCACGATAATGTCTAAACTCCTTCACTGCCCCCTTACATAGTTTCTATCTTCTTGTTGCAATAGACCACTTGCTATCCTGCAAATCTTCTCTCAGCCTCAGTCCTCCATCCTTTCCCTGTCTGCCTTCCCCACCCTGCCTCATGCTGACTTCTCCCTCCCTCCCTCATCCAGCCACAGGAAGCTCCTTTCAGTCCTTGGACCCAGCAAGCACATGCCCACCTCTGCACCTGTTGTCCCTCTCTCTGAAGCCTTTCTGTCTAACTACCTCCCCACACCCCACCCCCTCAGGTGAACTCCGACCTTTCCTTTAGAGCTTAACTTCCCTATCTGCTCTCTTAGTACCTGCTGCCCTCTCCTCTCCTCTGTGCCTCTTCTTCCACAGAACCCAAAACAGGGTATTGAAATGGTCAGGAATTTCTCTTTTCACCACATGCTGATGAGTTTCTCAGGGCAGGCCTATCCCTCATTCACTGGATGCCATCCAGTGGTTAGCATTTAGTAAGGTCTTAAGAAAACATTTATTGAGTCAAAATAATCTCTTTCTTACTGGTCTGACAGCTCCTCAAAGGCAGGACCCGCCTCCACACCACCAGGATGTCCAGCGGGATACTGGCCTCACAGATTGCCCACAAATGCTTAGTAAATTGAATTTCAGTGACGCTGCTATTGGAGAGAGTAATCAATAGTGTTTTCTATCTCTAAACAACCCCTGCTTGCAAAAAAAACAAAAACAAAAACAAAAACAAAACCTTATAGGCTGTCTTGGTTAGCAACCATTCTGGGTTTTCAAAGGTGAAAAGCAATTTGCCACAAGCAGAGAATGACAAATAGTCAGGATGGGAGAGGAAGAAGGGAGGGAAGCAATTATGGGAGGGGGGAAGGGAGGAGAGAGGGGGCTGTCAACCCCATCTCCTGAGCCTCCTTCTGCAAGTGAGAAGGAAAACAAAGAAGGGTTATTCTCAGAAAATCCCATTTGCTCCTTAAGAGACCAGAAAAATGCTTTGCCGTTCTGCCCTGTTTAGGTAGCAGTGTCTGTGAGCACCACAGACCCCGACCATGTTGCAGGTGCCGGCCCAGGGTGCAAGGACCTTGGGAGCCACCCAAGGACCCACACATTATTCAACACACAAGTTTTAACAGTATCTCCACAAATATTCAACATCTCCACCAACACTGGGCTGTCGGCAATGAAACGTGAAATTTTCTCTTTTGGTTGTTCAACTGTGTTTGTTGAGCACCTACTTGGTCCCTCCCCTCCTGATGTGTAAATTTAACTGCTGTACCGCCAACTGGCTGCCGGCTGGGCTGCTGCGCTGGTGGCGCGGCTGGAGGACAGGAAGCTCCGTGACAGCCCTGGCTGTTTCCAACTTAAGAATCACCAGTAGCCTCTCTCTCACCAGTAGCTGGCGGCACCCGCTTCCCTCCTGACTCTGGGTGACTGGAGGGTGGGTTTTGGCCCGTGAATGCCAAGCGCCAGACTCGTGTGTGGCAACCAGGGGACCACCCAGCCCCGGGCAACCGGCCTGCTGCGTTTCAGGGTGGGTTATTTTCATGCACTGACTTGTTTTTCCTGGCACTAGGATACGGCGAAGGGAGAGAGATACACTGTGTGTGTGTGTGTGTGTGTGTGTGTGTGTGTAAACAGAAAGTGACATGAGACCAGAACCGTTTACAAGCCATTAAATTGCCCGTCCTAGGCGCCTGGGTGGCTCAGTGGGTTAAAGCCTCTGCCTTCGGCTCGGGTCATGATCCCAGGGTCCTGGGATCGAGTCCCGCATTGGGCTCTCTGCTCAGCAGGGAGCCTGCTTCTTCCTCCCTCTCTCTCTGCCTGCCTCTCCGCCTACTTGTGATCTCTGTCAAATAAATAAATAAAATATTTAAAAAATTTGCCTGTCCTGATAGACACGGGCCCCTCGTGCGTGTGGATATTATGTACAACGCGCGTCTCCCTTCTGGCAGTACCAGCAGCATGCGCCAGCCAAACTTCTGTTCTGAATAATCCTCCAGAGCAGTGTGGGCTGATGACGACCCTGGAGAAGTGCGCATCCCCAGGTGACCAGGGAGTCCTGGGGTCCCCAGGAAGTGGGAGGATCCCTGATGTCCTTTGCTCTGATCCAGCTTATGGGAAGGCCTCCCACTAGCAGGTCTGTCGAATCTGAGCACAGAACACCTCCAGCCATCACAACCCGCTGCCCAAGCCCTTGGTTATTCTTTGTGGGAGAGCTCAGCTTTTGGAAATCTGCCCTCTAATGGTTCCCTCTAAGGCTGTTTGGGATGGGATAAGGTCTGATCCCCTTTCCTGGGACTGCTCTGTGCTGTTGGGAACTAGGTCTCTGGGTTCGGGGTGTCTCTTCAGCTGGTTCTCCTACAACCTGATTTAGACCCCTTTCGCTGGCTGTCCAAGCCCCATTCCCTTTGCTAGAATTGTGGCTCCCAGGTGAGCACTGAGGAGGGGGCCGGAGGGTCCCTTGCATCCTCTGTTGGGCAGGAGGGCCCTTCCACCAAGTGAAAAATGGGGTCATTCCCACCTCCTGCCCTCAGCCTGGTGAGCCACACTGCGTCAGCCACAGGGGCCCTCCCGGAAAGGGTGCTCTGGGGGCTCAGGGTAGAGGGCTGAGGAGAACCCAAGTTTGCCAGCCAGCGGCTCCATTCTCCTGTTCTTCATTTCCCCTGCTCTCATGTGGAAAACGGAAGTGCAAACCCAGGTCGATAAGATTTTACTAACGAGAGGCTGTCATGCGCGTGTTGCCCCTTGGGGACTTTGCAGACATGGTATACTCTAAAGCTTGGAGCCACCATGGAGCTGGGGACAGCAGGGGGTTACTGCCTCCGTACAGGTGAGGAAACGGAGGCTCAGAGGGCTGAGGTGACACGACTGTGGTCCCAGGTAGATGGCAACACCACCCAGGAATAGAGCCCAGGATTTTTGAGGCCAAGTTAAATGCCTTTCTGGTGCCCTGAAACAGCTCAGTCTAGCAGGGGAGAGAAGACTTGCAGAGGATGAAACAACCCGATTTGAACCCTGTGTTCTCTGGCACAAGGTGGACAACCCTGAGGCCGCAGTCATGCCCCTCGTTCCCTTCCACGCAGCACTGTTTAGTTCATGAAGCAGTGGCCAAGAGAAAGGGCTGAGCATAGTGGTCCCCTCTTGGGGCAATGTTCTGGCCCAGAGACCAGAGCCAGGCATGCCCGCCCTGCTGGGGTCTGGGTGAGGCCTATCCGGGATGGTGGCAGGTGCCTGCTCTGTCACTCTCCTCAGTGTCTGGAAGCCTGAGGGCACAAGGACTGGCTGCCTTCCCAGAAAACGTAGGTCACTGTCTGGTCGGTCTGTCCTTGAGCTCAGGCCCAGCTCTGACCCATGGCAGGATCTGGACGGGGAGCAGAGAGCTGGCCTCCTCCTCTCTCCCAGGGAGGAGAGCAGACTCCCAGGCTTGGGAAACCTTTCCCATGAGAACCCCTCTTCTGTAGGAGCCGGGCTACTGGCAGCTGTTCTCTAAGCCAGGCCTCTGGGATCGTCGCTGGGACTGGGGATCCCCAGGGCTGCATGTAGGGGCATCCAGAGTGGGAGGCCAGCCTCTGGAGAGCTCAAAGGAAGGACTATGTTTTTAATGAAGAGGACAGGGCAAGAGTCACCTCCTTCTCCTTGATGAGTGAGTAGCTTCAAAACAGCCCTTCTCCAACCTGAGGAACCACAGGGCCCACAGGGCTGAAGTCAGTCCTTGCTGCTGCCCCCACTTCCCCACTATCTGGGCTTCCCCGGGCTCCTCAGAGCTTCCATGTGGTTGCGATAGCTTGGGGAGGAGACTTATGGATTCCTAGATCTGACCACACTGAGCAGAAAGCCTTTCTCCTGCTGGTGGAAGGGAAGGCTGGCTCTGAGAGGGGTGGGGTTTAAAGAGACAGGCAGATCCTTCAGGAAAAGGTGGGGGGGTGATGTTGATCAGGCTACCACGGGGCACTGAGGCTCTTGTGACTGAGGGACACATGAAAGAAGCAGTCTTGTTCCCAGGACAGTGTCATGCTCCTGTGAGGCCTGGAGATGGAGGGGGCAAGGCAGGGGTCAAGAAGGGAACCATTTCTCCCTCTCTGCCTCTGTTGAATGTGCTGCCTTGAACAAAACCTGTACCAGGTGGGATGAAAAGCCCGGTAGACGTCTAGTTCCAGCTCGGCCAGAGACTGACCGCCAGGGAGGGACTCCATGTTCTTGTCTGGGACAGGAGGTGTTAAAAAAATGTACCCTCTGAAACATTGCTGAGTGTGGGAACTGGATGTGAAAGGGCTTTTTCAGCTGCGAAGTGCTGTAGGCCAGGACTGGTGTCACCAATAGGCCTGGATGAGGTGGCTCTCCTCTCAGGGTGTGTGTGTGTGTGTGTGTGTGTGTGTGTGTGTGTGAGGGGGGTGGGGGTGGGCCAAGGCGGCTGGTGGGGGGGGGCGGTGAGGGTGGGTGGAAGGGGGCGGCAAGGCTGCCCACTGGGATTTTGCATTACTCCTTCCCCACTAGGAGGAGCACTCCACACTTCCAGACACGGGATTTTCTGCGTGGCAGAATAGGAGGGTGGAGTGGACCAGCTGCCAGGCTGGAACCTCCTCCTCCCGCTCCTCTCCGCCCTCCCTCAGGCTTCCCTTAGGGCAAACATCCCAGCAGGACCTTCCATCTCCCTCTGCCCGCCCTCCCTCTGCGCTGGCAGGCTTTCAGAGACAAGGAGGAGGCCAGGCTGCCAGGAAGGGTGGGGCTGCCAGGCATGGCCCAGCCACAGTGTGACCCCGCCAGTCCCGGAAACTCTCCAAGCCTTGGACCTCAGCGGACATCCGGCAACTCAGCGGCAGGGCCTGTTGGGGGGACTGAGTGCGTGTGGGATTCCTCTGAGGTCAGCTTTGCTGGCAACTTCCAGCCTGAGAAAGGAAGAGCCATATTTTATCCTATTCTGGAGTCAGAATTCTTTGTGATATATCTATAGTGTGAACAGAAGTAGTGGGCAGCCTTCAAAAATGCTTCTCATGGGGGCTGTGTGTGTAATCTAGATTTTTTTAATTTAAAGAAATCATAGCCGGGGTGCCTGGGTGGCTCAGTGGGTTAAAGCCTCTGCCTTTGGCTCAGGTCATGATCCCAGGGTCCTGGGATCGAGCCCCACGTCGGGCTCTCTGCTCAGCGGGAAGCCTGCTTCTCTTCCTCTCTCTGCCTACTTGTGATCTCTGTCTGTCAAATAAATAAATAAAATCTTTAAAAAAAAAATTAAGAAGTCATAGCCAACACTTTCTGAAGAGTGTTGACCAAGTACCGGACACTTGCTAAGCGTGTTACCTATATGAATCCTTCAACAACTCAATGAGATGAGAGCATTCTTATGCCTGTTTTATAAATGAAGAAACTGAGGCTCAGGGACAAGTGTCATTTGCCCAAGGTCACATGCGCACTGATTGCTGCAATGTGGAGTCAAACCCAGCCAACTCTGGCTGATTTCAGACCCCAGGGTCTGAAGTTTCTTAGAAGGCAGGAAGCGCAGTCTACTTGTTTCTGTAGAGTGCCGGATACCTGGCAGGTAGCCAATAAAGAAAGATCGATTAGGGCCTGATGTATTTTGGGGAGGGGTCTGTTTCTCTCCCATTACAGTCTGATGAAGTGGCATAAAATAAGTGAAAGTATTTACCTCGGGGGCAAGCATGTACGTAGTAGGTCTACATAAATCTGAAGGCGAGGCCTGGCCTTCCTCCTCTCTACATGATGTAGCTATGCTCACCAATGGTATTTTCAGAGAACATGGCCTCCCCTGGGGTCCCTGTCCAGGCAATAGGTTAAAAGTCCTTGTTCGATCCTTTTGGAGTGAGGGAGTGAGGGGCTGGGGGGCGGGGTGAGGCAGGGAAGGGAAGGAAGAGTCTGTGACTCTCTTCTCTGAGTCCCGGATGCCACAGGTGTAGGAGCGGGGAGAAAAGACACCTGCTCCCTTTGCTGCCATCTCTGAGCAAGCCCTCCTCTTCCAGCTCCGAAGAGATGATGTGGACCCAGCAGCTTGGCCCTCTCCCAGCTCTGAGAGGCTGAGTCACGCTGTGTGGCCCACATGTGGGAGATGCACTGACAGTGTCATAGCACTGAAGGATGCTGGGGTGGGTGGGGTCTTGTGAGAGGAAAAGGGGCCTGGGATGAGACAGCTGGGCCAACCCCCAGTCCCCTGGTTCCTGTGCAGACCCATGGTACACTTGGCCTCCCTCTTATCTCCAGGCAACTGCAGACCTGGTTTTCCCTCAGGAGCCTTCTGGCCGGCCTGCCTTTTTGACTTCCCTTACAGGTGGTCAAGATAAAACTGTCCCATAATTCCATGTGTTTAACCCTCTCTGGGCTGGGTCTCAGCAGACTCGCGCTGACATGGAATTGGTCACAGGCCAGGCAGAAAGCATAACCCATTCCAGAAACCTCCACAGTTATGGTTATGCAGGCATTGGAAGAGTTGAAAGGGGCAGATAAGGGTGAAAGGCAGCCTTGTGAGCAGCAACCACAGGAGAATTCTCAGGTGGAAAGTCATAGAGAAGAGATGGTGTTTCCAGAACCAGAGAGACAGGAACCCTTGTGGAGGTTTCCTGGCAGGAACTGGCACCACAGAGGTGACCTACCAGGGTAGAAAGACTCTGGTTTCTACCTTCCTGGCTGTGGCTGTTGGGGCCTTGGCAAACGTGACCTGCAGGGGTCAGGCCCCTGTAGGGAAGGGGAGGGAGGCTAGGGAGGGGAGGGCCAGGATCAGAGGGCAAACAAGCAAAACGACCTGCCTAATCTCCAGCTAGTCAGACTTTTGGAAGAGATTGTATCCTTCCAACAGGGTGATCGAGAGGGTTGGCCCTGGAAAGTCAACTTGCCTCTGGAAATTGTCCCAGATCCTCTATTGGTTACTACAATTAGTGGTAAAGCCCAAGCATTTTCCCTGCTGGGACTGAGGCAGAGAAAGAACCATTTCTTGTTTCTTGTGCATTTTTTCAAAGGCTACAGGAACTTCTGGTGCTTGACCAAACACTAGGTTTGACCATAATATCAGCCTTGAGGGACAGAAAGATCTGTGGCAGGCAGTAAGGCAGACTAACATGCGTGTTAGGAGGGCGGTGGGACTCAGAAGCAGGAGACCTGAGGCTAAGTCTCAACTCAGAGAAGCCACTTACCATCTTTGAGCCTCAAGCTACACACCTTTCAAATGGAGACTGCATTTTCCAGGATTCTGTAGAAGTGAGCAACAAGAAGTGTGTCAGGGGATTTGTGGACTGTAGAATGTTTAGATGGAAAGGCTTGGGGGTGCCTGGGTGGCTCAGTGGGTTAAAGCCTCTGCCTTCGGCTCAGGTCACAATCCCAGAGTCCTGGGATTGAGCCCCACGTTTCTGCTCAGCAGGGAGCCTGCTTCCTCCTCTTTCTCTGCCTGCCTCTCTGCCTACTTGTGATCTCTGTCTGTCAAATAAATAAATAAAATCTTTAAAAAAAAAAAAAAAAAAGAAAGGCTTGTGCCTGGGAACACGTACCACAACAGGAAGGGAGCTCAGCTTTGTTTCAGGGTCAATGTATCCCCTCAGAGTGGGCACCCATAACCCTTGCCTTATAACCACAGTATCAAAGACAGCTGGATTCCAGTCAGCTCGTTCAAACCCTCTCCGAAAGGAGGAATCTATTCTCCAGAGGCCTCAAAGCTGATCCTTCCCATCCTCGCTCTCTCCCTTCCTTCCTCAAATAATTGGAGCACCTGCTCTTTGCTGGATTCTGTGCCGGCTGCTGGTCTGCGACAGAAATGGAGACAGCTACGGGCCTCATATCCTCACAGAGCTGACGGTCTAGCCCTTGAAAGTCTCTGCAAACGATTTCTGTTGAATACCTCCCGACACAGGATGCTCACTACTGTATGGGATAGCCTTTCTCTGCAGGTTAGTTTTTCTTTGTTTAAACTGTAGTGCTTGTTTTGACCTCTGGAGCTATACAAAACAAGTCTAAGCCCATTTCCTGTGTCAGTGCCCTTGAAACGTGGAAAAATAAACATGGCACGCTCAGAAAATGTTCTCACTATCCAGTTTCCACTCGTGAAAGGGAACCTGATTCTCTGTGAAGGTAAAATCTTCCAGGTCGTGAGGTCAGAGCCGGGGCTGTCATCGCCGGGGTGGGGTGTGGGGGCTCGAGCTCTGTTCCCCGTTCACCTGGGGCAGAGGGAAGCTGTGTGGGGGAGAGCCACAGAGGGAGGCAGGGGCCAGGCTTGCAGGTGTTGAGGGAGGTGGGCCAGAGTGAAGTGATGGGGGTCTGTCACTCTGGAATGTGGGGAGCCCGTGATGCAGACTCTGGCTGTCGGCCCAGGACCAGCCACAAGCCCAAGCTCCCGGCTTTCTGCTCTGATTCACAGCTTCCTCTCTTCCCGGAGGAATCCCCTTTCTGGCTCTCGAGGCCTGACCCCAGTGTCCCCGTGAATGTTGTCTGACAGCTGCCTGAGCGCACTGCAGCCCCCGTGCCTGGTGCCAGCTGGACGTGCTCAGAGGCTGGGGCCCCAGGAGCCACCTCTCGGGGTGTCAGAGGCGAGCTGCAGCCACCCTTCCGTCAGCAGGAAGCCCGGCCACAAACACTTGGACAGGAAGCGCAGGCGCTGGCCAGCTGAGTGAGCTCTGGTTTCTCCTGCGTCTGAGGGTCTGCCCAGGGTGGAGGAAGGCCGGCCAGGTGCTGCGGCCTGCCGTGACAGGGCTGGGACGTGGGCTCAGGGTGTGAGCGGAAAAGGACCGCGGACGCTGGGCCAGGGGAGGCGCTTCCTGGAGGAGGGCGAGGGAGCCGGGAACACGACATCCCGCAGGCCTGGGCCAGCTGGCTGTGGATGGGCAAGGACCCCTTTGTGACGGTTCCAGACAAAATGTGTTCACTTGGGTCCAGACCTCCAGCATAAACCCAGGCCGGCTCCAGCCTCCAGGCGGCCCCCCCCCTCCGTGAAAACACACTGCAGTCTCCTGGGGTGGGATGTCCACACGTTCCCAGCTGCAAGAATGACTCCTCTCAGGGGAGGACTCTTTTGTAACCTACCCAGTTGTATTGTGAGGGAATTAATAAAAGATCGCATGCTGAGCTGGGGACAAAAGTGGTTTTGCGTTGAGGGTGGACATTTTTGCTTTTCAGGGCTAGGCGCCATTCCCCTCAGGGCGGTCTGTGTGTGCAGACATGGGTGTGCCCCGGGGAACCCCCAGGAAGTACAGAGCACTTTAGTTTTTCACAAGTCCCAGCCCCCTACATTTGCTTCTCAAAACACGATGGGCCAGTAAGAGGTGGCTGGTATCTGGGGACCAGGGGGTAGATCGATTGGCTTAAGGTCAGGCAGCTCAGCAGAGCCTGGCCACTGCCACGACTTTGGCTGTTCTAGAAAGAGCACTTCCAGGATTACTTTCCAAGCACCTGAGCATCTCCTCCCCTAGCCTGGACCTCGTGCTAGCACCAGCCTGGGTTGGGGGTGGGAAGATGGGGGGGTAGGGAGTGGGGGTCGTGGGGATGGGAGAAGGAGGCGGATGGGCTCCAGGCCCATCGTTTCATGTGCATTTTGAAAACTTCCTAGGTGAATCCTCCCTGTGGCTTTAGTCTCTCCTTCCCATCCCCACAGGTTTTTATTTGTGGCATTTCAATACTCTAGGTTTTATCATCATCTATGACCTTTGTGGTTCTGACTCTAGACCGAGGGTCGGCAACTTTTTCTGTAAAGGGCAGAGAATAAATACTTGAAGTTGTGGGCATTTGGCATCTGTGGCCAGTGCTCAAAGCTAGCCCTAGATGACATGTAAAGAAATGGGCACAGCTGTGTTCCAATAAAACTTTATTCACAAAAACAGGCAGTGGGCTAGCTTTTGCGCCCAGGCTGTTGTTCTCAGATCTCTGCTTTTGAACTTGAAGACAGGGACTCTTCTTTGTTCTTATACAACCACGAGCCCTCTCCTCACCCCCAGCACCCATGTGGGGCTGACTGGGTTTTTACCTTGTGCTCAGAGGAATTCAGTGTTAGCTCACTGAGTGAATGCGTGAATGAAAGACTTTGTAAATGAGACCAGTATAGAACTGGTTAGTTTTTGAATCTGATCCTTGACAGGAAGCCACAGAATATACATGAGTATAATCTCATCGAGGGGAATCTGTAGGCCTTGTTTGAACACTGTTCAGCTGCTTCTGCGCCATGAAGACAGGCATGTGGCTTAGCCTCTCCGCTTGCCTGTATGAGATAAAGCTTTGTTGTGGGAAACCCAGAGAATGCACGGGAAGCCTGGGGCCCGTGCTAGGCACACAGAAGTGCTGGAGAAATGGCACGGCTTGCTGCCCGGAAGGATGTAGTGTTACTGCAGACAGACCTGTGAGTTCAGGGTCAGGCTCCAGGTGGGGCCTCGGGATTCCTCTTCTGAAGTACGGTGGGGAGGATAGTTTGAGGATAAATGGAAAGCTACCCTGCAGTCTGGAAAAGGGAGGGTTAGATCAACCCAGGTGGTTTTGCAGAGGTGTCCCCACCTGGCCCTTCTGGAGGCGTCCCGAACTCGCTGTCCACACCACACCTCCTCATCTCTGCTGTCCGCCTCCCAAGCTGCTCTTTCTTCTCCATCTCCTCGGATCCCTCGGTGGGCATCACGCTGGCTCCCTCCTACCCTCAGGCCAGTAGCCACCCAAGCAGCCACCTTCCCGACCCGTCCTGCTCAGCTTCTGAAATGGTCAGTGGTTCCCTGTTGTGAGGAAGCCAATGTCCACTGATCTTTCCAGCCTCATCTCTCCCCCTGCCCCCCACAGCAAAATTTGCTGCGTGTTCTGGCCTCACAGGTGGACGTCACTCCAAACATGCTCCTCTCTTGCTATTTTTAAATCTGTTACCTGCTCCCTCTCTCTCGCACCGCAGAATCCACATCCCATCCAAGATAGCAAAGATCAGTCATTAAACAGTATCACACAGCCCCAGAGTTTTAAAACAGTTTCTAAAGGTATATCACTCCATTCTAGTTTGGAAATTAGCTCTGGGAAAATCTGTACTACTGGTATAGTTAATTTTTTTTTTTCCTGCTGAAGGGGAACTTATATATCAGATATGTTCTATCTAGAAATATTCAGGACTTGGGCTTATGGGTCAATGCTGTAACAGCAAACACGACATGTCTAGTCCAGGCGAAGAATGAGGTGACAAGCAAGGATGCCATCTGATTAAATTCTCCTTCCAGAATTCCTCTAGGGTTACAAACAAAAGGCTCCTTCCAGCAGCAGGGGTCTCGAGCAGGACCTGTCACCGGGTGACCACTCGGGAATCCGACATGACCAACAGCTGATACGTGGCCTCCTACAACTTCAAAGCCTGGTGAGTTTGGAATGAAGCATGAGGCCCTCCAGGCCCAGGAATTGGAAGGGTGAAAACTCACATGGGTGTTCTCTTTGCCATCCTGCTGATGGGTAATTGTAACTCTGCCGGTCCTTGGGAAGGGCCTCAGTGCAGACATCCTGGGCCAGTCCACAGGGATCTTCTTCCCGCTCCCTTCACCCCTCTCCACTCTCCTGCAAGCCCGTCCCTCATCTAACCTGCTGCCCTCTCTCTTGGAGCTTATTGAAACCCTCCCAGCATCTCTTTCTTCTGAGAATAGGCAACCAGGACCCGATGGAATTTCCATCCTCACCTGTTTGCATACCAGGATTAAATAGCCTCTGTCTTTTCCAAAGCTACAAAGATTTTTTTTTTTCTTTTCTTTTAGGAAGCAATGTACAAAGGCTTAATTCCTTTCAGACATCAGTAGGGCTGAAAACACGGGTGAATGCAGTGAAATGATTTTCTTAAAAATAAGAAAGATACTGGGGCACCTGGGTGGCTCAGTGGGTTAAGCCTCTGCCTTCAGCTTAGGTCATGATCCCAGGGGCTTGCATGGGGCTCTCTGCTCAGCGGGGAGCCTGCTTCCCCTCCTCTCTCTGTCTGCCTCTCTGCCTACTTGTGATCTGTCTGTCAGATAAATAAATAAAATCTTTAAAAAAAATAAGAAAGATACTTGTTTTTGTTTAAAATCCACTCTTACTAACCTCTCTCATGTAAAGTTCTTGTTTGGTTTAGGAACAGCAAAGTGTACTGGACAGAGAATGAGATGGAAAATTTTCCCTTAATCAGGAAGGGAAATTAGCTCATCTTTATCTTACAAAATGCTTCTTTTTGATGTTAACTCACGTATACCCTAGGGTCCTTAGGAGAAGCGTTGTTGGGTTGGATTTCTACAGTGCTTTGAATTGTAAGGAAGAAAGCAAGGTTAGAGGCATATCTTGATTTTAGGAACTTGAAATATTGAAGCCTCAACTTATTAAACAAGCAAAAGGATAGATTTTGTCATGGTAAAATAATCCACAACACTGAAAAGATGAATTTCACAATGCATTTGGAATGGGATTCGATTTACTGAGGTTTAATATAACATTTCAGGTAAACCTTCTGTGGCACAAAGCAGTTATAGGATGTTTTGATATTCTATTGGTTGGGATGAGGTTTGGGTTTAAACAAGGTAGAAGTTTGTTTTTCTCTCTGTAAAAGCCCAGGTTGGGAGGTAAATGGGGCTGACATCACCTTCCTTGTACATGAAAGACCCAGATTTATTCATTTATTCACTTATTGAATCAGTCAGTCAGCAAGTATTTATTCACCATCAATTAGGCACTGGCATTCCAGCAGTGGGGTGGGGGGTGTGTGGGAGGACATAAAAATCCCTACCATCATGACAGTTGCCTTTTGAGCCACTGTGCATGGTCTTGAACTTAGGGCCCGAGATGGCAGTAGGTCTGCATTCAAGGCAGCAGGATGGAGAATAAAGAAGGAATAAAGAAGAGGAAGGCAAGTGTGCACCTACATAATTTTTTTTTAGTCATTTTTTTTTAAGATTTTATTTATTTATTTGACAGAGAGAGAGGGATCACAAGTAGGCAGAGAGGCAGGCAGAGAGAGAGGGGGAAGCAGGCTCCCCTCTGAGCAGAGAGCCTGATTCGGGGCTCGATCCCAGGACCCTGAGATCATGACCTGAGCCCAAGGCAGAGGCTTAACCCCCTGAGCCACACAGGCACCCCACCTACATAATTTTTTAAGATGACTCTTTCCCAATACATTCCGTGTGGTGATTAGTCACATGGTCCCACCTAGCTGCAAGGGAAGCTGGGAAATGTAGTCTTTTTCTTCTTCTTCTTCTTCTTCTTTTTTTTTTTAAAGTGGAAATGTAGTCTTCATTCTGGGTGACCCTCATGAGCCCAGCCGAAAATCTATTATTAAGGAAGAAAGGAAAATGAAAAAGTAGTAGGGGGCAGGGAACTACTGTTATCATCCACAAATAAAATTTGTGATTAAAAATAATAATACATTTTATTCAATATAGCATATCCAAAATATTATTTTGACATGCCACTGATATAAAAATTATTTTTTAAAATTTGCTTGTCCCTCTCCCTCTGCTCCTCCCTCAGCTCACTCACTCCCTTTCTCAAAAATAAATAAATAAATAAATAAATAAATAAAACATTAAAACAAGAAGAAGAAGATGAAAAATGGAGACTCTCAGGCCCCACCACAGACCTACTAAATTAGAATTTGTATTTTAATAAGATCCCCCAGGTGCATGGTGAGCACATTGGAGTATGGTGGGCACTGTTTTATAGTTCTGCTTCATTTTTTTTTTAAAGCTCTTATTTATTTATTTGAGAGAGAGAGAGCACAAGCAAGGGGAGAGGGGTAGAGACAGAGGGAGAAGCAGACTCCTTGCTGAGCAGAGACCCCAATGCTGGGGCTCAATCCCAGGACCCTGAGATTATGACCTAAGCTGAAGGCAGACACCTAACTGACTGAGCCACCCGGACACTCCACTGTAGACTGTTTTAGAACATTTTCATCATCATCCTATATGTGTTGGCAGTCAGCACCCCTTTGCTGCTAACACCAGGCAATCACTAGTCTGTGTCATGTCACCGTGGATGTGTCTGTTCTGGAAAGCATACCGCATGTGGTTTTTTGGTGCCTGGCTTCTATCACGTAGCCTCACGTTTTTGAGGTTCATATATTTTGCAGCATGCCTCAGCACTTTATTCCTTTTTATGGCTGAATAGTACTCCACGGTATAGAGAGATCACATTTTGTTTATCTATTCATAAACTTATCACGTTTTGTATAGAAGCCGGAAAGAAGGGGAAATGCAGTAAGGGACTCAAGGAAATAGCATCTTGAGGGTTCAGAGTCACAGAATATCAGAACTGAGAAGAAACTGAGAAATCCCTCGGCGCCTTGTTTTCCCTGTGGCAAACCTGAGGCCCGGCAAGGGAGCGCCATTTCCTGTGGTCCCTCAGCATGAGGGGCTGGCGCTGTGAGGAGGACCAGGTTCTCCTGACTCCAAGTTCTCTGCCACCATACATCCACGCCCTCAGGGCTCCCCTCCAAGGTGGCCGTGGAAACAGCTGTCGCTGGTGTGAGCGGAGAAAGCTATGGAGTGTTTGCATCTCTGTCTGGGCCTCAGTTTATGAAACTGTTTGGAGTTCAGCGCCCGGAGTGGATTTGGAGTGATTTCTGGAGAACTGTTTTGAAGAACTGGTGGAGAGGTGTCTGTCGGATATTCTGGACCTCTCTCTCCATTTCACTTTTAGCTACATCTCTCTCTTTCTCTTTTTTAAGACTTTATTTATATGACAGAAAGAGAGACAGTGAGAGAGGGAGCACAAGCAGGGCAGTGGGAGAAGGAGAAGCAGGCTCTCCACTGAGCAGGAAGCCCAATGCAGGGCTTGATTTCAGGACCCTGGGATCGTGACTCAAGCCAAAGGCAGCCGTTTAACTGACTGAGCCACCCAGGCGCCCCTAGCCACATCTCTTAACCATCAGTAAGGATGTATTAAACACTCAGGAAGGAAGTGCGTCGCCGGGATGGACCTCACACGGCCGCTCACACAGAGGCCCAGGGAGGGAAGGCAACTCCCCACGGAGCAGCCAGTGTTCCCAGGGCACCATCTCTCTGTGGTTCTCTTGTCAGTTGGGGCCTTGTTTGCCAACAACAGCCGTGGGTTCTTGCCCACCATGCCGCCACCTCAGGATGCTTGCTGCCTCTTCTCCACCACTTGACCCTTGACAGCCACCACCACCATAAATAAACCTTGGAAACCTCTGTCTTGGTGCTTCTTTGTCAGATCCAAAAGCTCAGGCATGAGCCTGTGAGAGGCTGGGTTCCTTGAGGCTTGGAGAGTGAATGTCTGCTCCCCTTTGGCCTCTGCCACAGGGGGGCAGGGCCCTAGCTCTCTCTATTTTGGGATTATTCTAAATTAGGCTGACTGGATACTGGGTAGTCAAAAAACAACAGGTGCCCACGGCGGTTATAAATACAGCGTTCTCCAGTGAGGAGAAACCAGAAGCCGTGTCCCATCAAACAATACCAACGTGGGGCAGTGACTCAGGGAGGCGGCAGCCGGGAAAGATGGAGCTGGGTATTAGAAAAGGGCTGAGGAACTTTCTGGGGGGATGTGCTCCATTCTGACGGTCTCTCAGAGAGACAGAAGCACGTTTAGTGGCAGATTGGGGTCCAGGGGAGAATAAGCCCATGAGGAGCCAAGAAGCAAAATCGTGTGAGGAACAGCTAAAGGAAGAGAGGGGGTTTAACCCTGATAAGCACTGCATGATGGGGAACAAGAAAAGTGTGTTCCCCATCTTTAAACACTGGAAGAGCCACCATGAGGGAAGATGTAGGCCAGAAGGTGTGGCTCGAATCTAGAGGTGGGAAAGTATAAAAAGGCAGATTTCCACACGATACGAAGATGTTTCTAGCAATCAGAGGTGTCCATCAAGTAACTAGAGTGATTCCAAAGGTGGGGACCTCTCCCCCACCAGAAGAGTTTAAGCAAGGACACGGGAGGTCAGTGGGTTAGCCTTTAAAGTTGCACCATCCCTTACAGTGGCCGGTAGCCATACGTGGCATTTGAGCACATACTGAAATGATAATTTTTGGATGTATTGACGCAGCCCATCGCCTGGTCTGAGAGGCAGAGGAGCAGAGTCCTGCAGGTACAGGTTTTCTCCCAGCATCACCAGTCAGACACATGGCCCTCCCCTGGGGAGCGGGGAGGTCTGGGGTAAGTGTTCCTCCCATCGCTGACGGTGTCCGGGGGGCACGTGAGAGAAGAACTGAGACCTATGTGTGTCCAGGCTGAAACTCCAGAAGAGCCCAGTGTCTAGCGTGGTGAGATGGGGAGAGACTGGGCTGAGGGTCTGGACACCTCAGGGGCTGATCTGGTGGGGGTGATCTCCCACATCTTGGGTGCGCTCCGTCTTCTCACGGGTGCTAGCAATGCCCGCATGGGTGCGCGGCGGCATGATGGCGCACAGAGAGGCTCGTCACCTTGCTGAGTGCATGCCAAGGGCTGAGCACAGAGCAGCTCTTGGAGTCCTTGACAGCAGTACCTGCTGTACTGCATTATGACGTGGAGCAAACTGGGAGTTGGGGCTGGGCTTCTGTCTATCTCATACAACTGGTCTCGTATCTGAGTTACAGCACTGTGGGACTGCAGAGCCGTTAGAGATCCCAGATACCATCTCAGCGTGGTGCAGATTAGGTAACTGGTCTGTGGGAGGGGAAGTGCGGCCGGCAGCTGGCGAGAGGGCGGGGCGGGGGTTGTATGTGACACGTGTGACTTTTCCCCCCTCTCCCCACACCCTTGTCAACACCGCTTCCTAGCCCTAGTAATTCAGGAAGGCAGTCTGTCTGACCAAAAGGCAGGAAGTCCACTAGGCCCACTCCCATCCCGGTGGCGGCTGGTTCTATTCTCAGCCCGGCAGGGACCACACACCCTCCGGGCACGCAGTACAAGCCCGACTGCTCACTTTATTCTAGGATGGGCCACATTTGGTGCATTTCTTAGTTGTTTGTGTTTTCCTCATATTTTGTATCTCAGGGACAACTTCAGGGCATCTCGGATTCCAGTACAAGATACTCCTAACCCAGCATCTGGGAAGAGATATTTTTGTGACTCAGTTTTTCCCAGTACTTTTCCCGTTGACATTGTTGTTCATTAACTGAAATAATACAACGTTTCATAGTTTAATATGTCTATTTTCAACTCGAAGATAAAAATTTATTTCTCATAAGACATTTTGAGAAACAAGTACTCTGTGTGAAGCCCTCAATAGAGCCTACTTTATTTATTTTTTCAAGATTTTATTTATTTACTCGACAGAGAGATAGACAGCAAGAGAGGGAACACAGGCAGAGGGAGAGGGAGAGGGAGAAGCAGGCTTCCCGCTGAGCAGGAAGGGCTCGATCCCAAGACCCCAGGATCACGATGAGTGGAAGTCAGACACTTAGCTGACTGAGCCACCCAGGTGTCTTTGGTGCAAACTTTTGAAACTTACCTGCTCAAATGAAGTCGGTTCTAAGGGAGGTGAGCTTTAGCATTGAAATGATCTCCTTCTCTCTTGGGTTAGCTGTTCTCATTAATTCCAGGCCCTTAATTTCAGCACGATTTGTGATGTCTGGGTATTTATTTTAAGCAAGTCAGCCTGGACTTCATCAAAATCGCCGTATTTTAGGGAAAACATCTGTAGGGCTAATGTTTGGGGTTTCAAGGACTGTCAGCTTTAAGCCTCTGACCTATGTTCCAGAAGGGTAAAGACAGACAGCAAAAACTGCCATCTTCATGGAGGATAATAAGCAAATGGGAGTTTCTCCTAATGCGGCTGAAAGACCCAGCTGCTCCAATTAAATTTTTTTTAAGATTTTATTTATTTATTAGACAGAGAGAGAGATCACAAGTAGGCAGAGAGGCAGGCAGAGAGAGAGGGGGAAGCCGGCTCCCCGCTGAGCAGGGAGCCCAATGCGGGGCTGGATCCCAGGACCCTGAGATCATGACCTGAGCCAAAGGCAGAGGCTTAACCCACTGAGCCACCCAGGCGCCCCTCCGGTTCAATTCAAGGACAATTCAGGGAGGGCCCAGGTGAGGCCAGTGCTGCCTTCATCACCGGGAAATCTCCCACTTTCTGCTAAGTGTCTCCTTGTTCCTAGCAGAGCATTTATGGAGCACTTAGTACCTGGCCAGCTCTGGGCCAGTGCTGTCGGAACAGATTAACACCAGAGAGATGGACTGCACAAGGGCGGGCTCCTTCCCTAGCTGACTTCCTCCAGGGGGCGCCCTGACCAGGTGGTGATGGTGGTGGGGGGCTGCTGGCATTCCTTTCGTTGTCACAATGGCAGCATTTGAAGACCCAGAAGGAGCTGACATTTTGCCTTTTGTACTGCAGGTCCCCTCTATGACTAGAACACTGAAACCCTACTGTTCTGAGCTGGGCCCCAGGCAGCTGGCGAAGCTCGTGCCGCGGTCTCAGATGCTCCCTGTATCTTCCGCTGGGGCTCGACTCCTGTCTGGGTGGTTATGTAGGTGCTGGGTACTGCTGCCATCTCTTTGGCCCTGCAGGCAGGCAAGACCAGTGCAGACTCCTCATTTCCCCAATCCCTCAACCCGCTTCCCTTTGTGCACCTCCTTCCCCCGCAGGGAAGGACACACACCCGGCTGGCAATCTCAGAGTCACCTGACGTCATTCCTGCTCCCTCTCCTTCATCATCCAACTGAAGCTGATTGTCAGTTTCTTAAATCTATGGATTCTCCTCCATCCTCAGTGCTACCACCTCAGTTCGGTCATCCCGTGCCTGTCCAGCTCCCCATCACAGTTCAGTGCCCAGCATGGGACCCCCTGGCAGGTGGCTGCTTACAGTGCTTGTTGAGTCAGTGACTGAGAGAGTGAGCCGTTGAGACCTTCCCCGATGATCTCTCCTGTCTCACCTCTGTCCTTGCTCTAGCTTCCTCTTCACCTGGCACCTATTCTGAACTCCTTTGGGCCCTCTGTGCTCCCCCCATCTCTGGAAACCTCTTATCCTCCTGTCTGAATGAGACAGCTCCTCTGTGCCCCAGAGTCCCGCATGCCCAGCGTGTCCCCACAGAACACGAATCCCCCTGCATTGGATTGCCTGTTGGTGTACGGGTTGCTCTCTCATTGACGCTGAGCTCCATGATGCGGGGTCTGTGTTTTGCTAATCATCGTATTCCCAGCATGTAACGTATTGGAGGCGCTCTTTTAATATTTATTGACTAAATGAAGGTGTAGAAAAGCCTGCCTCTGTGCCTTACCCCTTGCCATCCTCAGGTCTCCACCAGTGAATACGACCCCCCCCCAACGAAAATCCATGTGGAGTTTGGTAGTAGTCACTGTGATGTGCAGTGGGGTCTCTGAGTCTCACGACCAGCATCATGTGGAAATTGGTTTCCAGGAACTGGCATCACCCATTCCGGTTCTTGGCCGACGTTGAGCCACTTGAAATAGAGCGTCCTGACTGGCACAGAGGCTAGGCTTTAGTGTTTCTTGACCTCCCAGAGTCTATCCAGGGCTGTGCCCTATTCTGACATTTTCTGACTGGGTCTCTTAGGGTGTTTTGTGCTAGGCTGATCCCTTCACCGGGCTGTGAACACTCTGGGGCAGGGGTGACATCTAATTCATGTCTAGCAGTACACCCTCCCCCCACCCGCTAGCCCCATAGCACCTAGAACAAAGGCTTTTTTGTACATAGTAGGTTCCTAGGAAAGGGCAGGTAAGATCGATCAGAAGCTGGAGGGATTCAGGCTCTGGCAATTAGGATGACTGGAGAGAAGCCGTAAAGGTGAGGAGGGAGAGGGGAAAAGGGGAAGATACACCTCACCAAGAGTGAGTACCAAGGAGGAGATGATGTGAAGGACACTGGCAGGAATAGCGGGCACATGGTTGGGGGAGGGGGGTGGGAAGGGAGATGGAAGAGCAGAGTACCTGATGCACAAGCCCATGCCAGGCTTCCCGGGCAGTGGAGAGCCACAGAGAGGTGCATGCTGGGAGCTGCATGTGCCCTCCTCCAGCAGCAGGGATCCTTGGTCCTTCTCTGCCCCCATTCCCCCAGGTGATGCAAAGCTCTTCTCACTCTTTACAACAAGATAAGAATCAGGTCAGCAAGAGCTTTATGTCCCCTTTAGAGAGGACAGGGAACCAAGGGCTGGTTACCTTCGTCCCTGTCAACCACCACCACCCTACTCACCGTTTTTCACGTCTGAATACACCTGCTGGAAGTTTACCTGGGTGCTCACCTTTACAATCTCATTCTGATAGTCACAGCTGCCTTATTTACACTTTGTAGTTGAAAGATGCAAAAGTTCAGAGAGGTGAGGGCAAACCCAATGCTGCAGAGCCATTCTGGGGATGGGGGAGGGGCTGTGGGTTGAGAAACTTGCTCTGAAAGTCCTCTTGGGAAGTATCAGGAGGGGTACAGCCCAAGTCTGTGTGTCCTGATTCTCTCCGTGGGCACCCGCATCTGTCCGTGCCTCTCCTGCACATCAGGGTGTGTGCATAGTTCAGTGTGCACCTCTATAGGTGTGCATGTGTGGAACTGTGCTGGGAGTGGCCTTGGGGCTGGGTGCGTGCGTGTGTGTGTGTGTGCGTGTGTGTGTATGTGTGTGTCTGAATGTGGCCTGGGCGCATACACACGTGTGCACGCCCCCTTCTCAGATGTCTTGGCTGTGGGTTTGACAACTGAAACCCAGCTGCGCTCAGGCCGGGGAAACATCCGCTGTGGAGACCTAGGAGGAGCTGACAGTCCCTAAAGAGGGGTTGTGCATGCTGCCAGCAAGCGCTCCTGGCCCACTGCCTAATTCCCTGCAAATGCTCTTTAAATCTGTTTCTAATTTGGACTCTGCCTTCCCCTGCCCCCTCCGGTCCCTCCCCGCTCCCCCAACTTGCCTGAAACCAGTCAAATTATGCTGAATAATGGCTGTGGAGGGGGTGGTGTGCTAAAGGTCACCAGTGGGCTGTTGGAGGGTGTAATAATGTCACATTTTAATTTACGCAGGGAACAGTGCAGGAATCAAAACCAATAAATTTGGGCTGTACTTACAACTCCAGCCAACGGGAATTCGGCAGGTCATGCCACTTCCAGGGCAGAAATAACTAACTGTCACACCCCACCATCCACTGTGCTTGAGAAAACCCATGTTCTTCCAAGCAGATGCAAAATCCAGCGTTTTCTGTCTGTGAGGGAACTTGTACTTGGAGACTTGCAGCATCAGCAAGAATCTCTCCAGTTGTCTGAGCATCCCCCAGATGTTCTGGGTATTAAGAATCTAAAACAAAATAAGTCTTCCATATTTTTTGCAGTCCTGGGAGATACTCAGCACCAGGGTGACCCAGATCCATGGGAAAGTATATACAAAGCAGAATGGGAAGAGCGGAAAGCAGAGCTGTGTGTACATATTGACGGCAGCTTGGAAAGCTTATTTACATTCGAGAAAGGTGGGGAGGGGCTGTGAGAAACATCTGTTGGAACTGGGGTCCTGTGGAGGGGCTGGGGATGTGATCTGAAGTACAGTTGGTTTAATAATTAATGCAGGCTTAATTAAAAAGAGAACATGCATTCTTCAAGGGACCTTGCAGACCAAAGTTGGCCAGAGGGTGGGAGGTCTCCTGATGTTTCCTTCTCACCTGTGCCTTGCCACCAGGTAGGTGGGGAAGCCCAGAGCAGGACAAAGGCCAGGCTTTCAGTGGCTCTGGAGGTCTGGTGAGAACCACATCCCTCCCTCCAGCATGCTGAGAGTCTGCAACTGGCGTGTGCTCCAGGGGCTGCGGCGGGGGCCTGGCAGGCTGCCCACCCCTCAGCTGGCTCGGCAACGGCAGGAAGGTGGGGTTTGCAGTCCTGGGGGCCACCGCTGGGGAGCCCTGAGGCTGTCAAGACTCTGGAGCACACGCTTCTCCATCTGGTTGGAAAGGAAGCAGGGGGGAGGGAGAGGTGCTCTGGGTTGAATGACACCCCGAGGACTTCTGCTCCCCTTTCCTTACCACACAGCAGATAGCAGCCTCCAGAATGCCTTGGGAAGAGCAGGGAGGAGGGTCCCACACTAGTGTTGTGCCCCAGCGCCTGGCTCCTGGTTCGAGGCGCTTCCCTTCTGTATCTTTTTCATTTTTAAACTGTTGCCGTTCATTTAGTTGTGTGTGATGCTAAGGACTTGGCATGTGTCAGAAGCTGCACTGGATCCTCAGAACACACCTGCAAGGTTAGGATGGCGGAGATGGCTGGTTGTCAGCCAGAAGTTCGTCCTTCTCTTTCTTTAGAGCCGAGTCCTGCTGGGAAATGATTCCTCCTCCAGGGACCACATTCTCCAACCCTCTTTACTATCAGTTGCAGCCATAGCACTGGGTCCTGACCAGTGACTTGTGAACAGAAGTAAGTTGCTCCACACAAAGCCCAGCCCATGAGAACCTCCCCAGAAGGATTCTCCAAGCCCTATCTCTTCCGCTCCAGGGGGGATCGGGGACCACCCCCAGATGCCCCTAGAAGCCACAGATTTAATATGGCTCCTGAATGCCTGTGTTCAGAAAGACTGCCCGGCCGGTATGTTCCCTGCCCAGTCCTGAGCAAGAAATAAACTTATATCTTACTGTTTCCCAGGCGTTATACATTTGGGGGTCTGTCTGTTTTATCAGTCAACCTACCCTAAGTGACAAGGAATTTTCACTCCCATGTTATGCACTTCTGAGGACACCAAAACTCAGAGAGGAAAAGAAATTGCCGAAGGTCACATATCCAGTAGATAGCAAGGTCACAATTGGAGTCTAGACCTCCTTGGTCTCAAGGGCCTGTGCACTGTGTGAGTTTCCCTGAGCAAGTTCATTCAGAACATTATTAAAACCGCAGCTACCACTACGCTCCAGAATATCCATGCTCCAGTAAGCTTGGGACTTGCCAACCTCAACAAAGTCCACGGGTTTCTTCACTGAAGCTATTTTCAGGATGTTAGATGCTTATGACCACTGAGCATCGCCTCGGGGTACGGGGTCTTCCACATTTGTGAGACCACAGCAACTTCCCCTGTATAGAGCTTCTCGTGAGACTCGCGTGCATGGAAGACAATTTGGGAGGGGTTGACCTCCAGTACGCTGCCTATTATGGGCTGAACTGTGTCCCTTCCACCCCCACTAAGAGATACATCGAGATCTTAACCCTCGGTACCTCGGAAGGTGACCTTCCTTGGAAATAGGGTCTTTGCAGATTTAACCAAGTTAAGATGAGATCTGTGGGCAGGTCCTAATTCAACACAACTGGTGTCCTTATAAGAGAGGAAATTTGGGTACAGAGACAGAGAGGCACAGAGGGCAGATGTGGAGACACAGAGATGCACCAGGAGGACACCATGTGAAGGTGGAGGACAGGAAAGACGCACCCATAAGCCAAAGAACACGGGGCACCACAGGCAAACACCAGACGCCAGCAGAAGCAAGGAAGGATTCTCTCCTAGAACCGTCGGACAGAGCGTGGGCCCGTTAACACATTGATTTCAGGCTTCTAGCCTCCAAAATGTGAGAGAACAAATTTCTGTTGTCTGCAGCCACCCAAGTTGTGGCACGGGAGAATGGCAGCCGTGGGAAATGAGTACACTGCCTCCAGCAACTTTCAAGACCAAAGTTTCCAGGCAGTGTGAGCCTACAGATAAGCATCCAAACAGCCTGGGGTAGCTTCAGTTTACCAAAACACAGAGAAAAAGAGCAGGGAGGGACAGGTAGCATGAAGAAAGGCTCTGGTGCCCTGCTCTGTAGCCTACTTCGGCTTACTTTTCTGTCTATACGGTGGGGCTAACAAGGCTCACCCTCACTTCGTAGGTTGAAGAAAGGGTTCAACAAAGGGACATATGTAAAATACCTATACTAGTACCTGGCTAGGTAGCTAGGACCTAGATAGCTAATACCTGCTCCTTTAAAACTGTCCAGGCAGGATTTCCTGGTCACTTTAGGGATGGACAGACACGCGTTTGAATCCAGACTCTGCTCTTTACTGACAGCATTACCTTGAGCATTTGCTTACCTTTCTAAACCTCAATTTCCCCACCTCTACAATAAAGAAAGTAATGTCTGCTGTTAAAAGAGGGTTTTCAGGGAGCGCCTGGGTGGCTCAGTGGGTTAAAGCCTCTGCCTTCAGCTCAGGTCATGATCCCAGGGTCCTGGGATTGAGCCCCATATCGGGCTCTCTGCTGAGCAGGGAGCCTGCTTCCCCTTCTCTCTCTGTCTGCCTGTCTGCCTACTTGTGACCTCTGTCAAATAAATAAAATCTAAAAAAAAAAAAAAAAAAAAAAAAAAAGAGGGTTTTCAGGAAAGGTAAAATTACAACTCTCAGATAATAAATGAATACCTGTGAAAGATTTGATTTAACTTCCTATTGAAGGGAACTAGAGATGTCACAAATGGCTCAAAAGAGAATCCATAAAACACACATGCTTAGATCAGAAATCTTGAAATGCGTTTTCAAATGGACAGAACAAACTGGCTTTGTGTGGACAGGGGAAGGTTGCCAAGGTCATTTCTTGGTCCACAGTCAGGAGCCCCTGGGGATCTTTCTGTCTCCTACAACTTACAGGGCTGCAAAACGAACTCAGAGGTTAGAAGGCTGTGCTCTAAACAATATATACTTTTCCCTTCGAGACACCCAGGAAACTTTCTAGCTTATTCCAGGTCTCCTGTTTCTATGCATAGGATTGGAAGAAAGATCAACGAATATATGAGAAAAGCAATTTGCTGAATAAAGTCTGATTCTATTTTCATAAAAATAAAAATGTGTGTGTGTGTGTGCGCGTGTGCGCGCGCATGCAAAACACATAAGCAAGTGTGCATGTATCATTTTGGATAAGATATTGACAAACATCAGGAAGAACACACAGGACGGTAAATAATGTGTACCTCTGTAGGGTAGGGTTGGTGACATGGAGGGAGGTTTTCAGGAATTACTTTCAAAACTTTGGCATTGTTTGAAGAAACGCAAATACCTTCCCCACAGTATATTGTGAATGAGGAATGTCTGAGCTATGCCTGTTGTGTTTGGCACAATGCCAGCATTCAAGATATGGTAGGTTTCATTATTATTATTATTATTGTTAATGCATATTCAAAGAGCCCAGGGCCTCCAGACCTGTTCTTGGAAGAAATCACTAAGAGACACCACCCTACAGGTGCCCAGGGTTCTCTCCCTTTGCGAGAAGCTAGTTTTGAAATCCTGGACTAATGTTTTGGGACCCGCTTGCCTGGCCCTCCCCCCGAAGACGGAGGAAGTCTCCTTCCTGAGTTACACGGACTTGGGGTAGCTCCTGTCTGTTCTATTTCCTTAGTCCTGCTCCATTAGTCCTGCTCCTTAGCCCCATGCTCCAGACACACCCAGCACTTAGCCGTGACAAGCTCCTTGGCCACGGGAGGGAGGCCTGGCTGGCCGGACTCTCCCTGGAAAGGCTGCCTAAGCCCAGTGCCGTCTTTCAGCCCAGGCAGGGGCTCTGAACCATCCGCTATCTCCATGAGTGTGGTCAGCCTCCCCCAGCCAGGGAAAGAGGACGCTGGACACAACACGCAGAGACAAAATTGAGCTTTTGATGGCGTAAAGCTGAATATCTAATCTTAAGCCCTTGACTCATCCCCAAAGGGCAACCCTGGTGCATTGGAGAGGACGTGGGAGGGAGTTACACACCTGACCCTGGTGCCGGTTTGGCCATTAACTGCCTTTGTCACCACAGACTGAGACTCAGTTTTCCCATCTGCTCAATGGGAATAAGCCTCATATTTCTCTCCAAGGGCTATGGTGAAGTGCCCCTGAGGGCTGTCTGGGAAGGTGCTTTGTGAGGGGTGGAGTCCTGTGGAGATTTAATTGTGGCTGATGCCGTGAGGTAGGATGGTTCGTATGTAATAGTAATAGCGAGAGTTGTACAGAACATACCCTGTCCCTCAGGCCGTGTAGTGTGCGCTTTACTTCTGTCTAATTCCTCAGGACTCACAGGAGCCCCACGAGGAATGTGTTATGATCCAATCTCCACTGTACACATAAGAAAGCAGAGGCAGAAAGAGGTAAGTAACCTCCCAAGCCTTTCCACGGCAGCAGTCTCAACCGGGCAGACACTTTCCTCAGGGGACCATCTCTTCCCCAGACCCACAGATTCAACGGGGTTTCCTTCTCCTTTTTATTATAGGATATCCCAACATATAGAAGAGTAACAAGAATATTATTATTAAAGTCACATAAATAGCCGCTGGATTGATTCTCAGACTCCTGGCCAATTTGCTTTATCTCGATCCCCTCCCCTCCCTGGATTCTTCTAAAGCAAAGCACAGACATCACGTGTACGTGCATTTTTGTTTTTTTTTGGTATTTCCACAAGACAGGGATTCTTCCAAAAGCATTAAGCGTGAAACCATTAGGTCACCTCAAACTTTTCAACAGTAATTCAATGATCCTTCATTCAGTGTTTAAACTCCCCTGATTCTCTTATAGATGAAAACAATTTTCATATTTGAACCGGGATATAAATAAGGTTCATACATTTTAACTGGCATCTTAAGATTGTTTTAATCCACAGATTTCCTCCTCTATTTTTTTCTTGCATTTTTGTTTGTTATTGCTCTTTGAAGAAACTAAGTTCCTTGCCCTGTAGAATTTGCCACAGTATGGCTCTTACTGGATGCGGTCCTGTAGTTTGCTTATGGTGTGGTTTTTCCGTCCCCTAGATTTTCTGTTTATTGGAGTTACATCTAGAAGGCTGTCCGGAGTCACTGTTTTTGGCTTTTTTTTTTTTTTTTTTAAAGCAAGAACACTTCCAAGGTGGTGTCCTGCTCCTTCCTCTAGTCCCCCAGTTACTAGTTTCTCTTCTTCCCAGGATCCAAGATGCCATTTTGAAAGAACGTGTGTGGGGAGTAAGGACACTGGGATCCAGTGGGGCAAAGGTGAAAAGGAAATGGCTCAAGAGAAACTTCTAGAAAACCTGAGGTCTTTAGCTGCACTGTTTAGTTAGGAGGGGTCCTCCTCCTCCTCATAACAGAAACCACTTCTTGAGTGTTTACAGTACGCCAGGTACTGTTCTCATTGCTTTTAATATAAAAACTTGTTTATTCTTCTTAAGCCTTTCTGGTCAATATTAATAAGTATTCTAGTTGAGAAAAGGGGAACCAGACCCATAGTGATGAAATCACTTGCCCCAAATCTCCCCACAGTGTTTGTCAGAGAACACAGTCCTATCTCTGGCTGTCCTTGACTTAGGGGCTTTCCAGGTCTAGATCACTTGCATGCTTTAAATGCTGCCTTCTCCCTCTGACTGACCCTTTGTGATCTCAAAACAATGCGTTAGCTACAAATTCCTTTTTTATCTTTTAGGGAGTTTGCCTCTGGGACAGCCACTCACATCCAGATTCCTCATCTCAAGGTCCCCTTGTAGACGTAAGAATTATGCTTTCTTGTCAGGCAATGCTTTGCAAGCTAGATTCACAAATGTGGCCCGTCTGTCTGGAACCCTCAGCCTTCTGGAAAATGATTGCCACTTGCCTTTCTCTGGATGCTTGAGAACCACCATAATGTCTTCCTAGGCGGGAAAGCTGTAGGGACTTCTTAGTTTGACAACTTTACAAAATACTCACTCCTCACCCTACCCGATACCACCAGTTTCTTCTTCTGCAGGCCCTAGAGTTGGAGCTCTTCCTACCTAGCTCTGGGACTGTGGCTGAAGCCTCAGATCTCTCTGTTTCACCTGCAGAACTGGGATGACCTTTGTATTTTCCAGGGATGTTGCTGGTCTAAGACTCCTCATCAGAAAAAGGGAACTAATAGAGATCTTGTGAAGGCTTCAAGAACCAAACCTCTCTGTTCCAGGACCGCAGAGCGGGGTAGGGTGGGGTGGGGGTGGGGAGAGCGGGGATAGCAGGCTGTAGCAAGACCAGCCACATAATTTGCAGGGTTATTTCGAGATGAAGATGTTATTGTAATAATGAAAATTATCAAGTGCTTCAAGATAGTGACAACAGAAGCATTAAACAAAACATGGGACCCTTCTAAGTTGGTCCTCTGTGGCGCTTTTGGATGCCACCCGAATGGTGTGATGTTTGTAAAATGAGAGCAGCTAGGCTGGGCAGTATACGCTGTTACTCTGAATATCGGCCCAACAAACTCTGAATTGTGGGATAGTCCAGACAGACGTAGAGTCGGGATAAATCCAGGGGGAAAGCCAGGTGTCTAAAGAACACAGTGGGGCCGTGATTGCCTAGCACGGCGATTTCCGCCTCAGAATGAAGGGGCAGGAGCAAGTGAAGTGTGCTCAAGCACATTCACAGGCTGATGCGTGCAAACCATAGAAAGTGGGTGCCACGGAACTTCCTGGCCCGTTCAATATGGAGAAAAGGTAAGGTAGGAAAGCACTGTCCAGGGTTGGGTTCCAGAAGGTTGAGACTTTGATTGTGAAGAAAGCAATGTGAGGAGAAACTTTCGGCAGATGTTTACAAAAATAAGAGAAGTCTGGAAATGGGAAATGACAGGTGCAGATAAGACTTCTCTGAGGAGGGACACCTGGGTGGCTCAGTTGGTTAAGCCGCTGCCTTCGGCTCAGGTCATAATCCCAGTGTCCTGGGATCGAGTCCCACATCGGGCTCCTTGCTCGGCGGGGAGCCTGCTTCTCCCTCTGCCTCTGCCTGCCACTCTGTCTGCCTGTGCTCGCTCTCTCTCCCTCTCTGACAAATAAACAAAATCTTAAAAAAAAAAAAAGAGACTTCTCTGAGGAGAACCCATGGGAGAATGGGACGCTCCCCTTTTAGGGGAGAAGTTGGCCCCTCCATGGACAGGCCATACCCACCAGCTGGAGCAGGAGCGTCTGGAGTTGGCATACCAGGTAGTTTTGCACCAGCTATCTCCTCAGGATCTCAGAGACTTCCTTCAGAAAACCGAGGGATAAGAATCCACATTGCACAACCTGGGGGCACCCGTCACATCTAGTCTACTGGGGAGATACACACCGGGATGTCGTCCACATGCACTACAGTGGGGCCAATATCCCCAGAGGTGTATGACGTGGCTTGGCCTTTTCCTCCTTTGAAGTTGCTGGGGCATTCTCCATAATAGTGATTGTCCCACCAGGGGTCAGGGGGCTCCTCCGTGGGAATGGTCTGGATTTCCTGTTATGGGTAGACCTAGGCTGACGAGGGACATTCTATGTTCTTTCTTCTGCTTCCCCATGTAGCACCCCAGTGGGTTCCCTTTAGGGGATAAAATCAGCCTAGAGCAAAACCACTCCAACTCCAGAAAGCAAAACTCGGTCCTCCCAAAAAGTTCCTTAATATAGCTCTAGCACTCATTTAATCCTTAAGTCTGGCTGTCTTTTTCCCTGGCCTGATGGTAATTCCCCATGGTGGTAAATGAAAAGTGGAGAGCTGCAACGACTGACAGGATTTGTAGCCAGACTCCCAGAGTTCAAATCCCACCTCCACCAGGACTGGCTGTGTGAACTTCAGCAAGCTACCCAACCTCTCTATGCCTCAGTTTCCTCATCTGTAAGATGGGGATAATATTATGGGTGGTTCAGAGAGTTTTGAGTTCATATAAGAGAAGTTCTCCTGTCGTGTGATAAGTGTCGTTATCATTACAAGAGAAATATAATTCATTAAATAATTAAGTACCTTTATTATTAAATAAAAAAGATGACCTCACCAGTTTCTCAATAACAGCACTGGTACCTTATGTGGGTTGGGGGGGGACTTTTTGGTTTGTGATTAAAACATTGAGTATTCCTACCTCAAAGCGGCTTCCCAATTGACTCAAAAGTCATTATCCCTTGTTTCCAGATGAGCAGGCTCTTTCTTGCTTTGGAAGAAAAATGAAAAGGAAAAACGTGATTTCTTTGTGGAGTTGGATGCTTTCCAGAACCTTATGGCCATGCTTTAAATTGATGAATGGCTGAATTGCCAGTGGAGACCCTGACTGGCGGGGACCGCTGCGATGTTAAAATAAAATGATAGAAAATGAAGACAATTCAGGTTGAGTTTCCACAGGGGCATTTGATCCAACGAGAATTCTTTCCAGAGCAAATGAGACCAGAGTGAGCCGACACCTGTAACAACATCGTTGGTGTCACCGCCTGAAGGGTTGCCGCCACCAGATGGAAAAGGAAATAAATAGTCAGGGGAGGGCAGACAAAGGAAAGATGCTGGCCTGGGGACTGGATTGCTTCATGCCACTTTTGAAATGACAATGGACAAAACAAAACAAAACAAAACTGAGCACAGCATAAGACAGGAACAGAAGAGTCTCCTTGCCTGTGACGAGGCTGCCCCAGCCCTCTGTCAGCTAGGCCTGGTCTCATCTGTGTGCAAGCTGTGTGTGGCCCACCCATGACCATCCTTGGTCTGGTCTCCCTCGGGAGAGCCTGCGCTCTGTTCTCTTTGCAGAAGAGAAAACTTGGACACTTTAACTATCGACCACAGCTAGGAACTTTTAAAAATTTAATTTTATTATAAAAATTGGAAGAAGGCTTAGGAAATATAGAAAAGTAGACAAAAGGAAGAGGAGTTCTTCAAATCTCACGACCCATGGCCAACATTTGTTTTAAAACTTGGTGTGTTTTCCTCCAGACCTAAAAAAAGCCAGAGAGGTACGATTGAAAAAAATATGTAGTTGTAATTATGTCTTACTTAATATGATTTCATTATCATTCGATACGGTCCATGCTGTCCCATGGATCAGTGTTTCTCCCTGCTACAGCCAATCATCTCCCACTATACAGATGAGCCACATGTTGGGTGTTCATTCACCAGTCGATCTGCAGCAGTTCTACTTTTTTGGCCATTATGAGTAATGTTGCTATGAACATTCATGGGCAAAGTTTTTGGGTGGACACATACTTCCGATATTCTCAGGGATACACCTCGCAGTGAAATTGCTGGGTCCTTTGTTAAATCTATAACTTTTTTAAAAAAGATTTTATTTATTTGGGGCACCTGGGTGGCTCAGTAGGTTAAAGCCTCTGCCTTCAGCTCAGGTCATGATCCCAGGGTCCTGGGATCAAGCCCCACATCGGGCTCTCTGCTCACTGGGGAGCCTGCTTCCTCCTCTCTCTCTGCCTGCCTCTCTGCCTACTTGCGATCTCTGTCTGTCAAATAAAGAAATAAAATCTTTTTTTTAAAGAGCATGAGCAGGGCCAGGGGCAGATGGAGAAGCAGGCTCCCCGCTGAGCAAGGAGCCCAATATCGGACTCCATCCCAGGACTCTGGGATCATTGCCGAGCGGAAGGCAGACGCCCAACCGACTGAGCCACCTGCGCGCCCCTCAATCTATAACTTTTTGAGGAACTACCACACAGGTTTACAAAGCCACTGTACCATTTTATATTCCCTTCACCAGTGTATGATGGTTCCAATTGCTTTACATCTTTGTTAACACTTAACCATTTTTCTGCTCATTTGCCTGTTTTTTAATAGCCGTCCTACTAAGTGTGGAGTATCTTTTCATGTGCGTATGGGCCATTCGTATATTTATTTGCATTGTAGAAATACCTCTTCAAATTCATTCCCTATTTTAAAATTGTGTTATTTTTCTTTCTATTGTAAGGTTGTAAGAATTCTTTCATATTCTGGATAAAAATTCCTTACCAGATATATTACAGAAAAATTTAAAAAATTCAAATACCCGTTCTTTGTGTTGCCTTCACTTTCTCAATAGTGTCCTTCAATGCACAAAAGTTTTAAATTTTGCTGAAGTTCAATGTCGCTATTTTTGCTCCGGTTACGTGCTTGTTTGGTATCATATCTAAGACTCTATCACCTAGGCAAAGGCTGCAAAGATCTACACTTTTGTTTTCTTCTAGGAGTATCATAATTTTCAGTTCCTTTTTTAGGTGTCAGAGTCTGTTTTCCATGGAAACACCTAGGGTTGTTTTCTGGAAGAAAATTCGCCAAGTTAAATGGTCAGAAAGCTTTGATGTGTCTGGATGTATATTGCCAAATTGCTTTTCGAAGTGATTGTACCAATATATCCCTCATTAACAAGGAAGAGAGAGCCCATTCTACTGTGCACTGTGAAGTTTCATTAAGGTTCCTATTAATCTTGTTCAATGAGATACAACCACATTCCAGCTGTTCTTCCCTCAACATTCACCCTTTTCTGACCAAAGTTTTTTAGGTATTAAGATAGTCAGCAACAAGGAGAGTTTTGAATGTTGCTATCATTAATGTAAATGACCAAAAACAACCATGGAATGATTTATCTAATTGTTGAAAATGAACACCACTGAACATCCACTCTGTGCAAAGTGCTATAGAGGGCAGGGAAGTAAAAGGAGACGTGGAAGGTACAAAGATGAACAAAACACAGACTCATCGCGCCCAGGAAAACTGCTTACGTTTGTAAGGAGCACTCTGACAGCCATCTACCTAGGGCTCCTCCAAACAGCTCTGGGCTTTGGTAGACACGATGTCATCCCTACTTCAATGACGAAGAAATCAGCTCACAGGTAAAATGACTTGGCCAAGATCATGTGGCTAATGAGGCAAAAAGTGAGCCCACTGTTACTTATTGAGCACTCACTGTGTGCCAGGCACAGGTCTGGAGATAGGCAGCAGTGATGAATGAGGAGTTTGCCTTGTGGGTGAGGGGAGACAGATACAAACAGGTCAATGAGTCAATTAAAAAACTTCATGGGGGTGGAGCAAAGGGACACAGCTTGACCTGGTGTATGAGACAGGGTTCTCTCAAGAAACAGAATCGCTATGTGAATAATATTTGTTGTAGGAAATTGGCTCACAAGAATATGGAGGCTGAAAAGTCCCAAGATCTGCAGTGGGCAAGCTGGAGAGCCACAGCATCCATGGTATATTTCCAGTCAGAGTCCCAAGGCCTGAGAACAAGGGGAGTCAATAGTGTAAGTTCCTGCCTGAAAGCTGGCAGGCTCCAAATCCAAAAAGAGTTGATGTTTCCATTTGAGTCCAAAGGCTTGAGAAGTCTGATAGACCAGCTCAAGTAGTCAGGCAGGAGGACAATCCCCCTTACCTGAGGAACGGTCAGATGTTTTGTTCTATTTAGGCCTTCAATTGATTGGACAAGGGTCCCCCACGTGAGGGACGGCACTCTCCTTTTACTCAGCCAACTACTGTAAGGGTTCATCTCATCACAAACACACCCAAGATAATGTTTGACTAAGTATCTGGGCATCCTGTAGCCTCGTCAAGTTGACACATAAAATGAACTATCACATGCAGGGTTGTGAAGGCCTCACTGAGATGGCAACATTTGGGCTAAGGGTAGCATTGAGGAAGAGCTTTCAGGGTAGAGGAAATAACAAGTTCTAGGGCAAAAACAATCCTGACCATTCCAGAAATGGCAAAAATACCAGTGTGGTCGGAAGGAGATGATTAGTACGAGGGGAAGCTGGAAAGGGGGGCAGGGTCAGATGGTGTGTGGTATGTAGGTCATCATGAGGTGTTTGGGTGCTTGGATTTTATTCTAAGTGGGAACGCACTGCAGTGATAGAAAGACCATGGTAATAAAATGAAAAGATATACAGTGTGTGTGTGTGTGTGTGTGTGTGTGTCTGTGTGTGTGTCTGTGTGTGTACTGGGCAGGGAGACCAGCTGCAAGGTCAAGATGCTAGCAGGTTCAACTAGGATCTTGGTTGTAAGGGTGAGAGTCAGAGGTGGGTATATTTTGGAAGCAGAGTTTATAGAACTTGTTGGTGGATTCAATGCAAGACCCAAAGATAATAGATGAATCAAATATTACACTTAGATTTTGGTCTGGGCAACTGGATGGATGGTGGTAACATTTATCAAGGTGGGGAATGTTTGCTGGGGCTTTGGGGTAAGGACTGAGTTTTAGAGAAAATCAGGAGTTATGGGGCACCTGGGTGTCTCAGTGGGTTAAGCCTCTGCCTTAGGCTCAGATCATGATCTCAGGGTCCTGGGATTGAGCCCTGCATCAGGCTCTCTGCTCAGCAGAGAGCCTACTTCCCCCCCTCTCTCTGCCTGCTGCTCTGCCTGCTTGTGATCTCTCTCTCTCTCTGTGTCAAATAAATAAATAAAATCTTTAAAAAAAAATCAGAAGTTTTCTTTTGGCCTCATTAAGTTTGAATTTGTTACCTCTAGAACCCAGAACCTCCAACCAGGAATGGTGTTTCTCTTATGATGCCACACTATTCATCCATTCAAAATGTGTTTATTGAGCACGTATGTGCAAAGGTCTGTTCTTGATGATGTAGGAATAGCGCTAATCAAGCCAGACACCACAGGCGTATTATTGCTGGCGATGCCAGATTTCAGAACCAGCAACTCTTCACTGAGGTTCTGCTCTGTGCTGGGCATTGTGTAGAATACCGAATGAATCAGACCCATTTCCATCTCACCAAATGGTTTCAACTGGATTGGATAATTTGGGCGGGAGATAAGTAACAACGGAGAGCCATAAATTAGTTCAGAATGTATTGATGGAGTACCTGCTCTCTTCCAGACACTAAGCTAACCATCCTATCTGCTGGGAGTACACAGATGAATTAAACAGCAGTCCTGTTCCCCAAAAGCTCACCTTCCAGTGGAGGAGACAGACATCGGCAAGCGGAAGAAAGACAACGTGACTTTAGTCCATAGTGGTCAGTGCAGGGCGATCTGAAAGCACTGCTGAGCTTAGCAGAGGCTCTGATCCTGCAGTGAGGGGCTACCTAGAAGAGGCCATAACTCCCCTGAGTCCTGAAGGATAAGGCAGACCAAGGAAGAAGGAAAGCATTCCCTAAGGGGAGAGCCCCTGAACATCAAAGCCTCAGTTTTCAGCTGAGAAGTGAATGGCTGAGCTCACATTTTATAGCTTCACATAGATAAAGAACTGGCTGTTGAAATGGGGGGTGATGGAGGGGAAGAGGGGGGACTGTCAGCCAGGAAGATGTGGCTAAGGACCAGGTCTAAGAGAAAAATGGTGGGAACCTGATATGAGTGATGGGAGGCGTCTGCGATCCTCCTGGGTCCCGAGACTGGGTAGTGAGGGCAGTTTTCTCCAGGGAGGGGCACTGAGAAGGGCTGCAAAGGGGACTTGGGGTGGGGAGGAGACTTGGACCTAGAGTAGATCTGGAGGCTGGCTGAGAGAGGGTTCAGGGAGGTCTTAGTCTGTGATAACAACCAACAGGAACTTGCCTTCACTGCTTAACATTTCAGGACAGGTAATCTTCAGGGCGTGCTGGGGGTGATCAAAGACGAGGAAATAAAGGGTCAGGCAGGCTGAGCGACGTGCCCAAGGTCAGACATCGCAAAGCGGTGTGGGCTTCATTCTATCCTCTAACTCCCCCGGTGTCACGGGTTAGAATCCAGACAGCAGCCCTCCCTGGAGGGACCCTGGCTCTGTACCTGCCTGATGCCAGGGAACCCAGAGGGTGGGGTGCGGGGGCAGGACTCGGGAGCGCCTGAGTCCGCCTCTTCCCGCGGCAGCCCCTCCCCGCGTGTGTGGGGGGGTACCCTCCGCTCCCCTGAGACTTGCCTCCTGTCTCTCCTGACCCCGCAGGCCTGACAGCCGTCAAGCTCATCGTCTCTGAGATCAGAGGGACTGGGAAGTAGACACTAGCGCTGGTGAGCGGAGGAAACACACAGAAGAGCAATTAAAGCAGTGCGGGGCGGTAAGCTCGCCTCAAATGGCTTGCAGCTGCACCAAGCGCCGCCTCCCCCTTCGGGCCGGCCCTGCTGCTGGGGCTGCCTGTCTGTATTTCGCATCCCCACCAATTAGATCCCCATGTGTGCTGCAGGCGTGAAAAAATAGAAAGTGAATAATCCTTCATTCTCTGCATGGCGAGCAGCTTTGATCCTCTGGGCACGAGGTGGCCCCGTTCCGTCAGAAAGTGCATCCCTTCTCAGTCCCTTCCCCCTTTTTTTCTAACCCAGTTTCCTTGTCTCAAAATGACATTAACCTCCATCCAGAGACCTGTGAAATGACCACAATTCATCTTCAGTCTCTTCTGATCAAAGTTGGGTTGGTTTTTTTTCTTCATCTCTCTTTCAAGCTTTTGCTCCTCGGCCCCTCTTTTCTCACATTGGTTGGCTGCCAGTGTTTCCAGGCTGAAATCAAAAAGCATAGTCTATTAATATCAGGCTTCTGCAACAAGGCCACCATTGTCTGCTTCATTGCAGAGTACCTATAGTCTTCTGGTGAGAGAGAGAGAGAAATGGTGAGCGTCTGTGTTTGGATAAGCACTTTGAAAAAGGAGCAGGAAGAGAAGGAGTTAATCCTGGTTTATTTTAGCTGTGTGATAAATCTCTGTGACTCTGGCTTTGGCTTCAGATAGGGATGGCTTGTCTTATTCCGAAAGCATTAAGTCTTGGAGTGATATTTGGTAGGGAGACCTAGGCTAATGCTATGGAACAGTGGTGGTGAAGCTGTTGGTAGGGGTGCAGGGGTACGGGCTCTGAAAGAGGTGGAGGAGGAAGGGGCATTGGGGCGGTTGGGATGGTGTTGGTGTCCCTGTGGAGGGGGTGGGGGAGTGGGGATGGTGGGGAAGAAATGGAGGAAGTGGTGGAGGTGGTGGTGGTGTGGAAATGGAGGGGGGCTGGTGGGATAGTGCTGGCAGTGAAGGAAGAAGCAGAGAAGGACCCAGCAATGTGGGGGTGGGGGGAGGAAGTGGAAGAGGAAGTAAAGGAGGACATGGAGGGGTTGGGGCAGCGATGGTGGTGGAGGGACCGATGAAGTCTGAGCAGAGTTACTGGAAACAAGAATGAGCTAATGTCCAGGCTTCCTTCATCCTGTCCCAGCAGCTCCCACAAAGCTGGGAAGGATCAGAAGTGTATCTTAGGAATCCCCAGTTTCACCCAGGGGTATGCCAATCCTTTCTTTCCTAGGTCACTGGGCATGTTGTAGGCGGGGCTCACTCACAGCTGAGGCCTCCCTGGGCGACCCTTGTTGGAAAGTGCTCTCCCTGGCTCAGTATCTTATAGACGTAGATCATAGATCCGTATCAACCGAGTCCATCACAAACATCCCCTTAGTGTATCCTTTCTGGGAGGGGCAAGTACAGTGGGAGAAGTAATAGAGATCACTTGGATTATCCAAATGAACACATTTTGGACTCTCAGGTGAACTGCCTGGTCCAGTAACAAAAGTTAACTGGGGTCCTGTGGCCTGAGTTTTAGCCCTGCTCTTGCTGGCTGTGTGGCCTTGAAGGGGCCTCTTTTCTTCTCCGCTGGCCAGTCTATCATGGTGTGAAATGAGGTTATTGAGTCAGAAGAGCTCTACCAGCTCTGACGCTTTGTTTCTATTTTGGAGAAGTTAATGCAAACATTAGAGCTTTGCTTGAGTTCCATCCTGACTTTTTGAGGATGGAATCCTATTTTCCACGTCTTCCAGCTGGTCCTTTTCTGAAGAGCAGAGTGGTCCTTAATTTACCTTTGTCAGCCTTGGGTAGATGGGTGGGCCAGATCACCCGGTGCCCGTAACCCCGGAGCCGTGGCTAGAACCAAATTCCGACCAAAGTCAGACCGATTTTTTTCACACTAACCTTAGAAAAAAGTCACAAGTTTTGGTAAAAGGGCTCCAAAGCAGCCTGCTGCCACCTGAGAATGCCCAGTGGCGGTGGGAGAAATGCTAGGCAAGCCCCGGAATCAAGCCAGACTATCCCGAGACCAGAGGAAGCCACTGACATTAGTCTAGGAAAGTTGGCAGAATAAGGAGCAAGGGAGAGCGTGGAGGGTGAAAATCAATTCAGGAGTGATCTCTCCGCTGCTGCTGAGTCAGGACAGTGGCTGGTGGTGAACTTTTCCACTGAATGGGATGTGGGGGTGCGGTGGGAACACTGGGTCATTAGGCACCTTACTTCAGAGGCTTTAAGTAAATTGCTTCCCTTCCTGGACCTGAATTTCCCCATTCCCATCGTAATGAGGTGGTAATAATACCAGCTCCTGTGTTGTTCTGAGCCTAAGAGCTTTTTGCGATTGCTCAATATTCTATATGTGTTAAGGGATTGTTATTCCTATAGTTTCCCTTGACTTGGCTGGATGAGGCAGGTGGGAGGAAAGGTGAGCTGGGTGGGAGCTTTCCTGACACACCTGAGCCGCCTGCAGCCATTGCTGATTTAATTAGGGATTTCCAAACAAAAGAGTATCACTTAGGGCACCTGTAATTGAAATATTTTCTGAGGTGCACCGCATGTGAATGCCTCAAAAGATAGAATTAGGCAATGAAGAGCCAGGTCTGGAAAGGAGGAGCCCAACATTCCCTGAGTATTGACTACATGTTGGGATGGATGATTTCAACACATGATCATGGTCAATTCTTGTAGAAATTATTGTCCTTATTCTATGGATGAGGAACCTGATACTTGGAGAGATGAAGTAATACCACCAAGGTCACAGAACTGAATCTATATTCACACCCAGTTCTGTCTGTGTAGGTCTGCATTAGAGCATGTTGACATCTTACCTAAACAAGTTGAAATCTTTCTCCTCATTTTAAAGCACGGCAAAAATGGCCTGCCTGACTCTGGATCGCTGAGGTTGACACTCCTTTCTCAAAGCCAGCTCTCCTGATCAGAATCAACCACCAGAGAGGATAGTATAAACAGTGTGAGGGAGACCTTGAGTACTGTTACCCAGCATTAATTCTCACCCCTTAAGAAGGGGAGTCTAAAGGTGCTTCCAAGAAAAAAAGGAAGAAAGAAAGAAAGAAAAAAAAAGAAAGAAAGAAAGCAAGGAGGGAAAGAAGAGAGGAAGAGAGAGAGAGAGAAAGAAGGAAAAGAAAGGAAAGAAGGAAAGAGAGGAAGAAAGAAAGGGAGGAGGGGAAGGGAAGAAAGAAGAGAAGAAAAGAAAGAAAGTAAGCAAGAAAGAAAGAAAGGGAAAAAGGGAAGGACAGAAAGAGAAGGAAAGAAGGAAAGAAAGAAAGAAAAGAGGGAATAAAGAAAGGAAGGAGGAAAGGAAGAGAGAAAGAAAGAAAGAAGAAAGAAGGAAGGAAGGAAGAAAGGAAAGAAAGAGAAAGAAAAAAGGGAAGAAAGAGAGGAGTGAATATGAATAAAGAAAGGAAGGAGGGAAGGAAGAGAGAAAGAGAGAAAGAAAAGAAGAGAAAAGAGAAAAGAAAGAAGAAAGAAAAGAGACAAAAGAAAAAGAAAAGGAAGGAAAGAAAAAAGAAGGGAGGGAAGAAAGGAAGGAAGGAAGGAAGGAAGGAAGAGAAACTCATAGGGGAAGGAATTTTAGTATTCTTGGTTTTGTTTGTTTGAAGGCAGGGATGGAACTTCTCAAAAGCTTTGTCAGTGACCCACAGTGATGGTGTCTGGGGCAGATACTTAGGATTTAGCAACCTCGGGAGTTAGTAAAGGGGCAATAAATAATCATTCTATCTCTTAGATAATTCAGATTCAGAGTGACAACACTATGCCATATCAAAAAGGGTATGTGATGCTCAGGAGCTTCTGTTTAGAGATGGAGATGGAAGGAGAGATCCAAGGGGATGGTGGCACATGTCAGAGTTTGAGTTGTTCCAGCCTGTTCCAAATGCTCCTCTGCCCACTCTTCCCCATTTGGATCCTCCTCCTCTTCTAGAGCATTGTTTGTTTGTTTGTTTGTTTAAAACAATCTCTATGCCCAACATGGGGCTTGAACTCACAACCCAGAGATCAAGAGTCCCATGTTCTACTGACTGAGCCAGCCAGGTGCGCTATCATCTTTCAAGTCTTAGTTTAAAAGTCACCTCCTCAGGGATGCCTTCTCAGATGCTCAGATCCTCAGGCTATGTCTCATAGCACACCACCCTTTCCCTTCATGGGTACACTAGTCACAATCTGTGATGATTCGTTTAGTCATTTACCTGTGTGATGTCTGTGTCCACACCATACTGCTGGATCCACGAAGACAGGCACCACCAACACGGGTGGGTTCTTCACCACATTTTATTTAGTGCCCAGCCTATGGCAGAGTGAAGGGCTATGTGAGAGTGGTTAGGAAAAAGGAGTCATGCTTGAGGAGGTGAGCTCCATAGGAACATCTAAGTATACAGAGGGAAGAGAAGACACAATTCCATTTTATATTTTCTAAAAGATTTTATTTTTATTTCTTTATTTTTTAAAAGATTTTATTTATTTATTTGTCAGAAAGAGAGAGCACAAGCAAACAGAGTGGCAGGCAGAGGGAGAAGCAAGCTCCCTGCTGATCAAGGATCCTGATGTGGGGCTCAATCCCAGGACCCTGGGATCATGACCCAAGCCAAAAGCAGCCGCTCAACCAATTGAGCCACCCAGGTGTCCCTATATTTTTTCAAAAGACTTTAAAAATGTATTTATTTGAGAGAGAGAGAGCACATATCAGTGGGGGTCTGACTCCAGGCAGTATCCCAGGACCCCGAATCATGACCTGAGCCGAAGGCAGACGCTTGACGGACTGAGCCAGCCAGGTGCCCTGAGAAGACCCAATTTTAAGCAGTTTTAAATATAAGGATGTTTATTATAGCACTTAACGAGCCTCAGAGCTGACACTTCCAGAATGGGCACCAATTCTTCCTAATGTCATCCATGAGCTTCTCTACCACGCAGGAGAGTGGGGGTGGGGCGAGGACAGGCTTGTGCATGGGCAACAGCTGTGTCTACTGCACTTCCTAGTGCGGACCCTGGCGGCCCCGCAGTTGGAGGGGATTGGACCTGTAGACAGCAGGATTAAGACAGAACATATATCTTTTTGTTAATCACAGAAGAGGTCTGATTGCAATTGTTCCCTGATTAATTGATGTAATGGTAGACCTTCACAGATCAGCCATGCGAGGTAATTCATAGGACAGCTGCGATGAGACTAGTCCCACGTCCCTGCAGCTGGGAGGTTAGACCTGGGCCCTTTGCTTGGAAGGCTGCCTTGATAGGTTCCTGTGCTAAAACCCAGAGGGAATGTCATCTCTCCAGTGGCTGGGCGGTGGGCGAGATTGCAAAGCACTGGAGGTCCTCTCCTTTCCCATCCCTGTCTCCAGCCTTGGCCCAAGGCTTCTTGTTAGATTTCAGAAATTTTGTGAGTGTCTGCCTTGGGCTCAGGTCATGATCCCAGGCTCCTGGGATCGATCCCCATGTTGGGCTCTTTGCTCAGCGGGGAGCTGGCTTCTCCCTCTGCCTGTTACTCCCTCTGCTTGTGCTCTCGCTCTCTCTCTCTCTCTTTCTGACAAACAAATAAATAAATAATTAAAAAAAAGATTTCTACAATTTCTTGATTATTGTATATTCCTGGGGTTGTATATCTGATTGCGTACTTGGAGTCTCTCCTGGGCTGTCTGACAGACCCATTGGACTTAATGTGTGGAAAAGCAGCTCTTGGTTACCCCATTCCTGCAAGTTTCTTCTTTCCCAGTCTTCCACATACTAGGAGATATGTCACCAGTCCACTGTACTCAAGCTAGACTCTAGGAGTCATATTTGATTGATTGATCCCTTTTCCTCCCTGCCCATATCCTGTCCATCAGCAATTCATATCCAAAATATACGTGGATCCAGTCACTCCTCATGGTTCCTAACGCTACCGGCCTTCTCTGGGAACACTCCTCTCACGGCTGGACCTCTGCTGGAGCCCCTCAGGTGTCTCTGCTGCTGCTCTCCTCCGCAGCCAAGGCTTTTTGGTCATTTTGAAATGTGAAATGTTGGAACGCCTGGGTGGCTCAGTGGGTTAATCCTCTGCCTTCAGTTCTGGTCATGGCCCTGGGGTCCTGGGATCGAGTCTTGCACGGGGCTCCCTGCTCAGCGGGGAGCCTGCTTGTCCTTCTCCCTCTGCCTGCATCTCCCCTGCTTGTGTTCTCTCTCTCTCTCTGACAAATAAAAAAATAAGATCTTAAAAAAAAAAAAGAAACACGAAAGGTCATATCACTCCTCACATGAAAAACATAAAAAACCACTGGCTTCCTCATGCCTAGAGAATAAAATCGAGTCTTCCTCCGTGACTTGCAGGATTCTCCGAGATCCGTCCTTCGCCCACCTCACTGACTTCTTGAGGTTTTGTTCCCTGCATTCCAGCAAGTGGCTGGTGCTTTGGGGCTCTGGCGGTAGTAACGTCTGCCTGAAATACCCGAGCTCTGCAGACGCGTCTTTGCTTGTAATTCAGCCTTAATATAAATAGGCCCTTTCCCGAGGAGTCTTCTCTAATTCCAGATCAAGAACAGCCCATCCCTCCAGCCTCCAAGCCCTTACCGTGTGTTCTTTCCTTCACTGTCGTTGCAACTGTGCAATTTGTGTTCATTGGCTTCCCTTTATTATCTGTCTTCCTCAGCAGAACGTGCGCTCCCGTGAGGGCCACGGTGCGTTACGGCTGCACCCCCAGCACGAGAAGGGTGTTGGTACCTATAGGTTCCCAGTGAAGAGCTGTTGAACAAGGACTCTCATATTAAGAGATGAAATTCCCCAGGGGTGCTTGGGTGGGGCATCTGACTCTTGATTTTAACTTAGCTCATGATCTCAGGGCCCTGGAATCAAGTCCAGTGTTGGGCTCCACGCTCAGTGGGGAGTCTGCTTGGGATTCTCTCTCTCTCTGCTCCCCTGCCCCAGCACACATGCTCCCTCTCACTCTCAAATAAATAAATCTTAAAAAAAAAAAAATATATATATATATATATGTACACACACACACACATATGAAACTCTGCACAAGAAGAAGGAAAGCCATAACCTTTTAGGGAAGACTGAGACACCACAGGAGACAGGAGGCACCAAAATGTAGGTAAGTGAGACCTCACACGGTACTGTGATGGGTGAGCTTGATGGCCTAAAGGGAGGACAAGTGTGGACACATGGACAGGTAGTCCAGGGTTTGGTCTTGGTCTAACCATGAAAAATTCAGAGACTGAAGATGCCAGAGTCAAGGAAAGGAAAACCACTCCAAGCCTGGAGTCCTTGAATTTTTTTTTAACGAAATTTGGAGTCTCAAGCAAGCTGTTTAGCCCCTCTAGGCCTCCCCTTCTCAAGCCATTGGGCTGGATGATCACTAAGTTTTGGACCCCCGATGATTGCTCCATGTTCCGTCCATGGTTCATTCAGTAGTGTTCCCCCCACCAATTAAGTATTAATTGAGCACCTACTGTGTTCTGCAAACCGCGCTACAGGCTTGGCAAATAGCGAAGGACAAGGCACAATCCCTCGCCTAATGGAATGAACACAGAAGATAGAAGTTGAACAAACGACAAATAAATCTGTCATTACAAATTGTGTGGGGAAGGGGAAATAACTAGTGCAACGAGAGTTTATAAATGAATATCTTGTGGGGATTGTCAAGCCAGATAAGCCTACTTCAAAAAAGGGATATTTTCTTAATTTAAGAAATGTTCAGTCTTCGGGTAAGGTGATGAAGTATCTCTAGAGAGGGTTTCCGGCTTCGTCTCTGACAGGGGGCTGTGCATTTACCCAATGCTTTCTCCATCACAGTGACGGATTCCTCTGCTCCCTACACAGGACACGCTGGGACTTCCTGGAGCCCGGAAAGTGAGCTCAGTGGGTTTTCTCTGGGCTGAGAGGCGGGATGGGGAGTGGAAGGCGAAGAACAGTTTTCTTCCATGCAGCCGATGAGGGTGAAACTTGGCATTTTCAACTTTCTGTTCCAACCCCCTGACCCCACTTGGCCAAACTCTTACCAATAGGCAACAAGGAGATATTCAAAATGGAGGTACATCCCTCCTCACCCCTACTCACTGTGTGCTTTTGTGGTGGGTATGGACCTTGGTGCCTAAACTCATTTGTTCAAGAAATACAACTTTCTTTTCTTTATAATTATCTTAAGTCCTTCTTCACACCCCCATCCTTTTGGCAGGGGAATAAATCCCAGGCATCACTGGGGATCTCTTTTCTGCTCTCTCCCACACGTCCCGTCCCGGGGAAGGCGTTATCTGCTGAGCACTCCCAGGGTTGGCTATCCTCATGCACATGGAGCCATCCCCAGGAGGCTCTGTCTTCTCCCTGAAGGGCTGAGATGGCACAGGACTCCAGGGACCTCCCTCCAGGTCTGGGAGAAATTTCTTACCACTCTTCTCCCTGGCCAGTATCCCTCTACCCTTTGGCTTCTACAAAAAACAGCAGGAGACTTGATTTTCAGGTGTTTTGTTGTTGTTGTTGTTGTTGTTTTTGCTTATTGTTCTACATAAACCCCTGAGATAGGAATCTCTACCTGCTCAGAAGGCTTGTGAAAATTCAGGAAAAATGCATGCAAATGAACACTTTAAAGATGCTCTTGTGTAGAACCGGGGTTTTGCAATCTGGGAGAGTCTGCGTTTGTCTGAGCCCTAGCTTTACCTGAGCAAATCACCACTTCTTTCAGCCCCCTCCTTCCCATCTGTTAGTGAGGGAAAATCAGAGTAGAGACTCCTCCATGGAATTGTTATGAGAGTCAAATCTGGATCGCATGCAAAATTCTTGGGACAGTGTCTGGCACATGGCGAGCATTCAATAAATGTTAGCTATGATTTTAATAATATATGATGGGGGTCCCTGGGTGGCTCAGTGGGTTAAAGCCTCTGCCTTCGGCTCAGGTCATGATCTCAGGGTCCTCCTGGGATTGAGCCCCGCATCGGGCTCTCTGCTCAGCATGGAGCCTGCTTCCCTCTCTCTCTCTCTGCCTATCTCTCTGCCTACTTGTGATCTCTGTCCGCCAAATAAATAAATAAAATCTTAAAAAAAAATAATATACGATGTTAGCTATGGTTATAAAATAGACTGTTAACTTTTATCTCCTAGCTTCAAGATTACATGTATAAAGGTTCGTGGAGGGTGGTTTTCCTGGTGCTGCTAAACCTCTTCCCACCTTCCCTGGAATGTGAAGGGGCTTGGTGAGGCCAGCCGTGCTTTCATGTTCCTTGAAGAGCAGGTGCAAGTCCGGTCACGACTTCCCATCAACCTCCTTGTCAAACCCAGAGAGAGTGATGATCTAGCCTCTTGGAGGTTCCTACTTACTGTGTGGCAGCTTTTGAATTATAACCTCTCTTGTTCAGACGGATTTCTTTTCCTCCCTCTACTCCTCCTTCCCCTCCAAAATACTACAAGCGAATATCATTTATATTGATTTTTTTTTAGACCTACCCTCCGGGGAGCTCATTCCCACCCCCAGAAAGTCTGGGAGGCCAGCCTCTGATTATATTTTCCCCAAGGCTAAGTCAAATTTTCGTTTGTTATGGAAATACTCAATCTTTTTTAAAAAACAGCCTCCAGTCTTGGGGACAAACATTGACATGGGCCGTGGGCCTGCGCCTGCGCTGATGACAGGAGGGGAGAGCTGGGAAGACGGCAAGGCTTTTATTGAGGGGCCTGGGGTGGAGGCAGCTGAAGTTTCAGACAGAGAGAGGGAAAGAAGGGAAGACAGCAGGGTTTCTGGGCCTGAGGGGGCAAGAGACAGAGAGACAAGGAGAGACAGAGGTCCATGGCGTAGGGACCTGGGGAAGAAAGAAAACAAGGGCTGAGTGTGCCTGTGTAGTTTTCTGATCATTCAACCTACGAAAAGATTTGAAATGAGAAGACAAAAAAAGTGCACATCAGGAAAATGGCTTTAAAGGACAAGTTAACTGCATCTTTCCTGATTGAAAGCCAGACCTAGAAAGTTTCATTCAGGAATTAAACACAGAGTAGGGCTGATAGACCGGGTACAAGTGCTCATATCTTTCTGACTTTTAGTCATTCTGTAGGTTTGAATAAATCATCTCTGCATCTATTTTTCTAGACTTTCAAGAGATAAGAAAAAATCTTGACCTTGTGGGTTTTGCTGATACTCTGTTTGAAGACCAGCTTCTATTCAGTGCCTGATATATGTTAAGTATTTAGTACAGGTTTCATAAATGTGTGTGAAAGAACCCTGACAATAATGCTGTGTGGGAGATTTCTTTTTCTTTTTTTTTTTCTTTTTTTTTAAGATCTTATTTATTTATTTGACAGACAGAGATCACAAGTAGGCAGAGAGGCAGGCAGAGAGAGGGAAGGAATTAGGCTCCCTGCTGAGCAGAGAGCCTGATGCTGGGGGGGGGGTGGGTGGCTCAATCCCAGGACCCTGGGATCATGACCTGAGCCAAAGGCAGATGCTTTAACCCACTGAGCTACCCAGGTGCCCCTATTCTTCTTTTCAATAGATGCAGCAAGTGAGGATCTATGAGGTTAAACCACTTTCTGAAGTCCTGGGACCTGTAAGTACTGAAGCTGGGATTCGAACCCAGGTCGGCTCAGGCTCACTGTCTATCCAGTCCAGTCTACCTTACCAGACAGGGCCTGAGCATGATCTCCCCAGGGTTCTATTACCTTCTCCTGCTTCCAGACTTGCATGGAACCAATTCCTCAGGACTCCTTCCCTGTCCCAGCTGCGTTCACTCAAGATACTGGCCTACGGAGCAGCCCTCCCCTGCGAATTGCCTGTGCCTCTCCCCCTCCTTCTGGACAGCCCAGAAGGGCCAGCAGCCCAGGCACATTGTGAGTATTTCTTTACCTGATAGTATCCTACTGATGTTGTTAACCCTTGACAACACATGCTCTTATTTTAAAAATTACATTAGTCAATGGCTTTTTAATTTTAGTTTTTATATTGATCAAAATGAAACATGCACACAATTTGGAAAGTGACGTAGTTCTACAAGGGCTGCCTCTCACAAGCTTGTGTTTCTCTTCGGATTTTTTAGTTTTAAGTATTCACCCTTGAATTCCTGTTATGAAAGACGAGTGTCACTCTTTTGTCTGCTGCCAAGCCCCCTTAGACACACACTCCTTTTCCATTCCACATCTTAATATTGTTATATGTTAATGTCATGTATTGATATTTCTGTATTTACATTATGAAAATATAGATGATAATTCTGATGGAGCCCTTCGGTAAGCTGAGATTACTTTTCTTTTCCTGGAGTTACTGACTGTCTTATTTTTTTCATTTGCTCAGTTTATTTTATATTAAGCAATCTTTAAAGTTCAAAGCCTTTGCCAAAGATCTAAATCCCCTCCGTGGGTCTTCTATCCAATTCATCTTAGTGCAGAAGCCACTCCCGGAGCTCTGGCCGGTGGCAGTGGCCACTGGTGGCCCTCCCTGCATCTCCCTGCGTGCTTGCTCTTCAGTTCTCCTGGTTATGGGGGAAAGGAGGCTGCAGCATCCTGGGTGATGTGGGAAATGAAGGCAGAAGAAGAATTATTAAATTTCCTTATGATGTAGAGCCCATTGACAAGTCCTTGAAATAGGCATAGGGACATTCCTCTAGGGACTCAACTGCCTCAATGTTAATACTTTGCTAAGGGCAAAAGGCAATCCTAGTCTGACCTCCCTGCCCACCCTCCTCCCCACCCCGGATCCTGTAAGATTACTTTAAAGTGTAAAAATTCCTTTGGAAAACTTCCTTTATCTATAACCCCCCAAGATATGTTTTGGCAATCACCCCCCAAGCATATGGCCCACCGATATCCATCTGAAGGGTCTCATGACTAAGGTTTTATTAGACGATAATAAAAGACCTTTTCCCTGCAATAGTTAGCCGCTCAAGGTCCTGGAAACCTTGCTTCCAAAATTCCTTATAGACTTAACGCTATCCCTAACTCCCTCCCAACTTGAACATATATAAGGGGCCACTCCTCACGACGCCGTTGTAGCTCTTTCTGCCCACAGATCCTGTCTCCGTGCTTTAATAAAATCACCATTTTGCACCAAAGACGTCTCAAGAATTATTTCTTGGCCATCGGCTTCGAACCCTATCATCAGCTGTACTACATCACTGAGGTTCCCTTCACTGCCCTTCCCGGGTGGATCTCTTGTTTCCCACATCCTCCATTTATTCTATTCACGAGGAGCTCATTTTCTACGAAGTACAGGAGACACGGGGCATGCAGCCGTGCCTTTTTAACCTCACTATTTCCAGCACCCAGCATCACAGGTGCCCGATAAATGTTTGTTAAATAATGAAAGGATAAAGGAAGAAAGGAGGACAAGAAACCACCAGTGGAGAAAAAGTTATCACAGACCTAAGAGATAAAAGGGAAACAGTGAACCCTGACAGTCTGATGTTTGAATGACCGACCTAAACTTTGAACTTATGATTTACATAAGTAGTAATGAAAATTCACAAGAACTCCTGGATTTATAGGACTCTTCTCATCTTTTCAGAAGGCCGTCTGTCACGGAGAAAGAATGTAGGCAGTGAAGGAGTTACTTAACCTTTCCTTGTTTTGATTTCTTTGTCCATTAAAAAAAAATAAAAGGCTGATAGTAGTTACCCAGGAAAAGTGCTGTGTTGAGTGAGAACTAACAGCTGCTGAGCACTGTCATGTCATCGCATTAAAATGACACTTAAATTAAATCATCTGTATGCAAATGCCTACCTCCATGTCTAGTCTTTTGTAGTACAGTTGACCCTGGGACAACGCGGGAGTTAGGGTCGCCCACCCCCCCACACCATCAGAAGTCCATGTGTAACTTTTGACTCACCCCCAGATTTAACCCCTAATAGCCTACTGTTGAAGGAAGCTTATCCATGACATAAACATTCATTCGATTAACACATATTTTGTATGTTATATATATTATATGCTGTATTTCTACAATAAGTTAAAATAGAGAAAAAATGTTATTAAGGAAATAGTAAGGAAGGGGTGTCTGGGTGGCGCAGTTTGTTAAGCGTACGATTCTTGATCCCAACTCAGGTCTTGATCTCAGGGTTGTGAGTTCAAGCCCTGCATTGGGCTCTATACTGGGCCTGCTTAAAAAAAAGAGAGTGAGAGAGAAAAGGAATCAAAAAAGAAAGTAAGAAAGAAAGAAAGAAAATCTTAAGGAAACTACATTTACAGTACTGTATTTGTTGAAAAAACTCTGTGTGTAAGTGCACCTTCCTAGTTCAGATCCATGTTGTTCGAGGGTCGCCTGTACTTGGTAAATGAAAATGATTTCCTTCCTTTCTCCTCTTGAGGTCTTAGGGCTTTCAGACTGAACAAATACAATAGTACTGATGATGTTGCAAATGGTTATAAAAGCTTAGAACTGGGTTCAGAAGCCACGAGGGTGAGATCACAGGAAGATCCCGAACCCGTTCTAATGCTGGTGCTCACGGCCACTTGCTGTGCACCCGTAGGCAAGTCTCTCTCCCTTCCTGAGCCTCAGTGTTTCCTTAAGCAAAATCTGGGGCTGTGAGGATGGTGACGAAGGTCCCCCGCCCCACCCCAATTCTGCCCTGTTCTAATCTTGGTCTGTGAAATGCCCTTGCTACACCCGACTCAGCCGGCTGCTGTTGCTGTTAGCACCGTTTGACTTGGAGACAGAGGCTATGTCTGCCCCGGCACCGGCCTCCTACAGGACCAGAGCCCATGATATATGTCCTCAGAGGATGACTGGGGAGAAGAAGCTGTTACATTCTTCTGTGACGTAATGCAAAACAGATCCGGCTTTGGCTCTGGCTGACACCAGGGAAGTGGACTTCATTGTACAAACCACCTTGTCAGCGTCAGCCCCGGGTGATTAATGACTCTTTAATCCCAGAGCAGAATACCTGACAAAATACGCTTGGGCCAGAAAGGCAGAACAAACCTAATTAGAGCCTGGTCAGCCCACTCACAAGGTGTGGGTTGCTAAGGACCCCAACAGCTCGGAAAGGGAGCCTCTCCCTGCCTCGCCCTCTCGGTGTGTGAAAGAATCAAGTGACCACAATGGGGAAGGGACTCCATTAAAAGCAGGGGCCGGCCAATGAATAAACATGCAGGTTACCGTGTTGATATTTCCCTGAATGCCGTTCTGAAGTGGGGTGCTTGGGGCCTCGGAGGCCGGCGCCCCCGGTATTGTACTGGGGGAGGGACTGGCCATTTGAAGTCAAGGTGAGGACATACTGGGGGCAGATGGAACCTGCTTTGTTTGTGAAAGAGTTTTTCTGCTATTTATGCTAATGAGTGGGAAACACTTCTCAAGCATTTCAGATGATTCTGTAATGAGGCCCGGCAGAATGTGCCAACATTGTTGGCCCGGGACAATTTTAAACTCCCACTCGCCACATTAGCAGCCCCTTTCTTTACATGAAGGCCCTTGGAGGGTGAAAGAGGACAATGAAGGAAGAGTGAAAACATCACAAAGAGAGGCTTTTGTCTCCCCTTCCTTTGAACCCTCTCAAAAGCCCGGTTTCAAGGGGTGTGTTGGGCCTGCCTTTCAACGTTACTGAACCCAGAATCCCCTGTTGTTTAGCAACATAGAAAGCTGACCTTAATTGACTCCACTTCTGAGCAGGCTTTGTAAATCACTCTGCCCCAGAGTGAAATTCCCTGATGGGGTCTGTATGTGATATATACCAGTCGCACACAGGATACCAACGTGCCCGTGCAACGCACACACACTCTTCGGCTCACGACCGGCTTAGGGACATTCTTGAGTTTACTTCTCCTGCGCAGCCGACCTCTGAGTTCGGAGTCACTGCTCACGTGACACGGCTAAGAAGGCTGAGCTTTGGGAAAGTCAGGTGACCCAACCAGAGTCATACATCATGTAGGGAAAGGAGCTGTGGCCAGAACTGAGATCCCTGTGACTGTTCCCGCTCTACCCCGCTTTGTTCCGGGGCGACACGTCATGTATGTGTGTGTGTGCCACAGAGACAAATTCACAGAGGCATTTGTGGAAAACATTACGTTTTAGGAAAAGAAGGGCGCTGCTCGATTACGGTGGCATTTTGGATTTCCGCATTAATTTTTGGTCATGATAGCAGGGGCAAGACTTCTCCTTTCACTGGACTCTCGCTATGCCCGGTTGATTCGTAGCCACTCCTTCCTTCCTCAACCCCAAGTCACCCAGCGACAGGAGCACGGCCGGTGCAGGGCGCCATATTGGATTGTCCATCTTCCCTGTGGGGTGGGGGACGGGGTGCCTCCCTGAGCCTTACGGGTCCCAGGGGCGTCCTGAGGAAGGGGGTTCCACTCCAGGACTCCTCTACGTTTGGCTGTGGTTCAGGACTGAGAGACTCCTGTGTACCCTTAGAGCTTCTAGACTGGTAAGAATCAAAGTTGACTTTGATTTCAAGACCAGGGCTGGTGTCTTGGGCACGTGATCTGTGCGGAGGTAGCAGACCCCGTGCTCCAAAGGGTGTGGTTTTATGCTCTGCTGTCACTATCTTGACATTCTTCATACTTTATCTTTGAACTTCTGTTTTATAAGTGAAGGCCAATAAAATGGGGGAGCAAGGGCGGTACGTGCACTCTGCCTTTCCACACAGCTCCTTGCTGCCCCATTGCACAGAGCGTCCTCTGTGTACTCCCTGCAGGAATTCAGCAAAAGTCATAGCAAGCTAAGTGCCCCATGTGGCCACTGAGTGGGTCGCCCGTGGCCTGGAGAGGCTGTGCTTTCTGCCAAAAAAGGCAATGTCTTCTAAGAAACACAGCTGACCAGAGAGCCCGGTCATATCTTCCTGCTCCTATGACTGGCCCCCTGTGAGCCAGTCAATCAGCTGGAGGCCGTGAGGGAACAAAAGGAGAGAAGATGACGTCTGCCTTCCCGGCAGCCTCTGCAGTAAACCAAAGGCAGAGAGGATTGGGAGAATGTGTGTGTACCATGAAGTGGCATAAAAACAGTTGAGTTGGTGTTGAGTAGCACCTCCTCTGTTCCAGAAAGAACAGCACACATATGCCTGTATGGGATACAGAGTCCAAGTTCTGCCTTTTGGTGATTCTGTATAGGGGTTAAATGCTCTTATGTTTGCACTGAAAACTGGCATTGTACAATCTGTAGATGCATGGTGAAACTCAGGCAAATGATGTAAAAATCTGATCTCTCCTTCTTTACTTAAAATGACATTAAATAGCCAATAAAAGTTGCCACAAGAAGTCAAGAGAGAGAGAGACCATAGAAGGAAGGGAAGAGCTTTGTATTTTGGCACATTTAATGGTAACTTTTTCCTGGTTTTTGGATGACAGGCCCAATGATTTTATTTTGTACTGCTCTTGCATTATGTCGTTAGCCCTATTCTGGCAGAAGACATGTAGAAATGAATATTATGTGTTTAAAATCAATCGTCTGTGATCACAGACGCCATGATTAACTGCAAAAGGAACTGATCTATGGATGGTACTGTCCTTTGGGTCTCACTGGTGTGCTGGAGGGGCTGGTTCACGGTGCTGCCTTGCTCTGTAGGCAAAGGGTGGCGTGCTGAAACCACGTGGAGTTATTACCTAGGTAAACATGGACGAGTTGCTTATCTCGAGGCCTCTCTTTTCTTAATCTGCAAAATGGAGATAACACGTGCCTTGTTCATTTTGTCTGAAGTTCCAGCAAAAAACAAACAAACAAAAAGGATATAAAGATGTTGTGAAACTTTTAAAGTGTTGTGCATGCTCGAAGGACTTTATAACTTTTAGTATTACTAAAAAGCAAAGCAAGAATCATGAACATTGCTCTTTGTTCCCACTGATTTGTAAATTACTTTTGAATGAATTCCCACCAAATTTGCATAAATCCACATTCATGTTCTTTTTTTCTTTTAAAGAAATCTGTTAACAAGTATTTGGAAGATAGCATGGAACTTTGATATATTCACAATTTTTTCTTCCTCCTTGTGGTAATGCAGTATACACCAGTGTCTTAAAAGGCAAGAGTAGTTTGGTCAAAGTAAGAAAGCTTTATTCTCTGCAAAAAAACAAAATATAAAGTAGTGTATATGGCATGCTATCATTACATAGTTGTCAAATCTGTGCATAGAAAAATGGATGGAAATAAACCAAGAGCCAAACAACTAAAAAAATAAACAACCTCGTGCAGAAGATAAATGAGCCCAAATCACATAGGGCCCAATCATAATGTGGTCTACTGTTTTTATCACACAGTTTAGATAACTTTTGGACTAAAATATGTTTCTCCAAATGTAACAGCTGTTCACATGATAGATTAACCTTCTGAGACTATAGAAATATGCTAATCTTATCCCTCCAGTAACAGCATTATAAATAGGTCTCTGTCACGTAGTAAGAATTTGATAATAAATGGCAGACTGATACAGCAGAAGAATGACTGTACTGGAAGGAAACTGTTTTTGCCCTGGGACATTGAGAAAACAACTTCTCTTAGCATGGGCCTCAGTTTCCCCACCTGTCCTGGAGATAGAGCGGACGATAAACTCTAAAGGGACATCTGGCACCAGTATTCTGTGTTTTGATGGCCTTGATGTGACCTTCAAAGCCTTAGTACCGAAGTCATTCTTGGGACCACCTGAAGTGAGGCTCTGAGGACACAGGGCAAAGGCAGTCATAGACAGGTTCTGTGTCCCAAGGTGATACAGCAGATCTGGGTTCTCAAATAACAGTTTCGAGCCCAGATTTAATCTGTCCCTTGGCCTGACACACTCTTCTCTGGATGGGACTCATCCTCCCAGAGTAGGAGGCTCCATTCCCAGCACCGAGACGAGTGCATTCAACTTTCTCTCCTAAGGCTGTCTGACCACGTCCCCAGCACACCCACATAGCAGCTGACCCATAAGCGTTTGCTGAACACTGAGTTATGGTTTCATAATTTATTACTCATTTTATTTCTCCTTTCAGACTGCAAGCACTTCAAAGTTAGAGGCTCATCGAATTCAAAGTTATCCCTCTCTTCCCCATAGCAACTCATCCACTCATGGGACATAGCATAGAGTGAGAACTCTGCAGATGTGAATTCTAACGTTTTGAGTAAATTCGAATGATGGCCGGTGCCCATTTTGCCGAAACAGATTTGCTCATGAAGGACCCCGGGCTGCCTTGGATTGGTCCTGGTGTCTGCCTCCTGCTCACCAGTGGGAGGAATGGGGACACAACTTGTGCTTTTCTGGGAGGATCCAGACAGCCAGAAACTAAATCCCAAAACTCTTGCTTGTCTTGACTAAAGACTGCACTTGTCCTCACCTCAGGCTTTCCTTGCTTTGCAGTCTTGGTGGAAATGGCATTTGGAATATACGCTACCCAGCCATGAAAAATTGTGCAAGGCCATTCACGGCAGCTGTGTTCATAACAGCTTCAAACCAGAAATAAGCCAAATGTCCAACGGCAGGAGAATGGACAAACAAAATTCATTATATCCTTACCAGAAAACACTACTCAGCAATAAAAAGAAGCAAACTACATGGAGGAATCTTGAAAGCATGCTAAGTAAAGGAAGCCAGATGCAAATGGGTACATACTGAATGCTCGTACTTAAATGTAGTTCTAGAACAGACCAGATTCATGGGTAGTGATAGAAATAGCAACAGTGCTTGACTGGGGGTGCAGTGTGTGTGGGGGGTGTGGAGGGGAGTGTTTTGGCTAGAAAGAGGGCACGTGAGAAGTTTCTGGGTTGATGGAAATGTTCTATCTTGACTGGGGTTGTGGTTTATAGAAGTTAACACTTGTCCACACATATTGAACGACACACTTAAAAGTCTCTACATCGCATTATTTGTTCACTGAACCTTCAATTAAAACCCCCTCAAAATATTTGGAGCCGAAGCTTCCCGGCCTTTCCGTGGCTGGCTGGCTGACTCTCGGCTCCGACCCAGGGAAGGAAGCCGTGATGCCTCAGCTGTGGCCACACTACAGATCTCCTCACATCCGCCTGGGGCGGCCCCAGCACGTGGCCCATTTCTCATCCAGGCACTTTGTTGGCACTTTGTGAATGCCTGTCTCTCCCCGGACTTTCTTGGGGCCCACAGAAAACTCCCATCCTTCTTCCCCTAAGCACTTCTTCAGATCTCCAGTTCTCTCTGTGTTTTCTCTTCTCTAGGCTAATCCCCAGTTTTTCCATCCATGCTTCATTGAACATGGTTTCAAACCCTTCCTCCTTGTAAGTCCCTCCCCTGGACACGTTCCAGCTGCCCCGGGCCCATTTCAACGGCTCTCTGAACAGTCTGGCAGACAAACTGGACTTCTCCTTCCAAAGTGATTTCGGCAGGAGGAGGCGGGCTGTGAGCCATTGTCAGAGCGAGCCAACAGGTTAAACATTTTTTTAAAGGGGGAAGAGAAATGAAAATATGGTGGGAATCCCGCACAGGCCCCTGTGAGTGATTGACACACATTTAAGCAGACACTGTATTTGTGCGATGCTGGGGAGCCGATCCATTAACAGATATAATTTGTAGGCTCCCAAGGAGAGGTTAAAGAGGAGAGCACAGTTTCCTTTGAGCCCACTTGGTGCTCCATGTCATCTGTCCCAGCCTTAATCAAGTTATCATATCAACCCGGTGTCTCCTGGACCCCAGCTTCCCATCTGAATGAGGAAAAAATTTGCAGACAAATTTCTAGCAGCAGGAAGTTGGTGCTCTCCTGCGAGGTCGGATAAAAAGTACCTGTAACCTCTCCAGGCCTCCCTCGCGCTCCTGCTGGGAGTTCAGTTCAAGTGGATCTCTTATTTGATTACGCCTCTGGGGCCTTTTCTGGTGTAGGTATCCAATCCACCGCCCTGCCCACCGGCTCCCTACGAAGCAGAAAACATTAGAGTTACTCTTTTGTGAAATTATGGGGAAGCTCAGTGGGCCAAGCGCTCATGTAGGGTGTGCGTGTGTGTAAGCATGCGTGCAAGGAGACAGACAGATGTGTGTAAAGAGAGGAATGCTGTCTGTTAGCAAATGTGGCATTGATTCATATTTGCTTCCTTTAGTCACAGAAGAACTGAGTGACATCTCTTAAGTTCTCACGATTAAAAAAGAGGTAGGGAAAAAAAGGCTTCCACTTAAGCCCTGCAGATCATTGTTATTTTTTAGTATTTGCGAAAGCTTTATAACATGCCTAATTTGCAAGCAATGGACCCAACTCTGTTACTGATTTCTTTGCCTCACGACTATATAATTCAAATTATTGTGCTGTATAGTATTTTATAATGAGGGTACAAATTATGATGCTCTTTGTAACTTTTTTTTTTAAGGTTTTATTTATTTATTTGAGAGAGAGAGAGAAGAGCAGGGGGAGGGGCAGAAGGAGAGGGAGGGGCAGACTCCCTGGTGAGAGGGGAGCACCACTACTGGAGCCCCATCATGACCTGAGCTGAAGGCAGCTGCTTAATTGACTGAGCCAGCCAGGTGCCCCTCTTTGCGACATTTTCATGCAAGGTATTACTGGACTTTCATCACCGGTTGCACATACCCATCTTTCCTAAACGTTTCATCATGGGTTTGCACATACCCATCTTTCCTAAACGTTACTTTAGGCGTGGAGAAAAACAATGTAGCATATATGTATTGAAAGCATGTACCTTCTCTAGATTGCCTTTTTTCTTTTATTGGTTTTCTTAAAAAAAAAAAAAAAGGACATTTATTTTCCCACTCAATCACCAAAAAAAAAAAAAAAGAAAAGAAAAGAAAAAAGAAAATTGCAAGACCATATTTTGGATTCATTTCAGGAAATATTAACCTAATCAAGGAGAATAATGGTAATGTCTTTTCATCTTCAGGTGCCCCCAGACCCCTGAGAATCCCGCCTCAGAGGGGCATTTTCAGACCAGCCTGTGGCTTCGGAAGACTTTGTGGAGAAGAGAGGGCGGTGCTGAAAACTCAGGGTGTAATTGGACTTGTAGGGGCAAGGGCCAGGACAGCGCTGGGCTGGTAAACAACGGGCTTACCATTCATCCGTTCATTGCCGAGGAAGGGAGAAAGGAAACACGCCCTCCGAACTCAAGATGCCTATTAATTTATCCCCTTTCACAGGCCCTAGGCTTGGGAAGCCAGTGTCTTGGGGCTTGAGGGCGGCGGTTGTGGAGAGAAGCGGGGCGCCGGCAGAGCCAGCCTTCACTGCATCTGCCGGGACTCCGCGGATTGAGCGACCTGGCTGCGCGGAGGGGCGCCCCGGCTGCAGCCGGGAAATAAATTTGATTTTCTGAGCTCCTTGGCAGTTGGTGACAAAGGGCCAGGTGCGGCGTCCCGGCGGGAGGTGGGGAGGGGAGGAGGAGCTTTGCGGGAGGCCCCCACGGGCCACACAAAGGTGGGCGCCCCTGGGGCCAAGGGCGGCCCTCCACACTCCCCCTCTCCCCAGCCCCTGGGGTTTGGCAGGACGCCCCACCAGCCTCGCAACTCAGCCAGAGGCTCCAGAGCGCCTGGAGCAGGGCCTGTGTGCAGGGCAGGCCTCCTGCAGAAGGGACGCCTCACGCTCTTAGCCTTGGAACTCCAAGGGGTTCTGCTGGGGGTCACAAGCAGCTGGGGACTTTTAGAGCGTCAGTTCATCAAGACATGTCCACAACTCCCTTGTCTGAGCTGGCCTTTGGCTAGGGTTTTGAAGGCATCTCCAGAAATTCCCCCAGGTTCTATGAACGGCCACCAACCACCAACTCCCCCCCCCACCCCCTGCCCCAAGTCTTTATGAGATTATATTGGGGCATTTCATGAGTCTTGCCCGCCTGTCCTGCCTGGCGTTTCGGTGAAGGGCAGTGGAGGAGCTCACTCTTCCTTGGAAGACACAGCCTAGTGCTAGGGGAGACTCCAGGGGGAAGTGTGGCTGCTGGGCATCTATCTAAGGGCAGGAATTAATGCTTTCTGCCTCCCTCCCTCCCTCCCTTCCTTCGTTCATTCATAAACATATACTGAGCACCCCTAAGCCCTGTGCTGGTCTCAGAACGTTTCCACGTCCCCAGGCCCCTGTCCGATCTTCCTGCCCCGTCTCCAGAGGGCAGCACCTGTCACAGTCCTAGGGAACACAAAGCATCACGCTCCTTACCAGCACCCAAGGCCCTTGCTGTCCAAGTACAGACCTGCCCCTCCTCATACTGACATGTGTGGGCCGTGATTCCTCAGGACCGTTCTGGAGCATTCCAAACAGCCACCAGCCACCTCAGACACTAGCCAAACTTTGCTTCTATTCCTTTCCTGTCCAGAATGAGGCAGTTCCTAGTGTTGATTTTATTTATAGAGGATGTCAGGATTCCAGAAAAGCAGGCTTGGAAAGGAACAAAATGTGGCGGATAACATACAGCTTACCAGTGCTCTTTCACACTCTGAGCAAATCTGTATATAAAATGAAGCCCGATATCTTTAGCTGCTATTAAAAATAATACAAGCGGACCTAATTTTTATTGCAAAATGGGGGTTCCCCGCTAGACTAATTCTTCCTCAGGCTTCATTCACTTTGGCAGATTTTTCTACTTGACCCTCTCTCTCAGAACCAAAACTACCAGATAATGATACCAAAGGCTCTCACTTCATGTCCTCGGAATCTGCCTCAGGGGAGTCCTCTTTCCTGCTGGAGCCATTTTATTTCAGGTTGATCCCTACCTAAATTCAGCACAATGCAGGACCTGTGTGTGAACGTGGACGTGTGTGTGAGTACGGTGTTTGCAATCAGCAGGAAGAAGCCCGCAAATGAGGCCTGATTAGATGAGAATCTAAATATAGAACAGGTGCCCTAGGAGTTCTAGAAAGATAAATTATTCTCAACCCTGCACAGTGACAGCAGCTTACAGTGTGTTTGTCTATGTCATAAAGGAGTAATTTTATTTATGTGTTTAATGCTGATAACATAAGAATATAATTATCCCACTCATGGGATGTCAGGTTCCAACTGCTTCGTTGTATTAGTGATCTTTTTCCATGTAAGAAATTATCGCAAAGTTAGTGGCTTCTGTGGGTCTGGGGTCTAGGCACAGCCCAACCAGGTTTTAGAGTCTCTTAAAAGGCTCTACTCCAGGTACTACATGGGGCTGGGATCTCATTTGAAGGCTGACAGGGGAAGGATCCACTTCCAAGTTCATGTGGTTGTTGACAGGATTCAGTTCCTTGAGGGTTCTTGGGTTGAGGGTACCTTTTGGGCTACCAGGCAGAGGTCATCCTCGGTTCCTTGCCCAGGGACCTCTCTGTACGGCAGCTTATTGAATCAGAGCTGGCAAGGGAGACCGTCAGTAGAAAGGCTGCTAGTAAGGTGAGTGTTACCATCTTATGTAATATGATTGTAGGAGTGATATCCCATTACCTTCACCAAATTCTGTCAGTTAGAAATAAATCCCGGATCTTGATGCCCACTCTTGATGGGAAGGGATACCAGGAGGCATGGGTCATCCCATGGGTCATCTGGGCCTCCTTGGGTCTGTCCACCATGTTCATTTCACCCATAAGTAAACTGAGGACTTAAGATGCATATGTCCTGGTCACAGTCTCAGGGAGTTAGTTTAGTGGTTAGACTCCTATCCCAGACTTTTATTCTGTCTGCATTCTTTACTACCCCACAGCCCTTGCATTACCTAATACAAGTTTAAAATTCGCAACACTTCTGGCCCTGGAAAGCAGGTCAAGTTCTCTGTATAGCAGTCTTTATGGCCAGGTTAACCCTGTCTGCCCCATAATCACTGCGGTCCCTTGCTAAGGAACTCAGAGAACCACAATTCTCCTGTTCCCCACAAAATATCCTTAAACCAAAATGATAGAAAGAGTCCCCTTTTCAGATCAATTAAATGAGAAAAATTTTAAGACTCTCAAATATCTTAGTCCTCACCCTTGCCCTGCCATAACTCTTTGTAACAGTTGAGAAAACTGAGGTCTAGGAGAGAGAAGTGATTTATTCAAGCTCCCACTGACAGGTCCGGTGCTCTAGAACACGATTAATACAATCACAGGAAAGGTATTGGCCTGAGCAACCACCTGTAGGAAGGGCAGGCTCTCCAGGACAGCCTGCGACTCAGGATACCCAGCCCCACCCATGCCCTGAGACCAAGAGGACAACAATCACATAAACAATAGTGCTAATTCCAACAGGCCATGCTGCTTATTGAGGGAAAGAGCTACTCATAAAGTTGGGACAAGCAAAGGCCACTTAAATAGCAGGGACCACACGTCATGGATTGATACAGCACAGTGTCAGGGGACCTTAGCTTTGCCTCTGTAGTATCTGTAAGATTATAATCCTACCTTGAGAAATGGGAGTTAAGTCTAATCTGACATAAAGTGTGTGTGTGTTTCTTTTTTTTCTGGGGCCGCCAAGACTTTGTCTCTTATGAAGGAGGCCCTGGCTACATTCTCCTTCCCTTGCTTAAAGAATAATCGAGAGAACAAATGAAACAGGAGATAATGGGTTCTGCGCCTGTTCCTGTTGAGTTTGGGAACCCTGGGTTGTCTCTTTGCTAGCTTCGAAGAGCCAAATCCCTGTGTTGGAGTAGTCCAGTCAACACGAAGGGGTCGCTCTTAGCGCAAGCTAACTAAATCATTTTGATCCTGGGCTGCCTCAGTTTTCTCTCCGGGGCCCAAAGGGACTTGTTGAAGTCACTTGTTTTCCAACAGAAATCAAAAATGTATTTCCAAAAAGTAATGGTCCAATCATTTGGGAAAAAAATAAAGAAAAAAAAAGTTTATTTTAGCAATAAAATGATCTCTTCAGAGGTGCATACCTAATTCGATAGAAATGTTTCTCCTTGAAATAAAGTCTACATGAGTTAGGATAATGTGGATTGATTTTGGGGCCCTTTGGCTCGCTGACCTTACCATTTCCTATGCGTGGAGTGTCACGGCTCTGTCCCTTTGAGCAAGTTGCTCTCTGTATGTGGAATAGCTTCCACCCAGTCTTCATGACACACTTTTTCCCACCCACCTGTTAGGGTCCAGCTCGATCGTCACCTTCCCTTTAAGCCTGCCCTAGGGCTCCTAGCTAGTGACAGAAGCAAGTGTTAGGGTCTGAGTTGTCTGAGTCCAGAGCCCAGCTCACAATCTCTGCAGACTCACCTGTCCCAGGTGTACACTCGTGGTAACTGAGCATCTGTGACTCTCTAGTGCCTGTCCTGGCGCTTCAGATACGTAGATGAAAGAGACCAGGTCACTGCCCTTGAGGTTCTCTAAGAAGGTAGGGGGTAGGAGCTCAGACAAGCACACAAACTGTTGTAATACAGGATGAAATCAAAGTGCCATGAAGAAGCACATGCTATGGGGAGGGAGCATAGACCCTCTAGGGCATGGTTCAGGAAGGCTTCTTGTAAGAGGTGGCATGGGAGGTGAGTCTGCAAGGATGGGGAGGATATCAGCAGGTTTGTAGAGAAGGGTCCAGACAGCAGCTGTGCGGGAGAGAAGCAGCGGGGCCAGAGGGGAGCAGTGGGAAAGGAGGCTGGGAGGCGAGGTCCAGCTGGCACACAGAGGGCCCCCCGAGTCTGCCTTGAGGGTGTTGGCAATCTGGTAAGCAGAGCCGGGGGCTATTTTAAAGGAGTACGGAGAACCTGCCGTCCAGATGGAGGAGGCGCTGCCTGGTGGGTCTGCCACTTCAACCACTACCTCAATGTCTGTATAAAGCGAATTCCAAACTTGCCCCTTCTTTCTGATGTTTCTGCCTTCACGGTTGGTTTGCGATAGCTCTCTATCTGGCTCTCACATCCCCGACCCACCTCCATTCCCTTCTAATGTTGATTTGAGAGGTTCCGGGGAAATTTCTTCTTGCCCTTCATGTTCTTAAAGGTGATCAACCGCTTATTTCCTCGTCTTGCCTGCTGGAGCCTCCCTGGCCCCCTCTGCAGTCATCTGCTCAGCATATTTTATCTGTGCCTCAGTTTCCCCAGCCATGGAGCATCAAGCTTTAACTATCACAAGAATGGTCCTTCTGGCCTCTCTCAGCCTATGTAAAGGTCATTAAAATCCCATTGTCTATAAAGCGGGTAGAAACTCACTCATGTGAATCTACTTAATGGCTTTGAAATGAGGCACAGCCCAAGGGTTCAACCTACAAGGTGTTCGTGGGAGGGGTCAAGTTTACCATTCCTGTGACACGTTATGGTCCACCTGCATCCGGTGGCTGTGTTGGCCGTCCAGCGAGGAGACTTGGTGCCTTCTTTCCTTCCCTGCGTCACTAGCTGGGGTGCTCCCAAACCCACTGGAGAAGCTCTGGTCACACCTCGGGAATTTGGTGCACCTACTTCTCCCCTCCGCCCTGTGGCTTCTGCTCACTCATGCATTCTACGCCCTGTGGCTGAAGGAGATCGTGTGGCAATCCAAAACATTCTTTGAAGAGGGTGCCTTACTTATTCGTCTTTGGAATCACTTAGCCTGGTGCCCTGCACAGAGGAGTTATTCACTAAGTGTTTATTGACTTGCTTTCTTCCAGTTCACTGGGCTTCACCGAATTGAAATCTTTTCCGCAGCAATTCCTCTGGCTGCCTCGCCGGTCAGAGCCGTCCCAGCATCCTGGTGCCCATCGCCTGGGTTTGTGGGTCTTGTTCCTTGATCCTGGGATCATGTGCTTAGCTCCATTCCGAACTTTCTCACACTTACCACCTCCCTCTAAAGCGATGAAGCCTACAACTCGACTCTCAAATTGGAGACGATGGCTTTTAAATACTTTTTAAACTCCAAAGAGCTGGGCAAATGTAAGGAATACAATAGGTATAATGATGAGTTTTCTATGAAGGACCCCAGTGGTCAAGAGCAGTGGTAGGAAGGTGGGCTAAAGGACAACTTTGAAGTACACGGACAAAGCAAATGACAGGGAACCGAGTGCAACAATCTTAGGAGAATAATCTTCTTCTTCTTTTTTTTTTTTTTTAAGATTTTTTTATTATTTATTTGACAGACAGAGATCGCAAGTAGGCAGAGAGGCAGGCAGAGAGAGAGGGGGGAAGCAGGCTCCCCGCTGAGCAGAGAGCCCGATGCGGGGCTCGATCCCAGGACTCTGGGATCATGACCTGAGCTGAAGGCAGAGGCTTCAACCCACTGAGCCACCCAGGCACCCCAAATAATCATCTTCTTGCTTAAAAATATTGATGAGATCTATCTTGTGTATTTTTAGTTGGAAAACACAATGGATTTCTTTCCGTGGTATATTTATGATTTCATTCTAGTTATATCCAAAAACTTTTTGAGAAGCATACAATAAATCATCAACCAGGAATAGAGAAAAAAATTAATCTCTTAACCCCATCTTTAAAACTGCACCATTTGTAAAATGAAGGGATTTTAATTAAATAATCCATGAAATCTCTCCTGGCACCAGTAATCTATGGTTTACTGAGAAAACCAGACAATTCTCTTTCATTTCTTATAGGACTGAGTTCCCTTGCCGTGCGTCTTTTCTTGGTGTTTACCTTGTTATTTGCCATGCCTTGTTTAAGTGTAGTGGCTCCCAACTGGATCAGGAGCCCTTGCAGGTCAGGACTGTGTGTTGTTCCACTCTGTGCCACCTTCACACAGTGCTGGCACATAGCAGATGGTCAACAGGTATTGCAAAATGAGGAGGTCAGAGACAGTGGAGAGAGGTGAGCAAGAGGTGGGGCTGATGAATGAACCCGAATGCTCCTGTATGTGGAAAGGACTATTAGGAGAAAAATATGTCAAACAACGTGTCTGAAAACATTCTTCAGGTCCTTTCTCATGTCATCCGAGGTGGGGAAATAAAGTAAGGCCAAAAGGATAGCATATGTCCATTGTCCATGGTATTTTCAGTTTGCATGAGTTTTCTGGCTTCTTTTAGATTTAGCTGGTGTCTGTCTGACACACTTTAATATCATAAGATGCTTTGCAGGTTTCTTATGAAAAAAATCCCACCATGTACACTTTGCCGCCTATTCAGGGGTACCTGGGTATTGTGGTTAGTGGTTCCCCATTCCATCTGAGCTAACGTGATGATGTCAAGACATCATTTCTTAAGTGAAAATCCACTCATTCAGCCAGATGTTGGCCTTTAAAGAATACATATCCTGATCTTTGGTAATATATAAATATCAAGGTCCTTATCAGGGGGTCCATTACTTGGAAGGGCTCCAAGAATATCTTGAAAGTAGATGCAAAAATATTGAGACTGCGCCAAGACTGCTGAGCTGAGGGGCTGCCAGAATGATCTTTTTCTCATCAGAAGGACTGCCATGGCCTTAGTTTGGTCACTGATTTTGTTTTGTTTTTGTTTCTAGGGTAGTTTACATAACCGTTCAATTCCTTTCCCTTGTGAAACATTAATTTCATAAATGGGATCATTCAGGTGGGAAAGGTTGTTAGAAGGTGCTACCATTTTGGTAATGGCCAGCATGGCATCTCACGCAGCAGAGTACCTGGGACTCCTCTCCTTCAGGTCTAGAAAGGGTCCTAGATGGCTGAATTCTAGGGTCTGTCGGTTGCTGGAATTCCAGCCAAGGAAATTCCTCTCCTGAACAGAGTTACTGGGCAGAACATACTCTGTACACTCAAGTCAAGAGTCTGGAAAATGAGTGGACAAGTGTTATGCCTTGCTTGGCTGAGCAGATAGAATGAAAAGAAAAAATAAAGAGGAAGACTGAAGTAATTCAAAAAAGTAAAATTCAGGGGTAGATAAATAGAGGGGAAATATTTTACTAGCCTAAAGTTGAAGAAATGTGGAATTGAGTTTATAGGGACTTGTATAAATGAGTTCAATCCTTTGGTTATATAAATAGGACAGCTGAGGCTCAGAGAAGGGCCCAGACTACCCAAGATCACCCAGTGAGTTAGAGACACAGCTGGAAACCAAGGCCAGGTGTCCTGACTCTAGTGCTGGTAACAACACACTGTAAAGTTAGCCAAAACTTGTTTCACTAAGATCGTCTGTGTTTGTTTAATAGAGCCAGAAAGAGAAGAAAAAACAATTTAATTAGTTATGAATCACCAATCCTATTGGCCTTGAATTCCTTCTTCTTTTTCTTCCTCATAAGAGTGTGTGTTTATTAAGGTTCGCCTGCCCTCTCAAGCTCTCCCAGAGGCTTTGAGTCTTGCAAGAAGAAACTCCACCATCTTCTACTTCCTCTCATGAGAGGGACCTGTAGAAACACCTATCTGAGGGCTCACCGGGGCAGCCCCTAAGAGAATAAGATATTATCCAGATCTATTGTTTCTTTTCTAGTCTTTATTTTTTTTAATGATTTTATTTATTTATTTGATAGAGAGAGCAGGAGCAGGGGGATGGGCACAAGCAGGGGAAAGGGCAGAAGGGGAGGGAGAAGCAGAGTCCCCACTGAGCAAGGATCCCGACCTGGGGTTTGATCCCCAAACCCCCAGATCATGACCTAAGCCGAAGGTAGCCGCTCAACCGACTGAACCACCCAAGCACCCCTCTTTTCCAGTCTTTAAACATAAGACAATTCAAACATTTCTTCAGCAGCAATATGCCTGCTTATTTGACGGGGGGGGGGGGGCAGATATTACTGAGTCTCATTCCCGCTCCCTCTGCCACCCTCCCCGCAGATGCAGACGCACACATCCGGGATTTCCCCCGTGCTGGAGTCTCTTCCCCTCCAATCCAAACAGCTGGGGGATAATCCCATCACTGGGCTGCTTCCAGGAAGCATAGTGCAGCCAGCCCAATGCAGAGAGCCAAGACCTCAACTCCTGCGTCAGCAGGGACGGGGGCAAAGCTGGAAGGGTAACCTGGGTCAGTTTCTGAAGGTTTTAAATGCTACATAAAAGAATTTTTTCCTGATCCTATAGGCTGTGGGATGGTCAGAGGAAGTCTTTAAAGGGGGAAATACCATGATCAGATTTAGTGTTTAGAGGAGACTGGGGCTGAACTTTGTAGGACGGGTGTAGTAGCCCTGAGTTCAGAAGCAGGGAGACCCATCCTCGAGGGAGAGGCGCTAATGGCTTGACCTTGACAGATCACGGATAAAAAAGAGATGGAAGCAGTGGGCAAAGAAGTACAGGGAGGTTTGGAAGGATCCGCCTATGGTTAGCGAAGGATGGAAGGGGCCATGGGGGTGGGGGAGGGGTTGGTGGGGAAGGGAAGCGGGGGAGGCGGGCAGGTTGAGGAAAATGAGATTTCTGACCTGGGAGCTCCGGCAAGTCTAGGGGAGGATGTGCAGAGAGGCCCCACAGATGTGGGGCAGTGGGGGAGAGGGAATGACAGTTTGGCTTTCAGTGCACTGAGCTAAAGGGCACCTAGAGATGTGGGTGGGCATGCACTCCAGGGAGTTGAAACGCACGTCTGGAATCAGGGAGAAACCACGGCTGAACTGTGGACTTGCAAGCCAGATGGTGACAGAGCCGGGCATGAGGCTCAGACGAATTTACACCTGCATGGAGTCCAACACCCTAACCACAGCATTTGCCTCCTGGACGCTGTCACTGTGCTAATCTTCCTAAAGCATGGCCCAGACCCCGTTACCCTACCAACGGTCACGCCCTTCAAGGCCTTTTTAAAATGCAACATGAAAGGTTTCTCTCAAGGTCTTTCATGACCAGGCCTCACCCTGATGTTCTAGAATCATTTCCAATACATGCAAACACACTTAGACTCTTCATAAATTAAACTGTCCTTTCTGGAATGTGCTTTATTTCTCACGATCCTTCTCTTCTGTCTGTTTGGAAAATTTCTTCCAGCTCTTCCTGTTAAAATCTGACCCATTCTTCAAAGAATCAAATGAAGTATTTTCTGGCCACCCCCCTAAGTGGTATTTGGGGTTCTTAGACCTCTTAGTTTGAATCGTGATCATTCTTTTGTTCTATGACACCCCTCCACCCACCACCACCACATACTTTGCAACCTTCCCCAGCCCCCCAAACTTCCATACTGTGTGCTTTAAGGAGGAGACACGCATACAGAATGCAGATCTTGGCTTTTGAGTTTCAAAAGGTGAGACTGTGGAGGTACAAGCAACTGGACTTTTGAGTGTTCCTTTTGTCTGATAGAGAACCAGTTTGGAAGACTAGATGAAAAACCAGAATCCCTTACCCCCAGGTTAGATAAAGACTCTCTGGATTGTGGGGAGAGGGGAGCTGGAGGGAACATGATATGGAGGAGAGGGTGATGCGGTTCAGTATGAGAGCCATGCCTGGAGGGACCACTTGGACAGAAGAAGACTCATTCAGGGGCCATGGGAGCCCTGCTCTGGGGGGCCAGACAGTGCCACAGACCACCCAGTCTCCACCCCAGCAGGTGTCCTCCCTCCCACGGTCACATTGTTGGTACTGAGGAACCTTGTCATCTGTCCCTCCTGTTGGACCACCACCACGGACCATCCAAGGAACACTCCTGCTAGTGCCCAGAGACTTTTGTGTTCTATCTGGTTTACCCATGGGGACAACTTCCTTTCCAACACCCCGAGAGAAAGGGTGGGACCCCAGACAACCAGAGGACTGCTGGCATGTGAACGTCCCCCTATGCCATGTCTGTATTTCTGGGACATTACATAGCAATGGCTCCAAATTTCCCTCTTGCAGACATGCCCAGACAAGTTACATACTTCTCTGTTGGCACCGGATGATAATCTTTCTTGTATTATAGATATTTATTACCGCTGGGCATCTTCTGTTTGCCTCTGGAGATGTACTCTCCACTCTTCTCCAGTGTGATCAGTGTGGGCTTCCCGTTGGGTTTGGCCAATAGGGAGCCCAGGCAGGAGACTGGAGGTCAGGGCACCTATCTTCTCCAGAGAGCTCTTGTCTCTGAGCTCCTAGAACGTCTCCCTCTTCCTTGTTCCTTCCAAAGGGGGCATGGCAATTTCTCTGTTACCAGTCCTGTCAGGATCTCTCACTTAGCTCTTACTTCCCTATACCTTGCTTATGTCTTTGCAGCTAGTTCCTTTGTGAAGTGTCTGCTGGGAGCCCGTTGCAGATTGTATTTTCCAGCGATGGTTAAAACAGTATCTCCCATCCTATGTGCTCTTCTTACAATGTGATTCTGACAATTCTCCCGCAGGAGGAAGTGACACCATGACTTTGTATTATTGAAAGATAATACAGCTTCTGCCTGGTCCTCTTGGGACACTCACCTTTGGAGCCCTGGGCTGTCATGTAAATAGTTCATCCTGAGACTGCCATGCTGTGAGGGAGCCCAAGTTGGCTCCGGCAGAAAGAAGACCTGCCCGAAGGGGAAGCCCTGAGAGCGATTGCTGGCCGGCCCCTGCTGCCTCTGCACCCCCTGTCTGACTGTCAGTATGGGAAACACTGGACCCAGAGAAGTCCAGCTGAGCCCTGCCTGATTCTTGTCCCACAGATCCTACGAAACATACTGAAATCGTTGCTTCTTTAAGCTGCTAAGATCAGAGTGGATCGTTACACGGCCATAGGTAAGTAGGAGAGACCCTGACAGATACGTTCCCTCTACACCCCTCCCTTCTGAGCCGTGAGTTTCCTCTGGTGAAGGCCTTAACGCCTCATCATACTCTCTGGAGTGGGTACCACTCAGGAGTCCATCCTTTCATGAATATGAATGTTTGTGAGTGGGTCCAAAGGATGTGGCTGATTGGAGTTTGGGTCCTCAAGGAAGACTTGAACACTTGGCTGGCTTGGGGTGTAAGGAAGTTGTGACCACAGGAAGAGAGATGTGTGGGTTCTACTTCTCTTATTTGCAAGTATGCCTCTCTGAACCCCAGGGCCCAAGAGCAGATGCCCCTCAGATTTAAGACATTCTTTTAAAACACTATTTGCATTAAGGAGTAGAACACGAAGTGTGCCAAAATGAGATCACGGACTTTCCTGAGTCCTTTCCTAAAGCCCTCATAAATGCAGCTTCCCTGTTCTCTCCTATTTGTGTATGTGTATTTTGTCAGGTCAGGTCCAGAACGAGAACTATCCTAAACGCGAAATGGACTGAGAAGTGGGAAAGGAGGCCGCTGCTTGGATAACATTCCTGAGATGATGGGTTTGAAGAGGGGGTGTGCCAGAAATTTCCTGGAAAGTTTATTTTTGCTGAGTTTTAAGCTTGACTTCAGACCATTAGAGCTCCTGGATAATGCCAGTTTGTTGAAACATGTAGAGAGCCAGCTGTCCCTAGAAAGGAGGATCTCTCTTGCCAGCTCAGAGTTTTGTGGTCTGGCTCGCCTATGTGCTTAAACACTTAACTTTTAAAGAAAATTGTAAGGAAAGGTCAGAGAGACGCTGCATTGCCCAGATGCAGGACCGACGGGAGCTTGTGTCCACAGGTGCCTCTCCCAGGGGAGCTTGTGAAAAATAGATTCTGACTCGGGCCATGTGGAGGAGGGCTGAGAATCTGCAGCTCTCCCCAGCTCCCAGATGTGGCCTGTGCTGGTTTACCCACTACACTTGGAAGAGCTGCCTTCTGGAAGTTCCCTGGTCTGACCCACCTATAGTCCTAATAGTCCTCCTATTGACTCTCAAAGTTTTTGTGATTTCAAGAATCTTCTCATAAAATGAAAATGCCCTTAGGTTGGGGTGGGGTTGTGCAAGGGTCTCTACCTGAATTTGGTCAGCAAATCTGTCATTATTTAAAGTAAAAATGAATCCTAATAACAACTAAACTGACTGAACTTACCCTTTGCTGGGCTCTATGCCAAGGGTTCTCCTGTTGTGCTGACTCATTTAATCCTTAGAATCACCAGGTGAGGTGGGACCTGCTGGGCCCTTGCCACACATGAGAAGACGGAGGCACAGAAAAGTTAAGTTACTTGCCCAAGGAGCAGCACTGAGATTGGCCGTCGGACCTCAGAGTCCCAGGTCCCGTGGAGGAGGTCCTGGAAGGCCCCTTCAGGTACACAGCAGGAGGGACAGGTCCAGGAGGAGGCAGGGTCAGAATGGGACATTGCCAACCTATTAGGAATTTCCAGGGACAACGCGGCTGCAGGCTTAGAAGTAGGATTGTTTTGTCCACGTTAAACCATTCATCCATCTCTTAGCGCTTACTGAACAATCAGTGATGGGCCACACCGGCCCTTGGCTCTGGGGTCACCCAGCTTCAGCCCCATCCCTGCCTTCCAGGGGTTCAGAGTTTCTTGGAGAAGGCTGAGCTGGTCAGGGCCGGGAGGACAGAAACAAAACATGCAGTCACAGGCTGCTAATCTCATTTCCATTTTCGGGACTCCGGAACAAACCCTTTCAAATGCTGAAGGTATCTCTGCCCCCAGCACTGACCTCTCTGCAAGATGTGACTGGTGCCTTGGTAGCCTCGAAGTGATACCCCTTGCACATACCTGCCTCTGCCTTTGCTTATACTGTGTCCTCCGGAAGTGCCTCTCAGCCCCTCCCCCGAGTCTAAATCCTCCCCTCCATACGGGGGCTAACTCTGGATCTCCCAGCAATACACACCACATGAGCCTCCGTTCCCGTCACTTGGGTGACCAAGTGCTTCAGTGTGCCCAGGAGTAAAGCTTCCTGGTGTAGGGCACTTCGATGACTGCACAAGAAAGGACCGCCACCGACCAGCTTAGAGCAACGCCCGTATGAGCTTACACCCAAATGGCTGGGTACCTCCAAGTCCCCAAGGCTGAAAATCGGGTGTTGTCCAGGCCGAGTCATCAGCTGGAGGTTCTGGGTAAAAGTCTGTTTCCAAGCTCATGCAAGTTATTGGCAGATTTCAGTTTCTTCCAGTGTATGGGCTGAAACCCTCATTTCCTTGTCAGCTGGAGGCCACTCACCTCCTAGCAGCTGCCACCCCTATTCCTTGCCATGTGATCTCCATCTCTAAAGCCTTGTTGAATCACCCTGGGCTTCAGATCTCTCTGACTTCTGTCTCTGACCTCTAAACCCAGATTTAAAAGGGCTCCTCTGATAAGGTCAGGCCCACCCATCTCATCTCTGTATCTTTTTTTTTTTAAAGATTTTATTTATTTGACAGAGAGAGATCACAAGTAGGCAGAGAGGCAAGCAGAGAGAGAGAGAGGAGGAAGCAGGCTCCCTGCCCAGCAGAGAGCCCGATGCGGGACTCGATCCCAGGACCCTGAGATCATGACCTGAGCTGAAGGCAGAGGCTTAACCCACTGAGCCACCCAGGCAGCCCTCAACTCTGTATCTTAAAGTCAACTTATTTGCACTTGGAAAATCCCTTCACGTCAACACCTACATTTAATGTTTGATTGAATAAGTGGGTGAGTTTGTGTGTACAGCAGGGGCCAGGAATTGGGGAGTCATCCTAGAATTCTGCTTACCACATCTGGGATGAAGGCTCATGGTGCTAAAACCAGGACCATCCCAGGCAAACTGGGACCGCTGGTCACCCTGTTAGCATGATTGGTTATTAGCAGAATTGGCTATTCATCTCTCTTCTGACCCCAGCCCACAGTTGTGCCCTTCACGGGTTCTCGCCCTTCACAGGTTCTTGGTAAGGTGCTCTGTATCCAGGTGACAAGATGGCTAATGCTTTTCTGTGCGCATTGGGGCCATGCCAATCACAGAGTGGCTGAGACCATGGGCACCAAGCCACACAAAGCTGGGTTTCAGTTCTGTTACCAGTGTTGTGATCTTTGCCTAGACATCTAGATTCTGGGAGCCTCATATATTTTTCTTCTGTAAAATGGGGAGATTAACAATACACAGCTAACAATGTGGGTAGGAAGAGTAAATGAAGTTATGTACATTAGGCATTGAACTCAAGGCCTGATATATAGTAAGCACCCAGTGACGCCAGATGCTATTATTATTATTATTATCAATGATTATCATCACTATGCCAGAACCAGCTGAGTGCCGTGTATAGGTAAGGCTCAAAGCAAAGGGCTGTCTTTCCATCCATTCGCAGTCCCCCGGCATGTAGAAGCATGGAAGGGTTTTCCAGCAGTGGCCATCCTCAGTAACTGAGCTCTGCTCTGAAAATTCCTTGGGTAATTTAGGGCAAGCAACACATCTTCCTTCAATTTACAATTTTTGGGTGGTACGGCAGTACAGATGTTAAATATTTTCTGTGACTAATATTAATATTAGTCATTAATATGACTCCAGAGAGTGGGGGGTGTGGGCCGGTAATTCTGAATCCTTTGAACATCTTAGCAGCCTCTCTGGATGAAACGTGCATGTTGAATGTGGCATTTTATGAAATTAAAAAAAAAAAATCTGCTGAAACAGCCGTGGGGTCCTTGCACACCAGAGGGATGTCTTAGAGCCGTCACTGTACCTCGGGGCACAGGGCCTATTTGGAAAACATCTGGAAACGGCCCATCCAACTTCATGAACACGGCAAATCAAGTATGAAGTTGTTTATTAAGGAATTCCTCAGTTTCAGGGCATTTCGTTGTAAAAAAAAAAAAAACAAAAAACCCCTGCAAACTGGTGCCACAAGAAGTATGGTAAGGGGGTTTTATTGTTTGATTTAAAATAATTCCAACTTTAAATGCTTCCTTACAAGACAACACACAGACACAAACAAAAGGCGGACAAACGTCCCCTTCTCGTCCTCCTCCTCCTAAAGTACATAGCTCGGGCTTTAAAGGGGGACTTACAGCCTTTGTCCTGGATCCTGTAGGCCAGGTGGTCACACAATCAGCAAGCCAGTAACAATTGGAGACATTACAATTTTCTACTTCGCTGCTGTAAACAAACACTGAGCAACGGGGCAGAGAATGCCTGGGACAGCAGCAACGTGAATAGTGAGGGAAGACAAACAGAACTGTGCCCCAAGATTTAGACCGGGCCTCAGGCAGTTAAAAAAAAAAAAAAAAAAAAAAAAAAGAAGCTTCCTCTCTTCCTCCTCCTCCTTCCCTCAACAGGAATGTTCCAATGAAGGCTCTCCTAATACCTAAGCTTAGTCAAGCTTAGCGAGCTGTAACAGGCCCAAACAGGGGCCAGGGTGACCTCCACAACCAATCGCTTTGTAATTGTTGGGGACACAGCGATTTCCCTCGCTCCTTGCCCCTTCAACGCTGCCTGTAGATAATACTTAAGGAGTTAAAGTTGAGGGGAAGTTTTCTTTAATTGCCTTTTCAGTTCTGTTTATTTATGTGGATTCTAGTTCCCACCACGAGTGTTATTTTTTGAAATAATCTGAAATCTGTAGGCTGTCCTGTCCTTCTTCTCCATGTCACTTGAAAGAGAGTCCCATCCCAAAATGACTTTGATGTAATTTCTAGTAACCTTGTCTGGTGGTTGTGTCCGGCTGTCTGTGGGCCGCAAAGGACGTTAGCGGTCCCTTGAGGCCAGCAGTTCTTTCTCACATGGCCAGTGATGAGCACCAGCCTGGGGGGTCTTGGACGTGCCAAACCGGAATCTGCGGGCTGGCCCAGAAGGGGTGTGCAAATGCCCCTGTTCCTCGTCCCACCCCGGTGAATCTGGTGTGGCTCATGGCAGGATGTGCGTCTGGGAGCCACAGGAGAGCGAAACCTACTCCCCACCCCGGTGTCCTCTATTTGTAGATGTGAAAATTTAGTTCCAGAAAGAGGTCACGATCTGTCCAAGGTCATCTGATTAAGTTAGTGGTAGGGGTATCCTGACTCAGTCCAAGATTGTTTCTGGGGCCTGTCTGTCCCCTGGAAAAGTGTCTTGAGGGCTCGCCAGACACTAGGACATTTCCTCAGCAGCTGTGTGCATGGCCGTTCGGACTCCAGGGCGCAGCAAGGGCCCCAGAGCGACGGGGACTGCTGGCACACTTTGAATTTACAGGGAAGTTGCCTCCTCTGGCGACCGTATTCACGTCATCAAATTCTCCCCTGGAAGAAACCCAGCTCTTTGCCTGGCTTGCTCCATGTGGCTTCTTCGGGTCGTTTCTCTTGTCTGCTGCGTTTGCCTGAGCCTGGTGGTTAGAGCTCAATGTGAGAGTCGCAGTAGCAATGGTAGCATTGCTGGCGAACTCTCTCTCTCTCTTTCTAAAGAGGAGAAAAGCAGTGATTCCCCTGAGCCACTGATCAGTCCCTAGTGTGTTTGTACTCCCCGGGGACTTCAGGACTGCCCGCAGAGCTAGCTGGGGGGCTGGGTGCCCACCCTGCCTCTGTGCATAAGAACTGAGATTTTTGGCCCCAGTCTGGCACCTGCTGGGCGGTCAGGCAGGGCGGCTATGTTCCCTAGAGGGGCACCTCTTTCTCAAATGCAAAACACAGCAACACTGGAATCAGTGTGCCAACCCTCTTCAGTTTGTCACCGTGGCCCATTGCGGCCCGGGCTGCGGAGAGCAGCTTTCAACTTTGGAATTCACCTGAAAGAGCTGATTCATAATTTAGAAGACCAATGATCTGACTTAGCCCTATGTTCTCTTCTCCATCTTTTTTTTTTTTTTTGAAGATTTTATTTATTTGTCAGAGAGAGAGAGAGAGGGAGAGAGAGCGAGCACAGGCAGACAGAATGGCAGGCAGAGGCAGAGGGAGAAGCAGGCTCCCTGATGAGCAAGGAGCCCGATGTGGGACTCGATCCCAGGACACTGGGATCATGACCTGAGCCGAAGGCAGCTGCTTAACCAACTGAGCCACCCAGGCGTCCCTCTCTTCTCCATCTTCTCGGGTCTTCTCTTCATAGACTCTCTTCACTCTTTTCTCCTTTCTTCCTCTCAGTATTTTTCGTGTCCTCCCTTCATCCTCCTGTGCCATGGCTTCCCTCTCCCTCCTCTCTCCCACTCAGCATCCTCAGCACCATCCCGCATGGAAGTGGTCATTGTCTAAGCACCACAGTTCTGTAACCTGGAGGTCAGTCTACATTCAGTGCCTTGCTGAGCCATACTGCACAATGAGGGCAGAAGTAAAAACAAATAAACAAACAAACAAAAAAACAGTAAGGAGAGACATCCTGTCTTTATTTAAAAATTTAATATTTTCTATTATGTTTTATTTTAAAAAAATATTGCATTGAGGGTCGCGTGGCTGGCTCAGATGGAAGATCTCGGGGTTGAGTTCGAGCCCCATATTGGGTATAGAGATTACTTAAAAAAGTAGACTTAAAAAAATATTGCGTTAAAATATTTATCCCGAGTCCTGAGTTTTTTGATGTCCCCTTCAGTTTTGCACACTGGTCTCAGCTTTGCCTGAGCCCCTCCCACCTCTCCCAGTATAATTTAATTGGTGAATAAGTCCTAAGTCCTGGTAATTCCACTTTGTAACTTCCTCTGAAGGTCTCTCTCCATCTGTCTCTCTGTTCCTGTCTCTCTCTCTCTTTTTTGAGATTTTACTTATTTATTTGAAAGAGAATGAGAGAGAGAGAGAGAAAGGGGACAGGCACGAATGGGGGAGGAGCAGAGCATGAGGGAGAAGCAGACTCCCCGCTGAGCAGGGAACCAGTGCGGACTCATGACCTGAGCCAAAGACACATGTTTCACCTACTGAGCCACAGACATATGTTTCACCTACTGAGCCACCCAGGTGCCCTGTCCCTGTCTTTTTTTTTTCTGCCCTGTCTTTCTATCTCTGTCTTTCTGTCTCACTCTGTCTCTGTCTCTGACTCTTTGTCTCTTTGTGTCTCTCTCTCAGTTCCACTGCCACCGTTTCACATGAGGCCACCGTCATTGCTAGCCAGGACTATAGCAACAGCCCCTCACCTGTCTTCCTGTTCGTCCTTCCTTGCTCCCTATTGGTCCTTTTTCTCAAAAAGCCTCTATTTGACGTCTTCTGGTGTCTGCCCACTGCCAGCCACTTTGCACTCACATGTGAGCTCAACACTGAGAATCCTCCCATGTTTTGTGGTAGCCCTCTCTCCCTCTTTTCCTTCTGCCACTTCTTAATACATAAAATAGTTGCTTCCCTCTTGGTTAGGGAGTATGGGATGTAGGAAATCTAACAGTAGATCTCTTGAATGAAGAGGTATTCGTGGAAAAGCAGATTAATGGTCAGATAAGTTTGGAGCTGGTTTTCTATTTCCCCTTCTTGACAATTCCATGTGATTATTAGCATATGAAACCCTCTGAGAAGACTAGATAAAGGAACTCTTTGCCTGTAATCTGGCATTTCCCCCAAATTCGCTCATGGAGCCTCTTTTTAACATTCAGAATTAACCTTGTAGATGAGATGTTTTGCAGAACAGTTTGAAAAACCGAATTGTTCTAAGAGTGAAAAAATTGCGGACGATCAATCTAAAAACCAGTGTTCTAGGGTTGCCACTCATGTCCCTTCATTTATTCCATTGCTTATGTTTCATGCAATCAGTTCTGAGCAAGCCAAAATGAATATGACATTAAGTTTCTGTCCCCAGGATATTCCCTGGGAAGATTGCCAAAGCAATATGATAAGGGAGGTGGTAGTGGTAGGAACAAATTCTGCTGGGGAGTCAGAATGACCTTTGAAAACCAGAGCTATCTGAACTAGGTCTTGAAAGAATAAGAAATGGTAGATGGAGAAGGTAAAGAGATACTTTCCTAAGAAAGGGACTGGAGTTTATAAAGAGCACAAAAGGATATCTTGTATCCAGGAAATGGAGAATATAGAGCATGTGATGGCATGGGGTTGGACATGGGGGAGAGAAGTCTTGGATAAGATGAGTCCCATGTTTCACAGTCAAGAGGGCACTGTGTGAATGGTTCCCCCTTGCATTGTGCAGTGTACAACCTGCACACCTGGCAATGGTGGCCCTGGGATAAATGTTAGTGAGTTGAGCAAGGTCACATCCTAGAGGGATGTTAGTGTTGAGATTTGAGACTTTAGGCAGCCATGGCCGATGCAGGTAACATTGCTTATTGGCTAACCTCTTTAAACCTACACAATATATGGATAATTGTTTATTTTTAAAAAGTTCAAATGAAATAGAAATTCAGAGTTAAAAGACCAAGACCCACTTTTTTTTTTTTTTAAGATTTTATTTATTTATTTGACAGAGAGATAGAGAGCACAAGTAGGCAGAGTGGCAGGCAGAGGGAGAAAGAGAAGCAGGCTCCCCACTGAGCAGGGAGACCTATGCAGTGCTTGATCCCAGGACCCTGGGATTATGCCCTGAGCCAAAGGCAGACGCTTAACTGACTGAGCCATCCAGGCACCCCACCCCACCCTTTCTTTACCCTTACCCTAATCATAATCTGACTCTCCTTACCTTGCTCCCAGATGACACTTCTGTCAGTGGTTTCCGTGTATCCTTCTAGAATGTACATGCATACATGGGTACACTTATGACTATACTAGCTAGCTGGTTTCCTACTTGGGTGGGATCATGGCCTGTGTTTGGTTCTGCAACTGGCTCCTGTCATCTTATGATGGGTATGAGAGCCTCCAATCTCAGGACAAGTGGCACGTTTTTTTCTCACGGCTACTGTCCCTGATATTGTGGCCTCTGTTGTGGGGTTTTATGAATGGGCACAGCCTTTAGGGCCATTTGTGCTGATTATTTCATGTTCCTCCTGCTCACAGACCTGGTAAATGGAATAAGATAGTAGTAACAGTAGTTTTGAGTCCTTAAAATCAGTGTAATTGGGTGACATTTGGAGACCTTATTCTGTAGAATAAGATCCCCCTTACCCCGCCATACAGTTGACTTTCGAACAACACAGGTTTGTATTCTGTGGGTCCACTTACACACAGGTTTTTTTTTTTAAATATATATAAATACAGTACAGTATTAAAAGTACCTTCTCCTTATGATTTTCTTTTCTTCTTTTTTTTAAAAAGATTTTTATTTATTTATTTATTTAACAGAGAGAGAGAGAGAGAGAGAGAGAGGGAGGGAGGGAGAGGGAGAGAGATCATGAACACAAGTACAGGGAACGGGAGAAGCAGGCTCCCTGCTGAGCAGGGAGACCGATGCGGGACTCGATCCCAGGACCCTGGGATCATGACCTGAGCCGAAGGCAGACGGTCAACAGTCTGAGCCACCCAGGCGCCCCTCCTCAAGACTTTCTTAACATTTTCCTTCCTCTGGCTTACTTTGTGGTAAGAATGCGGTATCTAATACATACAACCCGCAAAATGTGTATCCGTCGAGTCCTCCGTTGCCGGTTGGCTCCCAGGCAGCAGTATTCGCAGTTGTGTTCTGGGGGGGTGGGGGGGGTTAGAAGTTACATGCGGATTTTTGACGCACAGGTGGTCAGTGCCCCTAACCGCTGAACCACTCAAGGGTCAACTGTATTTCCTTCACACCGCTTCCACCCCCTGGAATATTATTTATTTCTTTCTGTTTACCGTCTCTCTTGCTCTCGCTCTCAGAGCTCTGCGTGGGCAGGGGCTCTGTGACCGAATCCCACGTGCTAGAACAATGGCCGGCACACAGGGACCACTCAGGAAATGTTGGCTGGGTGACTAGGGGCACCGAGGGAACGACTCTCGTAGTCTGGCTGCTGTCACGGAATACCACAGGCTGCGTAGCTTATAAACAACCGAAATGTATTTCTCACGGTTCTGGGCTAGAAGTCCAAGAGGTGGCGTGGGTAAGGGCTGGCTTCTGGGTTATGGAAGGCCATCTTCTGACTGCGTCTTCGGATGGCAGAAGCGGTGAGGGAGCTCTGGCGGGCGGAGGGGGGGTCCCTTTTATTAAAAGCACTAATCCCATTCATGACCTCATCGCTTCCCAAAGGTCCCACCTCCTGCTACCATGACGTTGGGGGTTAGGGATTCAACATACGAATTTTAGGGGACACATGGAGACCATTGCAGTGACTGAGGAAGCTCTTTTCGTTTTGTGTTGTGTGTCTCCAGGGAGATGAAGAAGTTGACACCGGTCAGTGACCCAGCTCCTTGAAGGTGCAGATCAGGCCAGGGTATGGTGACAAACAGAGATTGAGGACAGTCTCAGGAGTCTTGGCACCAGGGCACAAAGACCTTATCCAAACAACCCCGGGGAATTTAAACAATTCTTTTCATCATTCACTGAATTTCTTTCCAAAACCTTCAAATGCAGAGGAGGAACCAAAGTAGGGAGATTGTTTATGATCTCTGGTCTCTTTTTTCTAACCTTGAAGCTCAGTGAACAAAAACAATGGCGCTCACCCCAGAAGAATGTCGAAAGTTGCATGTGGTTATTTTACCTAAGTTCATTGGGCTGTTTAAAACCGGAGGAGGAAATATATCATGGAGTGGCATTAACGAGCACTGGTTTACTGAGAGTGCGGCCAAGTTCAGAGGGTGTTTGACACGCATGGCTTGCCACCCTCTTCTCAGGACCAGGAAAAAGGAACCACAAATATCTCATCACTTCACTAAGCCTTAGTCTCCTCATCTGAAGTGGGGTGACAAGGGCGATCTTGGTGTTTGAGGGTGAAATAAGCAGGTGAGTCTGAAAGTGCTAGGTAGATGGCCAATGTTGTACCAGGTGCATCGCTGTATCATTATGAAAGGATCTGAACTCTGCATGGTAAAGGTGGCATAGACCAATAGCAGGATAATTCACTGAGATACCCGTTCAGAATTTGTTCTTATTGTATTTCGCCCTTTCTCGTTCTAGGTAGATAGCCCTTTTGGGTTTCCTTGTATCAGGACTCTTTGGGCACAGGGTTGAAAGCAGGAGTTCTTCAAGATAATTTTCTCTTCCTTTCTTTCTTGTGTGTGTTTTTTTTTTTAAGACTTTATTTATTTATTTGACCCAGAGAGAGACAGGGAGAGAGGGAACACAAGCAAGGGGAGTGTGAGAGGGAGAAGCAGGCTTCCCGCTGAGTGGGGAACCTGATGTGGGGCTCGATCCCAGGACCCCAGGATCATGGCCTGAGCCGAAGGCAGACACTTAACTGACTGAGCCACCCAAGGCACTCCTCTTTCTGCCTTTCTGGCCTGGCTTTGGAAAAGATTGTGCTAACCTGGGAAGGAGGCAGTGGGAGAGGCTGGGGAGCAGGAGCAGAAGAGAGAGAATCAGGGGAGTGGAGAGAAAGTGGGCTGAAGAGGTCCTCCCGACTTAGAAGAGAAGTGGCTTGAGTTCCAGGCCCTGACTCCCTTCCCTTTCAGGGCCCCAGAGTGGAGGCAGAGCCGTGGTGAGCCCAGGAACCTGCATCTTCTGCAGACGCCACAGCCCAGGAGCAGGTGAGCTACTAGCTTGGAAAGAACTTGACGTGTGAGGATCTCAATAACCAGAGGCCCTTACAGCTACTGCACTGATGCACCCTGGGCCCTTCCACGTCCCCCTGAGTGGGTGCTGCTGCTGCTTCCGGGAGGACCCCCATTCATTCCTGACTGAGCTGGTGAATTTCTCCACCCACCAGGGCAGGGTGCTCCTAAGCAGAATTAGTTTATTTATAGAACAATCATGCACATTTCTTTCCTGCCCACAGTTATGGACTAACAGCATTACCTGATCCCTATAGGTCATAATACCAAATAAATGCCTTTGGGCAAGAATATTAGGTAGATAGCAACATCTGGAAGAGACTGAAAGAACCAACTGACATCAGGAAATCATTGTCCTATTTTTGCCTCTGGCACCAACAAGCTCTGTGACCTTAAGTAAGTCAGTTCCCCATCTGGGCCTCTGTCTATGTGTTGGTTAAATATAGGGAACTGGACTGAATTCCAGTCCATGTTACTGCAAATTTGGAATGGGTTTGGAAAGCACGAAATCATCATGAACCCATATTCTTAACTAAGGGCCTAGTTTAGAAGCTGTTCCAGTACTGTTAATTTCCATTTCAAAAGCAATTGACTTTTCAGTGAAGCAGCTTCTGCAATGGCAGAGCAGAGCCCACGTAAATGCGGCATTATGTCTGTTACCTGCGTAGGCAACACTTGTTCGTGCTCTTGTGGTCTCTTCTTCGGGATTTTGGTCTTCATGGTAATGTGTGCTTCCTGGGATTTTCATTTAAAAAAAAAAAAAAAGCGCCTTTGGAAAAAACCCATCCTTCCATAACCAGCTCATCTTTCACTGGGGCTGGGGCAGTGTAAACATGACCGCAGGAGGCTCCATGTTTATGTTTTCTCAATGACTTCCAGATCAAATTTGCTGTGTTTACAAGATGGAGACACTTTTTCTAACCGCCAGGACTGCACATTCACAAGGGGGGGTTGGGTGGGGGTGATGCCCCAGCTGGGATCTGCTTCCAGTTATCCTTGTCTCCGACAGTGTCTCCGTGGATGCCCCGGCAGGATGAATGCCTTGCTCAGCAGCCAGCCGTCTGTAGACACTGGCTTTTCATACTCAGATGGAACCAACATGCTCCCTTATTACTATTATTTTCAACTTTAAGCCTCAGATCCCGAGGTAGGATCCTGACTACAGAGATAATCTTCCCCAATCCATGCTTGACAATTGCTTTATGTTTTCCCTATGTCTCTCTCAATCCTCGCCTCATCCAAAGCCCATGAATCTCCTTCTGGAGTTTTGGAACAGTGGTAACCTAACTCCCAGAAGCCCCTGGGTGACCACGTGGTTTGCAGGTCATCTGTTGACATATCCTTCAGTGTTCAGGAAGCCTTTGGCTCTTTTACCTTGGGGGGGAAAATACACACACACACACACACACACACACACACACACACACATACACATCCCTTTAAAATAAGCATTTCACTGAAATCCCCTGTGTTAGATGTTGAATGCTTATACGAGATGGCACTTGACCATGGAGCTGGCACCCCGACTAGCTGTCACCATGTCCTTGTAGGGTTTTTGTCAGTGGGCAGTGGGGTGCACCCTCCCCTGCCTCTCGGGGTTGGGGGGCACACAGCACAAACAGGAAAGAGTGGACTTGCCTTCAAGAGCCTGATTCACGGTCAGGAGCTGATCCACCAGCAGCCCTGCCCGGTGGTGTGACCTTGGCCCAGTCTGACTCTCTGAAGCCCGATATCCTGTTCTGCCCTTTGCCTCCCGGGGATAAGCCACAGTACCATGGGACATGCCAGGCATGAAAGGATATTGTACCTAATAAAATACCATGGAAGGAAGAAGTTCTGTGACCGTCAGGCTCAAGGTTCTCAGGGAGGAGCCTAAAGAGGCTCAGGGATGCCAGCCTGTTGCTAGGCAACTGGAGTTATTTGTAAAAACAAGTTAAACTTTTTTTTTTTTTTTTTTTTAATCATTAGCATCCCGGAAACTCAAGACATGAGGTGTCCGGTGTCTCTCCAGCTTTCCCCTTCACCTTTTCGTGGACTCTGCCATGATGGTGACAATTTACTTCTCTCTCTGGGGTTCCAGCTGTCCTTGTCAACTGGGGGGTTGGGCTCGGTGGCTACTGACGTCCAGAGGACTGTAGTGTTGCTCTGTGGTTCTCCAACTGGTGTATAGGAAGCTGTGAAAGGAGAGGCAAGAAAGGGAGACTCTCTAGTTATGCCTCGGCTGCAGGGTTTTTGGGAAATAAATAAGCAAATGAAAATTTTATTACCAGGGCAAGCAGATCTAAATCAATTTTAATGACTATTCTTACTAAAGGTTTTGATTTCACCCAAAATATGTATTCTTTGATCACCCTTCCCCCTCACACAAGACCACACACACACACACACACACACACACACACACACATCATACATGCATTCTTATTTCTGCTTGCCTGCCTTTGTTCCTTCTTTCTTCCTCACTCCCTTCTTCTTCCTTCCTTCCATCCTTGCCTCCCTCCCTCCTTTCTTTCCGTCCTCCCTATCTCCCTCCCTTCCTCTCACCCTCCCTTCTTTCCTTCCTTCCTTTCTTTTCTTCCTCCTTTCTTTCTTTCTCTCTCTCTCTTCTTTCTCTCTCTCTCTTTCTCCAGCTGTCTTATTGTATGCTATTTAAAGCTTTTTTTGAAATTGAGTAACAATATTATATTTTTAAAAGCAAAATAAAAGACTTATATAGGAAGTAGACTGTGTTCTTTTGTATTTTCCTTACTGTAATCTTGTTCCTGCAACTCACAGGGCAAGGAGTTCTGCTGGCTTTTAATCAGATGACGCCTTGACCTGGATCCCGAGGCATTTTCATAGGTCTAGCTCTGATGCTGATTGCTGTGTGACCTTGAAACAGTCACTTCCCCTTTCTGGACCACAGCTGCCTCATTTGGAAAATGAAGAGGTTGACCAAAGAGTCTCTAAGGTGGCTTCCAGACTTAAAGTAAGGTGTCTCTTACTTTATAAAACCCAACATCTGAAACGATAAATAAAATCTACCCTCCTCAAATAACGTTTTACTTATGAGAAAGGCCAATAAAGGTAAAACTGCTTGTATCACACACATGAATTTTGAAAAATAACTGCTTCATTTTAGAAATAGTTTGATTTACATGTAGCACTTCAAATTCTCTTGTACCTATAATTGATAAAATTTTGTTTAGTTGGACATTTCAGGGATGGTTCTTTATCCCTAGCAGCTGACCCTGCCACATCCATCAGAAAAATTCAGCAGAAACATCTCCATAATGTTCAGCTGAAATCTCTAATGGGGGTGATCAAATCAGGCTTAATGTTCGCTTTGGCGAACAGTCACTTGGAGAGCATGTGTTGCTTTCTCATTATCATTTTATTTCTGCCATTAGCCACATTTAAGAATATAAATCACTACTAATATCTCTTCAGAATGAAGGTTAACCCTCTCACCTCAGAGCTGATCATCATTGCAAGTGAGGAGGGGGCCGTTGTGGAAGGAGGAGGGGACCCAGGGCAAAGAGAGCCTGTGTGGTGTGACCTTGGGTAAGTCACTTCCCTCCCTGGGCCTCAGTTTCCTTATATGTAAATGTGGGGTGCCTCTAGGTCTGACCCTGCTGTATGAGGTTTCTGTACAATAATGTCAGCAGTCACTGGGATGTCGTATGTGAGAAGGTTCTCCCTCCCGGCGTTTCGGATGACTGCCCCTCCCTCGGTTTATTCCAGGGGGTGGGAAGCACACACACCCACTTCGTCCTTTCACTTGAGAAGGGAAACATGGACAGCTTCAGCTCAAGTGCTTCCTGGGTGAATCATCGCCTCAGTACCTGGTTTTCCTATTTGGTCCTGCAGGAATAGGGACACGTCTGTTCTGGAAGCCTCAGGCAGCCTTCCTGCAGGACGCGGTGAAAAATTTTTTTTTTTTTTTAAGATTTTATTTATTTGACAGAGAGAGACAGCGAGAGAAGGAATACACATGGAGGGAGTGGGAGAGGGAGAAGCAGTCTTCCCGCCAAGCATGGAGCCAGATGTGGGGCTTGATCCCAGGACGCTGGGATCATGACCGGAGCCGAAGGCAGATGCTTAACTCACTGAGCCACCCAGGCGCCCTGGGACTTAGTGAAATCCACACTCTGCCACACCGAGGCCGGGCAAGGGGTCCACGGGGAACCGCAAGCTTCTCAAGTGTAAAGCCGAGTTTTAAAGCTTGGCTCTTCAATCTCCCTGATTTCTCAGTTACCTCCCTCCTGTGGTTTCCTATTCCCTTGGCAGAGTCTTTTTTTTTCATGCTCTAGCCTCCCTTCAGCCGACTCTGGACCTCACCTAGAAAGATGTTTGGGGCCAGCGTGTGAGGGGAAGTGCAGCCCTCTCAGGGGACCACCATGGAGGGAGGTGTGGTGGTCTTCAGAACCCTCTAAGGACAAGGTGGGTCCTAGTTATGGCCGGAGGGTCCCTGGAGCAGCCTTCCCTACACCCCCACTCTGCCCCTAGGCAGGCTCTTTCCAGGGCCAATCCTGGAGCTTCTGGACTTTATTTTTAGTAATAAAGCCAATATTTCCATAACACTCCAGGGTGCCAAGTTGTGTATTAGGCGCTGTAGGGGCACAGGGATGAAGCAGCGGGGGCCAGACCCCCAGCTGCTAAATGTCAACAGAGAAGCTGGCTCATGGTGCTCCTCAAATATTATTTTCAACATCGACTCAGCTTGTCTCAAAGATCTTTTGATAGTAATTCATTTTTTAAGTTCTGGGAAGATCTATTTAAATGTTCACATTCTTCTGCCCTGGCCCCACTCCCACCTCTAAAGTGGGAGAAAGCACCCTTCAGACCTTCCGCTCATGATTGATGGCCCTGCTCTGGCTTTGTATTCCTTGGCCTGTAGGTTTAGATCCCAGATTGTTTCAAAATGGCCAGAAGCAGTCAACATGGGGTCTTTCCAAAATCTTAGAGACACTAGGTCCCATGCTGGTAATATCATACAACTCAAGGAATTAAAAAAAAAAATATAGAATTTTCTGTTCTTTGTTGGTCAAGGCTGAAGACTTTGCTTTTCGGGCAGCAAGGGATAGAATCCCAGGAAAGCCATTTTGCGAAGGAAAAGAAGAATATCTTGTTTAAGCTCATGCAGGATATCTCAACGGAGGGGGGCTGGGAGCCTTGTACATATACCCATCCCCCAGCCCCACTGACAACCGAACTGTCTCTTAGGTGAGCCGATGGGATGCAGCAAGTGATCCTCTATCTCTGAGCCCATAGACTTATAGGGAGAGTTACAGGTGTTACTGATGGGGAAGATGAGGTCTGTGAACAATTTTCCGTATTTCAAAGAGCTTAATGGGAATTCCACGTTTGTTTGGATATGGGTTCCAGTCTTACCAAGACACGCCCCCCCCCCCTTTTTTTTGCTTTTGGCAGTGTGGTTATACCGGGGACCACCTCATGCAAACCAGGATCTCTCCTGGGCCAAATGGAAATGCGATGAATCACCTGAGCTTTGACAGCAGGCAGATCTGGGGTCAAGCCCCTGCTCGTCCGCTTCCTTGCAGAATGGCTTTGATGGAGCTTCCTGAACCTCCATTTTCTTGTCTGTGAACTAAGTATAGTAATAATACCCACTTCACAGAGTTGCTGGGGTTAGTCCATAGGAAGCCCTCGATTGAAGATAGCTATTACCATTAGTAGCTTTGATTAATGAAAAATGGGAAACTGATTCATTTAACAAAAATAGCACATGGGGGCGCCTGGCAGGCTCAATCAGTAGAGGGCGCCACTCTTGATCTCAGGGTCATGAGTTCAAGCCCCACGTTGGATGTAGAGATTACATAAAAAATACAATCTTAAGAAAAAGAAAAGTATCCCATAGGTAGGCAAAAATCTCACAAAGCTAATAGCTCGGAGATGGGTTGATTCTTTACACCAGGTGACAGCGATGTTTTGATTTTCTGTGTGACAGTGGAGGGGACCTATGTGTATGATTAAAATTTAATTGAGACACTTTCATTTCATTCCCTTGGGCTGACTATGCATGTCTTCTGGTGTCGTAAAACAGGCTCAGGACCATGGTGCAGGCTGCATGCCCTGTGATGACCTCTTTCCAAGCCACCTCTGTGTTCTCTAGATGGAAAGCTGTTGATTGAAAAGGGCAGAACAATTCCTTCTGTCAGGATGGCTGCAGATCACATTCAATCAGGACAGCATTCTATTGATTCAAAAGACACACACGCGCGTACACACACACACACACACACACACACACACACTTCCCAGCCGGTGACACCGGTGACCTGGGCAGAATGGGGGAGATCATCAGAGGCCAGTGTACCTGGGAAGAAGGTTTCAATCACACCACCGCCCAGTGGTGGGTAGAAGTAAGGAGGGCAAATGAAGCCCATTCTAGGATTTTGCTTAATTCTCAATAACCTCACGGCCACTCTTTGTTCTTGGAGGTCTTTCTTGGCAAATATGTGGAGACTCATGGTTTTTCTTCTTGTAAAAAACTACCGTGAACCTAAAAGTGCTCAAAAAATAAAGACTCTGAAAAATACGTGCGTGCCTGTGTGTGTGTATGGTGTGTGTGCGTGCTGAAAGTAGTGCCAGGAAAATTAAAATCTGTTTCCCAACTTTTCTTCGTGCCGATATGTTACGTGACTTGAAGGCTAGAGCCTCGGATTTCCCTATTTATGGAGGTTGTGTGGAAATTTCCTGAGGAATGCCAGCCTTCCTCCCCTCTGTCCGGACACACGTGTTCCCTTGGCTCCCCTTGCAGTAGATGCTCTAGAAGCTCTCTTTTAGACTTTCTTTTTCACCACGCAAGGATGTTGCCATGAACAACAAGGCTTTTCTTTCTGCAGCTGAAGACTTCAGCTTTATGACAAATGGGATAAATTCATTCTCTCCTCTAGAAGACACTTGAAACATAGTCGTTCATTGAAAGGGGTGGGGGAAACGCACTGTTGAAATCCATTTAGTTTTAGTCCTGACTAAAATGAAAGAAATGGAGATTAACAATTCAAAAATGGAGCCGGTTAATTAAAATGAACTCCAATTATACAACGTGCCAGGCAGCTCACAGGGAATAATTTTTCTTCTGCTTGATTATGATGGTGAAAACGTATCTTTTACTGGGATAAACTGAAGTCCTTCTTATCAGAGAGGAAAACTGTTTCCTAAGACTGGCCTCAGAAGTGTTTGTTTTTCTGGAAATAACAATAACAGAGCCTCTCAAGTGACACATTAAAGAAAGTTGCTCTCTAGACCTAGCTCTGTATTAGTGTGGGTTTGAATATGGGGGACATTTTCTCACATAGGAATCTAAACTTAGTAAGCCAAATGCATTTAGATTTCTACAGTGGAAACTTCCAGAGTTGTATATACCTGAACAGGTAAACAATTTCTAAATAATTCTGATTTACTGAAGACATACTCAAAACGCTCTGTGTCTGTGTCATGTGATTTACTGGATATGCTGGTTAGCATGCTCTCGAATTCCTCTCTTCCCAAAGGAGATGCTACAGGGCTAGCGCTACACAGTCATGTAGATATGATGTCGTTACGAAGCGAGATGTCACTGTTTAAGAAGACCTCCCAGAGAATGAAGTGATCGAAAAGGAAGTCGAGGAGTAGAACTACAGGCTTTCATCTCTGGAAAGATTCCAGCTCTACAAAAGGAGAGAACAAATCTCTACCCTAAGAGCAGACCCCACCGGCTCCAGTGATTACAAGGGACACTCTCCGCCAGGGAAGCCATTTGCCCCTGGCTCAAACCATTTTGCCCACCACTGGCCTTTGGACAACCTGCTAGTAGGGGAAAGAAAGGTTCTTTTATGTTTCAGTCTCGCTGCCTCTGAAACTGCCCTTCAGAAACCCTATCTTCCCCCACTTCTTTCTTTTCTTGGCAACACTAAAAGTCCTTTGTAAACATCCTCCCGGAAAAGTCTCTGTAGATCTGTCTGATAAACTTCGAATGGGGGAGAGTTTAAACTCCTGTCTGAGAACAGATTAGATGGAGAGCTTAAGAGATTATTCCCTTCGAGAAGTAGCCGAAATCACCAAGCATGAAAAGGTGTCAAGTGAAACAGAAATGATGTAGTCCTGGTCTTCCAATCAAGGATTTTTTTCTCTCCCCAGGACCCAAAGTTCTCATGAGCCTTCATGCTCATCAGGAGGAAGGAAGGTCCAGGATCTTGATTCTAAATGCACAAAATTGGGAAAGCCAAGGTGATGAGACATTAAGAGATGGGCTCAAAGTTAGAGCTAACTGACAAAAAACCACTCCAACCAAACAGAAGTAGCCCATCGAAGGGCACCTGGTTGGCTCAGTCAATAGAGTGTGCGACTTTTGATCTTGGGGTGGTGAGTTTAAGCCCCACATTGGGTGTAGAGATTACTTAAAAATAAAGTCATATTTTTAAAAAAGTAAAAAAGAAACAGCCCACTGGGTCAGAAATAGAATTTCTTTTTTAAAGAATTTGTTGCTAACTCAGGTTTTATTTAACAAATCTGCCTGTCTCTCCTTCCTCCCATCCTTCTTCCATCATGGGCCAGAGAAAGTGTATTTGTCTCTTGAAGGCATTGATTTGATTTCTCCCTAAGTGTAAGATTCCCAAGGAACTACATTGGAGGAGGATATGGATCCTGGCCAATTTCAGGGATAGCTTTTTCACTCCCTCTTGTCCTGCTCCCATTGTTTCCCCTTGGACTGTGGCTACTTGCTGTATGAGCAGGTAACAGTGGGAGTTTCCCATCCCAGGAGACATTGTCAGTGACTAGATAATGGTTTCTTCAAAGTAGGGGTGTTCCTGCACTGGATGGAAGGGGGACCAGAAAACCCCAAAGGTCCCTTTCAGTTTGAAGGCCCCTCAGTAATGTCCTAGAGTGTCTCTGTGGTTCAGAAGCAATTGGTGTGGATCAAGAAATCAGACCCAGACCCTTACCCCTCTTCTAACCCAGAAGCTCAAACAGCAGGTATGGGGACATGGGTAATAAGGTAGGCCAGGTGTTGAGTGATTGTGGAGAAGGCTGATCTAGACAATATTAAAGTAAAACAGTCAAACTGAAACCCTGCTCTTCTTTGAGTGGTATCTCTTCAGTAAGACCATGATTCTAAGCTCCTAAATGACAATGTCTGTTTTTTTAAAAATTAAGCTTTCTTGAGGTATTCTTGCCATGAAATCAATTGCACATATCTAAAATACACAATTTGATATTTTGACATATGTATGCACCTGTGAAACCATCACCACAATCAAGATAGTGAATATATCCATCACCCACGAAAGTTTCCCCCTCTCTATTTGCGTCCCCATCCCCCCCCAACCCTTGGTGCCCTCTTTGCCCCCTCCTCCACTTCCATCTCTAGGCAACTAGATGATTTGCCTTATATCCCTATATTAGTTTGCATTTTGTAGAATGTCATATAAGTGGAATCATAAAGGAGTTACTCTTTTTTTTTCTTTTCTTTTTCCGGCTTCTTTCACTCAGCATGATTATTTCGAGATGCACCCTTGTTGTTGTATATATCAATAATTTATTCCATTTTATTGCTAGGTAGGAATCTATTGGAGGGAAATATTGCAATTTGTTTATCCGTTCACTTATTGATAGACCTTTCTACCATTTCCATTTTGGGGCTCTTACAAATAATGCTCCCTTTAATATTCAGGTATAAGTCTTTGTGTGGACATATGCTTTTATTTCTCTTGGGTGAGCACCGGGGAGTGGAAGGGCTGGGTCATATGTTAGGCACATGTTTAAAGAAACTGTTTTCCAAAATGTTTTTATTGTTTTACATTCTCACTGGTGGTGTGTGAGAGTTCCGGTTGTTCCATATCCTTGCCAACACTTGATACAGTTAGGGTTTTTTTTTGTTCTATTTGGGCTAATTTTAGTGAATGTGTCATGGGGACATGGGATCTCATTGTAATTTTAATTTGTGTTTCCCTAATGACAGATGACACATATCTTTTCTTTTTTTTTTTAAAGTTTTTTTTTTTTTTTTAATTTATTTGACAGAGAAAGACACAGCAGAGAGGGAACATAAGCAGGGGGAGTGGGAGAGGGAGAAGCAGGCTTCCCACGGAGAAGGGAGCCTGATGTGGGGCTCGAGCCTAGGACCCTGAGATCATGAACTGAGCCAAAGGCAAACGCTTAAGGACTGAGTCACCCAGGTGCACCGATATATATCTTTTCATGAGTTGTTTGCCATCTATATTCTTCTTAGATAAAGCATCTGTTTAAATCTTTTGCCTATTTTTTAATTTGTTTCTTTGTTTTCCTATTATTGAGGTTTTTTTTCCCCCCAAAGATTTTATTTATTTATTTAACAGAGCGAAAGTGAGATCACAAGTAGGCAGTGGTGGGGGGAAGCAGGCTCCCTGTTGAGCAGGGAGCCTGATGTGGGTCTCAATCCCAGGACCCTGAGATCATGACCTGAGCCCAAGGCAGAGGCTTAACCCACTGAGCCACCCAGGTGCCCCTATTATTGAGTTTTAAAACTTTTTGGTTTTTAATTTTTTAATTTTTAAAAAAGACTTTATTTATTTGTTTGAGAAAGAGAGTGAGAGAGAGAGAACAGGAGCAGGGAGGAGGGTCAGAGGGAGAAGCAGACTCCCTGCTGAGCAGGGGTCCTGCCCCAGGACTTGATCCTGAGACTCCAGGATCATGACAGTAGCTGAAGGCAAACACCCAATCAACTGAGCCACCCAGGTCCCCAGAGTTTAAAAGTTTTTAAATTTAATTTGGGTGCAATCCTCTTATCAGATCTGTGATATTCTCCAAATTCTTTTTTCTTTTTTTCTCCAAAGTGTTTTTGTTTATTTATTTGTTTTTTATTTTCAAAACATTGTTTTTGGAAGAGAAGCTCTTAATTTTGGTAAATTCTAATTTGCTGAATTTTTGTAAAGCACTGTGCTTTTTGGTGTTGTATCTAAGAAATACTGGCTTAATCCTGGGTCACAAGGATTTTCTCCTATGTTTCTTAGAGAAATTTTGTAGTTTTAGGGGCACCTGGGTGGCTCAGTGGGTTAAGCATCTGCCTTCGGCTCAGGTCATGATCCCAGGGTCCTGGGATTGAGCCCCGCATCAGGCTCTCTGCTCAGTGGGGAGTCTGCTTCTCCCTCTCTCTCTCTGCTCCCCTCCCTGTTTGTGCTCTTTCTCTCAAATAAATAAATAAAAAGTATTTAAAAAAAAGAAATTTTATAGTTTTACATTTTATATTTATATCTTAAGATGTATCATGGGTTATTTCTTGAACATGACAGGAGGCATAGATTGAAGTTCCTTTTTTTTTTTTGCATTGTTATCCAATTGTTCCAGTGCAGTTTGTTTAAGTAGATCACTTTTTCTTCGCTAAATTTTAGTTTCTGCCTCTGTATACATGTGGTATCCACGTGTAGATTCTCTGTACTATTTTATTGATCAGTTTGCCCATTGCTACACCAATGTCATATTGTCAAGATTACTGTAGCTTTAAATGAGTCTTGAAATACGTGTGTAAGTCTTCAGTTTTGTTATTTTTCAGAAGTGTTTTGGCTATTCTAGTTTCTTTGCATTTCTAAATTGGACAGGACTAGCCTCGTGTGGGACACACAGATGAGAGTCCAAACTTCGTTAAACCACACTTGCCATCAGCTCCTTATAAAAGAGGATTCAGAGATAGATACTCAGTCATTATACCTTTATTTATTTATATTTATTTATTTATTTATTTATTTATTTATTTATGTGACAGAGAGAGATCACAAGTAGGCAGAGAGGCAGGCAGAGAGAGAGGGGGAAGCAGGCTCCCTACAGAGCAGAGACCCTGATGTGGGGCTTGATCCCAGGACCCTGGGATCATGACCCGAACCGAAGGCAGAGGCTTTAACCCACTGAGCCACCCAAGTGCCCCATACCTTTATTTAGAAGTAAGTACACAAGTATCTTGAAAGATACGTGTTTGATAACTTGAAAAACAGGAAATGAGGGAGGAGGGAAGATAAAGTTTATGGAAGAGATGAAATTTATTGGTAGAAATTTGATAAGTAGGGAGTAGATAGGACATGAGTTAGCATCTAGAGAGAATTATATAAAATACTTTCAGCAAGAATTCCAATTGGATTGTGAGAAAGGCTGTATAAAAAGTACAATGGGAGACAAAGCTGAAAAAAGGGGTTGTCTTCAGACTGTAGAGAGTCTTGAAATGGAGGTTGAAGAGTTTGTGCTTAATTTTCCGGGTGATGAGGAGCCATGGAGTTGTTTTGTTTTGTTTTGTTTCAGAGAGAGAAGGTTTCTAATTGGGAGGAGATTGTCATGGGAGTTGAACCCACGGCCTTAGCTGAACCACTTGAAGCTCAAGTCCTGTTACAGATCCAATCACATCTCACCTGCTGGCTTCTAGACGCAGGAGGAGGAGGAAGAAGAGGAAGGGAGGACTAGGACTTGTGGGAGAGGCTGACTGGCAGCAGGGCTTTAATTTCAATGGAATGTTTTCCTGGGCATTGCCTTTCCCTTCCTGGATGGGTGAATGAGTGGAGTTTCCTTGGGAGTGTTTTTCTTGGGCACTTTCATTGGGTTTCAACTATAAACACAGGATATTGGTATGGATCTTCATGGTTTAGGTTGAATTGCAGGCCACCACCAAAACTTCCTTGAGGTTACATTCTATCCAACCCTTCTCGTTGCTCAGATGCCAACCAAACACAGATTTATAGAATGCCGAAGCTGGAAAAGGCCTCCGGGACCATCTGAACCAACCTTCTCCTCTTATTCCCACTGTTCTGTGGAAAAGTGAGAGCAGGACAGTGACTCGATTCCAATAATGTGAATCTGATGGTACCATTTACTCTGTAGAACCCTTCAGTGGCAGCCCAAGGTCTTTAGCTGGTGTGACCATGCATCCTGGTTTGCCCAGAATAGTCCTAGTTCTTCCTTGTTTCTCTGGTGCAATGATTCATAGTGACCCCATTCACTCTCCAAAGTGGACCAATCTGGATGAGAAACTGTATGGTCCCCCTAAGTACTGGGTATGGCCCCAAGTATGGGGCAGAGTGTGGAGTCAGGCATGGGGGTAGGGAGGTAGGCTCTTAGACTTACTGTAGATGGTCTGTGAGTCCATCATGCTTCTAGAGTTTCTCAGTCAAAATAAGACTACTACATTTTAATCATCTAAGGTGAATGTTGAAGTCACATATAGGAATCCCTGGAAAATACGGGGACATAATGACCTAAGGGATCCAGCCCTCCTTATCTGCCCTTTCACCTCCCTGCTTATCTCCTAACCACCTGTGGTCCTGCCCCAGGAGTCATTCATGGTGACAGGACTCTGTCACACCATTTCAGGACTCAGTGCTTTTGAACATGTTTCCGTCTGCTGGAAGACACGGGCCACCCCTACTCCCTGCCTTGTCGGACCCCTGAATGCTTCCCTTCTTTCAAAGCTCAGAGTTGCCACTCCCCTGTCCTCCTTCCCCACAAAGGGCAGGCCTGAGCTCTCTTTTCTGAGCCTCCCTGTGCCCTGTTCTCTTCCGTCCTCGCACCAGCCCATTAACACTCTCTATGGGCTGTATCTGTGGATGTGCGTGTCTCCCTCCTGGTGTGTGAGCACCTCAAGGGCCTGGGCTGTCTCAGCTCTGAGCATGGTGCCTGGCCCAAGGAAGGAATGCAGGAAACGTTTGCCAAGTGCATTCATTCAGTCAGTATTGAGCATTCATTTTGTTCCAAGCACAATACTGCAGGGGACCCGGAAGGGCACGCAGCAGCATCCCTGTGGCTGGACCTCAGAGTCCAATCCGTGAGTCGATGCATGTCTGAGCTGCCTGGAACCTCGGGTTCCTCTCAGGAAGCCAGAACCCTTCAGAACAAATCAGTCTTTTCCCGTGCAGCTTCTTTGTGAATTAAGAAGCATAAATCTCTGATCTATTTAAAAACAGGGAAAGGGAAGTCTATGGAAGCTAAAATAACTTTCTCAAGGTCACCGAATTGTGTGGTTGGTCCCCTGGGAGAGAAGCCTTGTGCCTTGGACCCAGCTTTATCTGGGGGGAGGGGTGACTGTGATCCCACTAAGCCCTGCCCACTCACATGGGAGGTGGGGGAGAGGGTCCCCAGGGTTGTCTGTAGGGGACAGGCAGGCTGTGTTGGTGCCTGTCACCAGACAGGGGCCCTTCCCAGGAGCTGGTTCAAAGCCTCAGAGGCTGAGCAGAAGCCAGCAGAAGCCCCTTCAATGTTTGTGGTGAGGAGGGCTCTGCTCCTCATGGTTTATTTGTGCAATTCCTGGAGTGAGAGGGAAGGTTTGCAGCTGGGGCTGAAGTCAATACCAGGTCCCAAGATGCTCCACCAATGATAATGCAAAGCCCTGAAGCCAAAGAAGAGGGAGGTGGGAGGGAGAGAGGGAGAGGGAAGGGGAAGCAGGAAGCGGGGAAGGTAAGTGGATCCTGGGGGTGGGGAGGAGGAGGGTGGGGGGCATGGGGAGGGAGAGAGATTGAAATCTGGAGACCCTCAGGCTGAGCTGA